>NC_092105.1:23192403-23514069 GCF_045679555.1 Salvelinus alpinus | reverse complement strand
TCTCCTTTTTCTAATTATGTAAGGCTCGGCAGCGTACTCCATTGTCATCGATCGCTAGACCAGAATTATTTTCCATACTTCCTCGTTATGCAGACATAAGCACACTTGGCACCATCGAGGTGCGGATGTTTACTTTCTACACAAGGTGTTATTTTTCAGTTTCGTCCTAAGAACAGATTGTAGTGGTAAAATAAAAAGGGATACATTTTTTGGTGCCATTTAGGCAAAATGGAATTCTAAGCATCAGAAGTCAGAAGAGGCTCTGCAAACGTTTCATTCCATTAATTTGCTATGGGTTTGCATTAGTGTTTCAACTTAGCCAACGTTCTTTTGCCATTTTTCAGCCTTGGGTGAATTTTGACTCGTTCTATTGTCCAGCCTACCATTTCTCTTCTTCCCCCTCTCTTTCTCGGTCTCTCGCTTACTCTCTCCTCTCTGTATGTTTGTCTTCTTGACTCTTATGTGGCTTCCAGCCTACAATATCCTCCGCCACATTTGCACCCTTGTCATAATGGTTACAGCCACAAGCCAAGGAGTTATCCCAAACACAATCACATGCCAAAACATCTCGGACGGCACTGACAGTAGGCACACACACTCAACTCTTACTCTGAGAGGAAGGCTGTTTTTTTATATTTGTTTTATCTTTGACCTAATTCTGCAACACATTCCACTATGGGAAATGAAACCCATATGGGAGACCTTTAGAGAGCGGAGTCTGGATGGACAGGCCGAGAGAGAGTGACATCAATAGGCCTCTGGAACAACAGATAGTGCTCCGCCATCTTCTCCTTCTATTAATCAATCACACACACACACACACACACACACACACACACACACACACACACACACACACACACACACACACACACACACACACACACACACACACACACACACACACACACACACACACACACACACACACACACACACACACACACACAAGGCCTATGTCACGTCCTGTTAACGTCATCGTTAAATAAACGCGGCAGCCACGTCGTTTCATACGTCGGCGGCTTAGCGTGCATAAGATTCCTGTCTCCATTCCATTTCGCGCGGCTGGCCGGACGACCTATAATACAGTAATACTGGAGCCGCTGTACACATGAAGGAAGGACGGTGGCAGAGGAGAGGAAAGAGCTCCTCCACACTCCGGCGGTCCCCCCTCGCTTCCCCACCAAAACATTCCCTCCTTTACGGTGATTATGTAACGCGCCGCATCGCTGTGTAACTTGTGGCTGGAGGAGGAGAGGAGGCGGCGCGTCTGGTAAGAATCAGGCCAGCGGGCCCTTGGGGGTGGAGGTGGGTTGAGACCAAATGGGCCACTCACTACGGCGGCCATTACAGCTGTGGAATGTTGGGAAAACAAGGGCCCACGCTCAGTGGTCTGCTCAGTGGACACAGCCCTAGTACAAACACATACTCACAGTGACAGGTGACTGCCGCATCGCTCATTGAGACACCATTACCTATAATCCATCAGTGTCAAAATCAGTAGGCAGGAAAAGAGAGAAATGTTTTGCCTGTACAATATAAACTTATTTTATATATATATATTTTTTTTTTTTAATGTCATTGTCAGTTTATCCTTCTGCTTGTTATAAACGCAACAAATAAATATTTAAAGCTAATGAGAGGAGAATAAATGGGATATAGAATACACACAGAGAGAGAGAGAGAGAGAGAGAGAGAGAGGCCAGATTGTCTGTGGCGACGCGATGGAAGCAGATGGAACTGTTCCACCCTGCTACCATTGAATCGCCACTTCCTGTTTGTATTGACAGTTCTCTCTCTCTCTCTCTCTCTCTCTCTCTCTCACTAGAGGCCAAACCACACTTACTACACTGTAACTACGCTATTACTACATGCTAACTACACACTAACTACACACAAACTACACACAAACCACACAAACTACACAAACTACACACAAACTACACACAAACTACACACAAACTACACACAAACTACACACAAACTACACACAAACTACACAAACTACACACAAACTACACACAAACTACACACAAACTATACAAACTATACACAAACTATACACAAACTATACACAAACTATACACAAACTATACACAAACTAACTACACATTCCTAGTCCTACAGGAGCAGTACAAATCTGTGTGTGTGTACTAACAAGAACAAGCCGTACCAAAGGACACCTGCAAGGACACAACAGCTTTCTGATAACTTAAATCGATATGTTTATTGATGTGGCTTGCATCTCTCTCGCTCTCCCTCTCTCAGTAGTTTTCTCAGTAGTTTTGTGCACGGGCTTGAGTTAAGCATTCTTTAGATGCCGAGTGCTGCAATCCCAGGGCCTGTACTCAGGCCTGTCCTAAAGCCTTCAACCACAAAGGCATAGTACTGAGTCTGGTTATAGTGACCTGTCTCTGGCCAATCCAAGAGCTTTAAAACACAGAGTCAAAACTGAGCCCTTTAAAAATGACTGTCACGACTTCCGCCGAAATTGGTGCCTCTCCTTGTTCGGGCGGCGTTTGGCGGTCGTCGTCACCGGCTTTCTAGCTGCCACTGATCCACGTTTCTTTTTTCCATTTGTTATGTCTTGATTGTACACACCTGGTTCCCATTACGTTATTATTATTTCCCTATTTAACCCTCTGGTTCTCATTATGTTTTGTGCGTGATTGTTCCTGCTTTTGTGTTAGTCTTTTGTGTTAGGGTTTGTTATCCCTGCGTGGATTTATTGGCTGATTATTTTTCAGAGTAAAGTACGTTATTTTACTCAGTTCTGTGTCCTGCGCCTGATTCCGTCCTCACCTCTGCACAACTGACACTTGACAATGGCCTGATTTTCCATATCTGAACTATAGTAGTATAGTAAAGGCTTTATTTCTTTAGGTGAAAGGTGAGCATGTATGAGCTGACATAATTTCCTGCGGAAACACTACCTGTCCTTTTCTTCCATCTCCTAACCTCTCCTTCTCTCTTTTTTCCTCTCCTATTCTCTCTCAGGTGTGAAGATGTTCACTCGCTCGTTCCGAAAGAGGATAAAGAAACCAGCGCCAAGCGGATTGTTCAATTCGCCTGATATTTCTGCACTCCGAATTATGTAATAGAGGTCGACCGATTATGATTTTTCAACGCCGATACCGAATATTGGAGGACCCAAAAAATCCGATACCGATTAATCGGACGATTTAAAAAAAAAAAAATTTTTTTATTTGTAATAATGACAATTACAACAATACTGAATGAACACTTTTATTTTAACTTAATATAATACATCAATCAAATCAATTTAGCCTCAAATAAATAATGAAACATGTTCAATTTGGTTTAAATAACGCAAAAACAAAGTGTTGGAGAAGAAAGTAAAAGTGCAATATGTGCCATGTAAAGAATCTAACGTTTAAATTCCTTGCTCAGAACATGAGAACATATAAAAGCTGGTGGTTCCTTTTAACATGAGTCTTCAATATTCCCAGGTAAGAAGTTTTAGGTTGAGGTTATTATTGGAATTATAGGACTATTTCTCTCTATACCATTTGTATTTCATATACATTTGACTATTGGATGTTCTTATAGGCACTTTAGTATTGCCAGTGTAACAGTATAGCTTCCGTCCCTCTCCTCGCCCCTACCTGGGCTCGAACCAGGAACACATCGACAACAGCCACCCTCGAAGCATCGTTACCCATCGCGCCACAAAAGCCGTGGCCCTTGCAGAGCAAGGGGAACAACTACTCCAAGTCTCAGAGCGAGTGACGTTTGAAACGCTATTAGCGCGCACCCCGCTAACTAGCTAGCCATTTCACATCGGTTACACCAGCCTAATCTCGGGAGTTGATAGGCTTGAAGTCATAAACGGCGCAATGCTTGAAGCACAGCGAAGAGCTGCTGGCAAATGCACGAAAGTGCTGTTTGAATGAATGCTTACGAGCATGCTGCTGCCTACCACCGCTCAGTCAGACTGCTCTATCAAATATCAAATCATAGACTTAATTATAACATAATAACACACAGAAATACGAGCCTTAGGTCATTAATATGGTCAAATCCGGAAACTATAATTTAGAAAATGAAACGATTATGTTTTCATTGAAATAAAGAAACGTTCCGTATTTTATCTAACAGGTGGCATCCATAAGTCAAAATATTCCTGTTACATTGCACAACCTTCAATGTTGTGTCATAATTACATAAAATTCTGGCAAATAAGTTCGCAACGAGCCAGGCGGCCCAAACTGTTGCATATACCCTGACTGCGTGCAATGAACGCAAGAGAAGTGACACAATTTCCCTAGTTTAATATTGCCTGCTAACATGAATTTCTTTTACCTAAAAATATATACTTCTGTGTATTGATTTTAAGAAAGGCATTGATGTTTATGGTTAGGTACATTCGTACAACGATTATGCTTTTTTCGCAAATGCGCTTTTGTTAAATCATCCCCCTTTTGGCGAAGTTGGCTGTCTTTGTTAGGAAGAAATAGTCTTCACAGTTCGCAACGAGCCAGGCGGCCCAAACTGCTGCATATACCCTGACTCTGTTGCACAGAACGCAAGAGAAGTGATACAATTTCCCTAGTTAAAAGAAATTCATGTTAGCAGGCAATATTAACTAAATATGCAGGTTTAAAAATATATTTGGCGAAGTAGGCTATGATTCAATGATAAATTAACAGGCACCGCATCGATTATATGCAACGCAGGACAAGCTAGATAAACTAGTAATATCATCAACCATGTGTAGTTAACTAGTGATTATGTTAAGATTGATTGTTTTTTATAAGATTCGTTTAATGCTAGCTAGCACCTTACCTTGGCTCCTTGCTGCACTCGCATAACAGGTAGTCAGCCTGCCACGCAGTCTCCTCGTGAAGTGCAATGTAATCGGCCATGATCGGTGTCCAAAAATGCCGATTACCGATTGTTATGAAAACTTGAAATCGGCCCTAATTAAATCGGCCATTCCGATTAATTGGTCGACCTCTATTATGTAACCATTGTACTGTACTCTTGGCAGAGAAAGGTTGTAGTGTATCATTGAATTATTATGACAGTGAATGGGGCTTTCTATCGCCACATTAGTGAGTTACTGTATGTTAACCACTAACACACGTGACTATAGAACCAGCATTCAAGCAGAGACATTAATACAGACCAGAGCAGTTTCTTCCACTTGAGAGCAAGCGCACACACACACACTCCCCAGTCCTCACCTGGTCACAGCCAGCATTGACCAGCTCCTGCAGCATCTGTCGGTTGACGTCTCCAGCGGGGTGGGTAGAGCCAGAAGAGGGTCCAGACTTGTATTCAAACGGCCTGAGGGACTTGCGGATCTCCCTCAGAGCATTCTGGTAATTGTTGAACTTCTGAGGGGGCCGGTGCTGCTGCTGGCGACTGCCGGGGTCTTTGCTCTTGCTTTCGGCCCCGCGGCCCCCCTCGCCCCGGGAGCTGCCCCCGTGGAGGGCCTGGCTCATCAGCTTGGCCGGCTGCTTCAGCCCCTCCTTGATCTCCTGGAGGCGCTGGCGCGTGTTGCCCATGTACGGAGCAGCGGGAAACGTCTTGGGCCTCATGACACTCCCGTTTTAGTCTAAGGAACACACACTCAAATTCTCACCCAAAAACTGACACACACACTCCGAAGCTGTGCAAAGATATGTGAGATTGGGATTCCTCTTTCTCTCTCTGTATTACTATTTTTGTTTGTCTCTGTGTGGCTGGCTCCTACTGATAGGAATCCCACTGGCGTGCCATGGTGTGTGTGTTTTAGGGGTCACATTCCTCCTTATTCCAAGTCATGTGAGGGGTGACAAGGGTACCCTTGCCCCAAACCGTTCTGGCTCCCATCTGCGCCTGTGGAGCAAGATCAGAACAGAAAATGTTACTGAACTGTCACTGTAAGGGTACGGTGTGTGTGGACGTGTTGTGGTCATGGTGGCATAGGGTCATATTAGTTACACACGTCTCATCCACTGTGTGTAAAATGCTCCTGTGTGATCTAATATTAACACCCCTTTACGGTTTTATCTTCAAGAACATTGTCTACATTCTATCGTGGCAATGCTACTCTCCGGGGCAGAATATAGGAGGTGTGAATGAAGTATGTCTCTGTTCACAATCACGTAGAATAAGCGGAAACAACAATGTATTATCACTGTGTAATCGTGTAACAGCTTTTGTGGTGTAAAACACCGTAATACACATGTTCAATTATGACAATGACTAAAATATAGTTGTTTAGCTTGGACTGAGAGACCACCAGACCAGTATGCTTGGTAGGCTTTGAGGCCTGGGATAGCTTTGAACAGTGGCATCCCCTTGGTCCATCTAAATCAGGACACTACTCTCACACACTCTCTCTCTCATCATGGGTTGAAAAAGGCATTTTGGGTGTTTGGATGTTTGAGGCGTTTTCTGACACAATCACAGCACTCACTGTGAGTCTAGAGAGTTTTCCGAAACAAACACATATTTGGGACGGTAGTGCCAAGCTCCACAACAAGTTGCCCAATCTCCAGAATCTTTAGACTAGGTTCCCATTGTTGTGATGCTTTGAGCGCCGCGTCCACCCATAGAGCATTCCATTCCACAAGTAAAGACAAGAAAGCTCATATCATTCCATCACGGGGCAGAGAGGACCAAAATAAACAACAGAAACATGGATTTCCCCTAAAGAACAACAGACAGAGGAGGGTAGAGACATGGTCTCCTGAATGTTTAAAAAACACTAGTAGGAGCAGCTTCTGGCCAGCAGTTGGAATGGTAGTTGACATAGTACTGATGTGTATAGTGTATATAGTGTACAGATGAATAATTGATCACTCATGAACTGCACTTTTCTACCTGTATATGTCCTCCTCTATGCTTGATTATGTGTTTTTATGTATGCACAGTGCCACAAACAAAATTTGTGAAGCAAAAGGCCTTTGTGGCACTGACTGATTAGAGACACCTGTACTGTTAATCACACAGGATCTCCTATGGGAAACAACTGGCTCTGATGTTTGGAATGGTGGCTGCAAAAAAATGATCCTCACAGAATGGAAGTCACCCACCCCCCTTGCTTCAGTAGATGGCTAGCAGAAATGATTAACACCATTCACTTGGAAAATATATATATTTTTTAGGAGCAACTCCTCCAGCAGATATCTCAAGGTTTGGGTTCTGTTTCTGGAGCGTCTGGACAGAGACTGACTGTGAACACTGACTAGGATTCAAATATATCTGCAGAAAGAACATGGTGTCAACTATGATGTCACCTCCAATTTAAAAAATATATATTCTGGTTATTTAACTACAGTGGGTGAAGTGGATTTACATCCGGTAACGAAATTCCATCATGGGTCCCTGATCTGTACTATACAGAAATGCATAATTATGGATATGAATATCATTCTCTTCATGGTGATGTATGCTAACTAGGTACAGAAAGGTAGAAATATGTAATATCCTTATTGCATGTTTGGGTATTATTCTACACACTGGATATTATTCTAATGAGCTCTCCCACCAAAGAAGATCACCTATGGTTACTCCGCACCAGACCAAATCTGAATCAATCATTGACATCTGTGTTTCACAAGTTTGGACATTACAAACATACAGTACAGTAGATATGTACAGTACAGTACATTATACAGTACTCAGTCACACTTTATTTGGATAGTCCGGATAGTCCATTTGTAGATGCTTTACAGATGGTCATACTGTCAACAAAACAAATCTGTTGATATGCAACTGTTTGCTAAGGTTACGTTTAGGTATAGAATAAGGATAAGGGTTAAGGTTAGGGATAGGGTAAGGGTTAAGTCAAGTGTAGGGTTAGGATAAGGGTTAAGGTTAGGGCTAGGGTAAGGGTTAAGTCAAGTGTAGGTTTAGGATAAGGGTTAAGGTTAGGGCTAGGGTAAGGGTTAAGTCAAGTGTAGGGTTAGGATAAGGGTTAAGGTTAGGGTTAGGGTTAAGTCAAGTGTAGGTTTAGGATAAGGGTTAAGGTTAAGGTTAGGGTTAGTAGATGCTGAAATGTAACTGATAGTCTGTAGAGCATCTACAAATGAACTATTCAAATAAAGTGCTACCCTCTACTCTACTGTGCTCTACTGTACCGTAGAGAAATCTACTCTACTTTTCTTGACTGTACTATTCTCTACTGTACTCTGCTGTCCAAACTTGTGAAACATAGATGTCTATGAATGGTTCAGATTTGGTCCGGCCAGGGCAGAACGACCAAATTTTAACCACTTTTCAATGTCCGTGATCAGTGGGTGAGGATGCTTGTTACAGTAAATGGATAGAGGGTAGGTGGTAGGTGTCAGTATGAGCCGGAGGTGACATTAACACAGAGAGAGAGAAAGAGGTTGTCCAGACTGTTTTTAGTCTTGCTTTTACCACCAGACGACAGAAAGAGTAAGAAAACAGCGATGAGCTGAACACAACAGCATGCCAGTGGAAGGGAGGACATTAGGTGACCCAACTGTGGTTTGTGACTACCATGATTTCCCATTGTAGCCAATTCAATTGCATTAAATCTGATACTGATATTTTGGTAATTCCGTTACCGATTTGTTAACAGAATTATGAGTTTTAATCACTTAATAATTCATAAACAAACTTGATATACAGTACCAGTCAAAAGTTTGGACGCACCTACTCATTCAAGGGTTTTTCTTTATTTTTACTATTTTCTGCATTGTAGAATAATAGGGAAGACATCAACACCATGGAATAACACATATGGAATCATGTAGTTACCAAAACAAAAAAGTGTTATATATTTTATATTTGAGATTCTTCAAAGTAGCCACCCTTTGCCTTGATGACAGCTTTGCACACTCTTGGCATTCTCTCAAACAGCTTCATGAGGTCGTCACCTGTAATGCAATTAAATTAACAGGTGTGCCTTGTTAAAAGTTCATTTGTGGAATTTATTTCCTTCTTAATGTGTTTGAGACAATCAGTTGTGTTGTGACAAGGTAGAGGTGGTATACAGAAGATATATGGACTTGGTCATTTACCAAATATGGCTTACGGCAAGAACAGCTCAAACAAGCAAAGTGAAATGACAGTTCATTATTACTTTAAGACATGAAGGTCAGTCAATACGGAACATTTCAAGAACTTTTAAAGTTTCTTCAAGTGCAGTCGCAAAAACCATCAGGTGCTATGATGAAACTGGCTCTCATGAGGACCGCCAGAGGAAAAGAAGACCCAGAGTTACCTCTGCTGTAAAGGATAAGTTATTTAGAGATAACTGCACCTCAGATTGCAGCCCAAATAAATGCTTCACAGAGTTCAAGTAACAGACACATCTCAACTTCAACTGTTCAGAGGAGACTGCCTGAATCAGGCCTTTATGGTCAAATTTCTGGAAAGAAACCACTACTAAAGGACACCAATAAGAAGAAGAGACTTGATTGGCCCAAGAAACACGAGCAATGGACGAGCAGTGGAAATCTGTCCTTTGGTCTAATGAGTCCAAATTTGAGATTCTTGGTTCCAACCTCCATGTCTTTGTGAGATGCAGAGTAGATGAACGGATGATCTCTGCATGTGTGGTTCCCACCGTGAAACATGGACAAGGAGGTGTGATGGTGCTCTGTTGGTGACACTGTCAGTGATTTATTTAGAATTCAAGGCACACTTAACCAGCATGGCTACCACAGCATTCTGTAGCGATAAGCCATCCCATCTGGTTTGCACTTAGTGGGACTATCATTTGTTTTCAACAGGACAATGACCGAACACACTTCCAGTCTGTGTAAGGGCTATTTGACCAAGAAGGAGAGTGATGGAGTGCTGCATCAGATGACCTGGCCTCCACAATCACCTGACCTCAACCCAATTGAGATGGTTTGGGATGAGTTGGACCTTAGAGTGAAGGAAAAGCAGCCAACATGTGCTCAGCATATGTGGGAACTCCTTCAAGACTGTTGCAAAAGCATTCCTCATGAAGCTGGTTGAGAGAATGGCAAGAGTGTGCAAAGCTGTCATCAAGGCAAAGGGTGGCTACTTTGAAGAATCTCAAATATAAAATATATTTTGATTTGTTTAACACTTTTTTGGTTACTACATGATTCCATATGTGTTATTTCATAGTTTTGATGTCTTCACTATTCTTCTACAATGTAGAAAATAGTAAAAATAAAGAAAAACCCTTGAATGAGTAGGGTGTGTACAAACTTTTGACTGGTAATGTAAATAAAACACTAACAAATTGGTAGGCCTACCTTTAATTGTTACTTCTGTAAAATGTCATCATCCTCCCTCCTTATGAGGGAGAGAAATGAGAAACTATCTTCAAGATGCGGGTTTTTGTGACAAAATTACAAGGCACAAAGCAATGATTCTTAAACTTACAGAAGGCAAATCATTTTTCCAAAACAAAATATAAGAGTTGATATTTGTTGACAGGGGTCTTAACTTCAACATTATTGTGTGTTGATGTATGTATGATACCTTTTAAGACTCTTTCTGGTAGATGTTGTCTAAGATCCCCTTTACACCTGTTTTACCAGAAATCAAAGCCTTTGCATTTTCCTAATGTTTGGGATGGAACATGGTTGAAAAATGTAAATATAATTTAATTTCTCAAAAATATACTCTTAGCTTTCATTTGACACCCAATTGGACATGCTCCTATGAACGTCACGTTGGTGCTCACAGGTCCTTTGGGATGGAAATGCCCTGGCCTGTCTTTACCAATGAGGTCCTCAGTCTGCAATGCCTGATAATAATGTCTGAGTGGTTGTGGTTGGGATCCAATATTTGATTACATGTGGAGACACAAGTCACACAACGGTAACAGAAAAGTACAGAGATCCTTTCAAACATGTAAAACATAAACAAGTTCACTTGAATGCTACCATTCATCACATTGAAGCTGTTGCTGTAGATCCAACCTAGATTTAGGTCGGAATGAAAGTATATTTATTTTGACGAGATTACTTTGATTCAAGTTATTTTAATCAAGAAGTCAATAATGTAAACAAATACAGTCGGCTAATATCTGATCTCCTGATGCGAGATGTAGGTTTGCAATGAATGTTACACATTAATTCTATTGAATTCAAGTCAGATTCCCAGACAGTAACACATAATACAATAAGCCAGTCTTATCAATACAATCAATACTCACAGGCTTTTATCAATAGATAACATCTGATCCGGTTAGAATATGACTTTTAAAATGTATGCTACAGTCACAATTAAACGAATGGGCTATTCATTGTAATACCTGCATAATAGTAATTTTTTATTATCTAGCCTATATTAACATTTTTGTAACATTATTTGTGTGCCTGTTATGTTGTTTAAAGGTAGACCTAGAACAAGGTTCCTACCTTGAACCTCATGTGTTATTGCACACCTGAATGAAACGCATGGTTGCATCAGTGCCAATCTATTAGCCTGCTGTACTAGACTGATAATTTGGCATACACTACGCAAACTACTCTTAAACAGTTAAATTGTGGCAGTTTAAAACAAGTATTTATATAGAAAGTTATTCCATTATAAGTTACAGAAATAAAATGTCCAAACTTAATAAACAATCAGTGAGAAGTTTCTGCTATTCAAAAGTTTATCAAACAGCATCATAAAAAAATCTGGACATTAAACATTAAGGACAATGGTGCACATCACACAAAAAGACAGACTGTTTGCAGCCCGTTTACAGAATGAGAGACCATTATGGAATTAAATAATTCACCAAACATTTAATGCAACCAGAAACATCCTAAGAATCCATATTCATCTCAAAGAAACATTTTAAGACACATTCGTGTTTCAAAGGTACATTTCAACACTTTTAACACGTCATTTAAATATTATTTTGCCACGCTTAAGACCCCCTCCCACCCTAGCCTTTAGTGAAAACAAAACCATTGTAAAATGACATTTGTTTCAATATCCTAAACACATTGATCACGTCATGGGTTTTCTTGTCGAGGTTGTGATTAATTAGAACATTTCGAGACTGAAAAAGATTGTGGGGCCTTCTCAACTTTGCGCTGGAAGTTTTAAGATCTATCGGCCGATCTGAGCGCAACTCTGCAGCCTGGAGCAGCCCGACATTCCAATGTAGGGAGAATTTCAGTCCCAGCAGTCTCTTCCTCTGGCTGAAAGCTAGTCGCGTTGGAAGAAATCCGAGGCTTTATCTTCAATTTACATAAATGTCAGTACTGAAAAGAACATTTATCTTTGTGTTTTCATCAAAATAGTTAGGCTTTCCCAAAAATATGATGAAGATTTGAACTTACCATGTGATAGAAGTATCATTCAGCTTTAATCCGAGAAAGAATCCAACCAAATACGCTTTTCGGGAAAACTTTATATCCAATCCTTTGTTGCACAATCCATACGATAATGTATCGAACTTTTTCAACGGTAGGCTCGAGTAAATATCATGAGAAGAGACTCCATTTTCTCCCAACTACAGGCAGAATTAGAATGCAGTACAAAGTTGGACACTTACTGCATTGTTAACATTCCTGGAGTCACGTGAGGGACCAATGCACGTCAGCACCGCACATATTCTAGGCGGGGCTTCCTAATAAAACTTGGCATTGATTCTTGCATCCAGTAAAAACCCTGGTTTTAATGTCTATTGCAAAACCACTGTAAAACAAAATGTGTACATTTCTAAGGAGAATCCGAACACTCAAAACCATTCAATATATATATTTTATTTTCATAGGCAAATAAACACAACCAGTAACCCTTGACATCAAAGGCCAGGATGCTGACAGTTTGCATCATGGAATGCCTTTCGATACTGTTAATCACTTTTTATTGATTCAAAGATTGTCTGCAATCGGTATGGACGAGGTGAAAGGTGTCCCACAGGGTTCGGTTTTAGGTCCTGTACATTTTACTGTCTATATAAACAATGTTGGTCTATCTGCAAAACATTGTGTATGCTATTTCCCCCAAGGTCGACCAGGCTGTTTCAGAGTTTCAATTTAGATGTACCAGATCTGGTACCTGGTCTCAGGGATGGCTAACTCTAGAGATCCCTTCAATCGGAGTTGGGTAGATGTGCTTTTTGGGTTTTTTGCAACTTATGTGTGGAATGTCCAATGCACTTTAAAATTGGAGGAATTTGTGCCTCTAGGGCAAGTGTCCCCAATTTTTTCTTGAGAGGATGGTCGGGCTGGAACATAATTATAAATCATTTGTAGGCCTACACTGCAAATTGACTGCAAGAAGCCCAAAAAAACAGATATAGTAGTTGACAAAACCTTGATTACATTGGGATACGTTCACATATCCCTCTTGGGAACAGATACTTGGGAACAGATTTCCTCAATTAAAATCACTAAGTTCCTGGTAATTTTATAGTCTTATGTCAAACAACAAAAATGTATATATATATACGTATATACAGTTGAAGTCGGAAGTTTACATACACATAGGTTGGAGTCATTAAAACAAATTTTTCAACCACTCCACAAATTTCTTGTTAAATCAAATCAAATTTTATTTGTCACATACACATGGTTAGCAGATGTTAATACGAGTGTAGCGAAATGCTTGTGCTTCTAGTTCCGACAATGCAGTAATAACCAACGAGTAATCTAACCTAACAATTTCACAACAACTACCTTATACACACAAGTGTAAAGGGATGAAGAATATGTACATAAAAATATATGAATGAGTGATGGTACAGAACAGCATAGGCAAGGTGCAGTAGATGGTATCGAGTACAGTATATACATATGAGATGAGTAATGTAGGGTATGTAAACATTATATAAAGTGGCATTATTTAAAGTGGCTAGTGATAATTATTTTTTTTACATACATTTTTACATTATTAAAGTGGGTGGAGTTGAGTCAGTATGTTGGCAGCAGCCACTCAATGTTAGTGGTGGCTGTTTAATAGTCTGATGGCCTTGAGATAGAAGCTGTTTTTCAGTCTCTCAGTCCCTGCTTTGATGCACCTGTACTGACCTCGCCTTCTGGATGATAGCGGGGTAAACAGGCAGTGGCTCGGGTGGTTGTTGTCCTTGATGATCTTTATGGCCTTCCTGTGACATCGGGTGGTGTAGGTGTCCTGGAGGGCAGATAGTTTGCCCCCGGTGATGCGTTGTGCAGACCTCACTACCCTCTGGAGAGCCTTCCGGTTGTGGGCGGAGCAGTTGCTGTACCAGGCGGTGATACAGCCCGACAGGATGCTCTCGATTGTGCATCTGTAAAAGTTTGTGAGTGCTTTTGGTGACAAGCCAAATTTCTTCAGCCTCCTGAGGTTCAAGAGGCGCTGCTGCGCCTTCTTCACCACGCTGTCTGTGTGGGCGGACCAATTCAGTTTGTCCGTGATGTGTACGCAGAGGAACTTAAAACTTACTACCCTCTCCACTACTGTTCCCGTCGATGTGGATAGGGGGGTGCTCCCTCTGCTGTTTTCTGAAGTCCACAATCATCTCCTTTGTTTTGTTGACGTTGAGTGTGAGGTTATTTTCCTGACACCACACTCCGAGGGCCCTCACCTCCTCCCTGTAGGCCGTCTCGTCGTTGTTGGTAATCAAGCCTACCACTGTAGTGTCGTCTGCAAACTTGATGATTGACAAACTATAGTTTTGGCAAGTTGGTTAGGACATTTACTTTGTGCATGACACAAGTAATTTTTCCAACAATTGTTTACAGACAGATTATTTCACTTATAATTCACTGCATCACAATTCCAGTGTGTCAGAAGTTTACATACACTATGTTGACTGTGCCTTTAAACAGCTTGGAAAATTCCAGAAAATGATGTCATGGCTTTAGAAGCTTCTGATAGGATAATTGACATCATTGGAGTCAATTAGAGGTGTACCTGTGGATGTATTTCAATGCCTACCTTCAAACTCTGTGCCTCTTTGCTTGACATCATGGGAAAATCAAAAGAAATCAGCCAAGACCTCAGAAAAAAAATTGTAGACCTCCACAAGTCTGGTTCATCTTTGGGAGCAATTTCCAAACGCCTGAAGGCACCACGTTCATCTGTACAAACAATAGTACGCAAGTATTAACATCATGGGACCACGCAGCCGTCATACCGCTCAGGAAGGAGACGTGATCTGTCTCCTAGAGATGAACGTACTTTGGTGCGAAAGTGCAAATCAATCCCAGAACAACAGCAAAAAACCTTGTGAAGATGCTGGAGGAAACAGGTACAAAAGTATCTATATCCACAGTAAAACGAGTCCTATATCGACATAACCTGAAAGGCCGCTCAGCAAGGAAGAAGCCACTGCTCCAAAACTGCCATAAAAAGCCAGACTACGGTTTGCAACTGCACATGGGGACAAAAATCGCACTTTTTGGAGAAATGTCTTCTTGTCTGATGAAACAAAAATATAACTGTTTGGCTATAATGACCATCATTATGTTTGGAGCAAAAAGGGGGAGGCTTGCAAGCCGAAGAACACCATTCCAACTGTGAAGCACGGGGGTAGCAGCCTCATGTTGTGGGGGTGCTTTGCTGCAGGAGGGACTGGTGCACTTCACAAAATATATGGCATCATGAGAAAGGAAAATTATGTGGATATATTGAAGCAACATCTCAAGACATCAGTCAGGAAGTTAAAGCTTGGTCGCAAATGGGTCTTCCAAATGGCCAATGACCCCAAGCATACTTCCAAAGTTGTGGCAAAATGGCTTAACCTCTCTTGGGTAGCGGGCAGTATTTTGAAGTTTGGATAACAAACGTGCCCAAAGTAAACTGCCTGTTACTCAGGCCCAGAAGCTAGGATTTGCATATTCATGGTAGTATTGGATAGAAAACACTCTGAAGTATCTAAAACTGTTAAAATAATGTCTGTGTAATAACATAACTGATACGGCAGGCGAAAACCCGAGGAAAATCCATCCAGTAAATATATTTTTATTTTTAAGTGAGTTGTTTTCCATTGAATGCCTATTGACTATGTTATGGGTTAGGGCCCAGATTGCAGTTCCTATGGCTTCCACTAGATGTCAACTGTCTTTAGACATGCTTTCAGGCTTGTATTTTGAGAAACAAATACCTTTTGGTCAGTGGACAGGGAAAGTATGCAGAGCTGGAGTGGGCGCATGACCGTGAGCACGTTGTTCGTTGTTTTTCCTTTGTATTGAAAACGCTATTGTCCGGTTGAAATATTATTGATTATTTAGACAATAGACAACCTGAGGATGAATTATAAACATCTTTTGACATGTTTCGACAAACTTTACCGGTGCTATTAGGATGTATTCGTCTGCATGTTTTGACCGCCCTGGAACCAGTCGATTACTGAACAAAACGCGCCAACAAAACAGAGTTTTTGGGACATAAAGAGGGACTTTATCGAACAAAATGAACATTTATTGTGTAACAGAGAGTCTTGTTAGTGCAACCATATGAAGATCATCAAAGGTGATTCATTTTATCGCTATTTCTGACTTTTGTGACTCCTCTACTTGGCTGGAAAATGTTTGTATACTTTTGTAAGCGGGGCGCTGTCCTCAGATAATCGCATGGTATGCTTTCACCGTAAAGCCTTTTTGAAATCTGACACAGCGGCTGGATTAACAAGAAGTTAATCTTTAAGCCGATGTATAATACTTGTATATTTTATGAATGTTTATTATGAGTATTTCTGTATTTTGAATTTGGCACTCTGCAATTTCACTGGATGTTGGCCAGGTGGGACGCTACCACCTACCCATAAGAAGTTTTAAGGACAACAAAGTCAAGGTATTGGTATTGGCCGTCACAAAGCCCTGACCTCAATCCTATAGACAATTTGTGGGTAGAACTGAAAAAGTGTGTGCGAGCAAGGAGGCCTACAAACCTGACTCGGTTACACCAGCTCTGTCCGGAGGAATGGGCCAAAATTCACCCAATTTATTGTGGGAAGCTTGTGGAAGGCTACCCGACACGTTTGACCCAAGTTAACCAATTTAAAGGCAATGCTACCAAATACTAATTGAGTGTGTGTAAACTTCTGACCCACTGGGAATGTGATGAAAGAAATAAAAGCTGAAATAAATCATTCTCTCTACTATTATTCTGACATTTCACATTCTTAGAATAAAGTTGTGATCCTAACTGACCTAAGACAGGGATTGTCAGGAATTGTGAAAACTGAGTTTAAATGTATTTGGCTAAGGTGTATGTAAACTTCTGACTTCAACTGTATATACAGGTATATGCACATACACAAACAGTTCATTCGGAAAGTACTGACCCCTTGTATTTTTCCACATTTTGTAACATTACAGCCCTATTCTAAAATGGATTAAATCGTTTTTTTGTCCTAATAAATCTACACACAATACCCCATAATGACAAAGCAAAAACAGGTTTTTAGAAATAGAAATATCACATTTACATAAGCATTCAGACCCTTTACTCAGTACTTTGTTGTAGCGCTTTTGGCAGTGATTACAGCCTCGAGTCTTCTTGGGTGTGACGCTACAAGCTTGGCACACCTCCATTTGGGGAGTTTCTCCCATTCTTCTCTGCAGATCCTCTCAAGCTCTGTCAGGTTGGATGGGGAGCACAGCACAGCTGTTTTCAGGCCTCTCCAGAGATGTTTGATCGTGTTCAAGTCCGGGCTCTGGCTGGGCCACTCAATGACATTCAGAGACTTGTTCCAAAGCCACTCCTGTGTTGTCTTGGCTGTGTGCTTAGGGTCGTTGTCCTGTTGGAAGGTGAACATTTGCCCCAGTCTGAGGTTCTGAGCACTCTGGAGCTGTCACACCCTGATCTGTTTCACCTGTCTTTGTGATTGTCTCCACCCCCCTCCAGATGTCACCCATCTTCCCCATTATCTCCTGTGTATTTATACTGATGTTCTCTGTTTGTCTGTTGCCAGTTAGTCTTGTTTGTCAAGTCAACCAGCGTTTTGTGTCTCAGCTCCTGCTTTTTTCAGTCTCTCTTTTTCTCGCCCTCCTGGTTTTGACCCTTGCCTGTCCTGACTCTGAGCACGCATGCCTGACCACTCTGCCTGCTGTCCGGTACCGTTACGTCACCTCTGGTTTACTGACCCCTGCCTGCCTTGACCTGTCTATTGCCTGCCCCTGTTGGATGATTAAACCATTGTTAATTCGACGTTGTCTGCATCTGGGTCTGACCTTCATACCTGATAGTACGAACTGGCCATGACTGACCAAGCAGACCCGGGCCAGCTGCGCAACGCCATCTCCTCCCAAGGAGCCTCAATTGGTAGGCACGAGGAATTGCTTCGTGGTCTTATGGAGGGGGTCCAAACATGGCTGAGCGCAATGACCGGGCGTTGGACATGCTGCTGGAGCAATTCCGCGTGTTTTCTGGGGGGCAGCCTGCCACGGTGGTAACCCCACCACCCTTCAGTAACTCGGCAGTTAGCAGCGCCGTCCCACTGGCCACTCCACCTTCCCGGGAGCCCTGGTTACCTCCCCCGGAAACGCTTTAATGGAGAGCCGAGCACCTGTCAGGCATTTTTAGCTCAGTGTGCCCTCATTTTCGAGCTTCAGCTCTCCTCCTCCTCCTTGGATCACTCCAAGATAGCCTACCTCATCACGCTGATGTCTGGGAGGGCTCTCACCTGGGCTACAGCCGGCCATGTGAGTGAGTCTGGAGGGGTTTGTGGGAGAGGTGAGGAAGGTTTTTGATGCCCCGTTCTCCGGGAGAGAAGCTGCCAGGAAGCTAATCCAGCTCCGGCAGGACACCCGCAGAGTGGTCGACTATGCGGTGGCTTTCCGCACGTTGGCAGTGGAGAGTGCGTGGAACCAGGAAGCACTGTTCGACATGACGTCTTGGAGAAGGTTAAGGACGAGCTTGCAGCTCGGGAGTTACCCACGGATCTTGACTCCTTCATCGCTTTGACCATCTGCATCGATGGGCGATTGTGGGAATGACGGATGGAGAGGAAATTCAATTTCGCTTGCACGTCCAGGGATTCCACCTCGCCTCCGAGTCATCCCGGAAGTCCCAGACGGTTCCGTTGCCAAGAGCACCCGAGGTTTCCCGACCTTCCTTGGGAGTCACCGAAGACGGCAGAGGCGCTGATTCCCGAGCCTATACAACTAGGCAGAGCTGGGCTGTCGCCAGTGGAACGGTAACACAGGATCAACACCAGGAGCTGTCTGTATTGGGGGCTTTTGGTCATTTTGTGTCCTCTTGCCCGGTAAAAGACCAGGCTCACCGGTAGGAGCAAGTACTCTGGTGGGCCATATGGAGAACTTTTCTGCTTCCCTTACTCGCACCCCTTCCCGTCAGTTCGTGGTGAAGGCCGATGCTTCGGATGTCGGAGTGGGGGCTGTTCTGCCCCAACGTTCTGCCCTGGACCTTAAGCTGCATCCCCGCGCCTTCTTTTCCCACCGCCTCAATGACACGGAGAGGAACTAAGATGTGGGGAATCGGGAGCTTCTCGCGGTGAAGATGGTGTTGGAGGAATGGAGGCACTGGCTAGAAGGGGCGGAACATCCGTTCATTGTGTGGACCGACCACAAAAACCTGGAGTATCTCCGCACCACCAAGCACCAGGCAAGCGAGATGGGCCCTGCTGTTTTCCCAGGTTCAACCTTTCCCTCTCCTACCAGCTGGGGTCCAAGAACGTCAAGCCGGATGCCCTGTCTCGCTGCTATAACCCCACGGTTACCACCCCTGAGCCCGAGACCATCCTTCCCACCTCGTGCCTGGCAACGGCACTCTGCTGGGGTATAGGGAAATTGGTCCGGGAGGCGCAGCGGTCCCAGCCGAACCCTGGGGGTGGCCCAGATAACAGGATGTTTGTGCCTTACACTGTCCGCTCTGCGGTCCTGGAGTGAGCTCATTCCTCCAGGCTTGCCTGTCACCCGGGCTCTTGTCGGACCCTGGCCTTCGTGCGACAACTGTTTTTGTGGCCTACTATGGTTCCGGATGTTGCCGTGTTTGTCGCCACCTGCACGGTCTGCGCACAGAACAAGACTCCTCGGCATTCTCCGGCTGGTCTTCTCCAACCACTGCCTGTCCCTCACCGTCTCTGGTCCCATATATCCCTTGATTTCGTCACGAGTCTCCCCCCGTCTGCGGGCAACACTGTCATCCTGACAGTGGTCGACTGATTTTCCAAAGCCGCCCACTTCATTCCTCTCCCCAAACTACCCTCGGCCAAGGAGACGGCCCAGCTTATGGTACAGCACGTCTTTCAGATCCACGGACTCCCGGTGAACATGGTTTCCAACCGGGTTCCACAATCTCGTCCCGGATCTGGAACGCGTTCTGCACGCTCATTTGGTCGTCCGCCAGCCTGTCCCCCTGGATTCCACCCCCAGTCCAAAGGCCAGTCGGAGCGAGCCAACCAGGACTTAGAGACGACGCTTCGCTACCTTACCACCTGGAGTCAGCAACTGGTATGGGTTGAGTACGCTAGCACCACCCTTCCTTGCTCTGCCACAGGTCTCTCGCCCTTGGAGTGTTCCTTGGGATATCAGCCTCTGCTCTTCCTCGAGCAAGAGGAGGAAGTCAGCAATCCCTCTGCACAGATATTCATCCGTCGCTGTCGCCGTACCTGGCAGAGAGCCCAGGCCTCTCTGTTGAAGACCACTTCCAGGTATAAGCGACAAGCGGATCGCCACCGGACCACCGGACCCCTGCTCCATGCTATCGGATTGGGCAGAGGGTATGGCTCTCCACCCGGGACTTGCCCCTCCGGGTGGAGTCCCGTAAACTTTCCCACTGTTTCATCAGCCCGCTCCCCATCTCTAGAGTCATTAGCCCCACTGCTGTTCATCTTTTGTTACCCCATACCCTCTGTATTCACCCTACTTTCCATGTGTCTAGGATTAAGCCCGTGTCTCACAGCCCTTTGTTTTCTGTTTCCAGGCCCACCCCTCCATGTGTCATCGATGGCCATCCAGCATACACGGTGAAACGCCTCCTGAGTGTTGGATCACGAGGGGTTTCCCGTACCTGGTTGGCTGGGAGGGTTATGGCCCGGTGGAGAGGTGCTGGGTCCCCGCTAGAGACATCCTGGACCCAGCCCTCATCGCCAACTTCCACCGCCGGCACCCCGGTCAACCAGGTATGCGCCGAGGCAGATGTTGTCTGCATCTGGGTCTTACCTTCATACCTGATAGGAACAGGTTTTTATCAAGGAACTCTCTGTACTTTGTTCCATGAATTTTCCCTCGATCCTCTCCCAGTCCGTGCCGCTGAAAAAAATCCCCACAGCATGAGGCTGCCACCACCATTCTTCACCGTAGGGATGGTGCTAAGTTTCTTCCAGACGTGATGCTTGGCATTCAGGCCAAAGAGTTCAATCTTGGTTTCATCAGACCAGAGAATCATGTTTCTCATGGTCTGAGAGTCCTTTAGGTGCCTTTTGGCAAACTCCAAACGGGCTGTCATGTGCCTTTTACTGAGGAGTGGCTTCCGTCTGGCCACTCTACAATAAAGGTAGCAGAGATGGTTGTCCTTCTGGAAGGTTCTCCCATCTCCACAGAGGAACTCTGAAGTTCACTCTGAGTGACCATCGGGTTCTTGGACACCTCCTGACCAAGGCCCTTTTTAATTTTTAATTTATTTAACCTTTATTTAACCAGGTAGGCTAGTTGAGAACAAGTTCTCATTTACAACTGCGACCTGGCCAAGATAAAGCAAAGCAGTGTGACAAACAACAACACAGAGTTACACATGGAATAAACAAACATACAGTCAATAACACAATAGAAAAAGTATATATACAGTGTGTGCAAATGAGGTAAGATAATGGAGGTAAAGCAAAAAAAGGCCATAGTGGAGAAATAATTACAATTTAGCAATTAAATACTGGATTGATGGATGTGCAGAATATGAATGTGCAAGTAGAGATACTGGGGTGCAAAGGAGCAAAATAAATAAATAACAGTATGGGGATGAGGTAGTTGGATGGGCTATTTACAGATGGGCTATGTACAGGTGCAGTGATCTGTGAGCTGCTCTGACAGCTGGTGCTTAAAGTTAGTGAAGGAGATATGAGTCTCCAGCTTCAGTTTTGCAATTCGTTCCAGTCATTGGCAGCAGAGAACTGGAAGAAAAGGCAGCCAAACGAGGAATTGGCTTTGGGGGTGACCAGTGAAATATACCTGCTGGAGCACGTGCTACGGGTGGGTGCTGCTATGGTGACCAGTGAGCTGAGATAAGGCGGGGCTTTACCTAGCAAAGACTTATAGATGACCTGGAGCCAGTGGGGTTGGCGACGAGTATGAAGCGAGGGCCAGCCAATGAGAGTATACAGGTCGCAGTGGTGGGTAGTATATGGGGCTTTGGTGACTAAATGGATGGCACTGTGATAGACTGCATCCAATTTGCTGAGTAGAGTGTTGGAGGCTATTTTGTAAATAACATCGCCGAAGTCAATGATCGGTAGGATAGTCAGTTTTACGAGGGTGTGTTTGGCAACATGAGTGAAGGATGCTTTGTTGCGAAATAGGAAGCTTTTGGAAATAGGAAGCGATTGTTTAGTTTGGCCGGGCAGCCAGCTCCAGGAAGAGTCTTGGTGGTTCCAAACTTCTTCCATTTAAGAATGATGGAGGCCACTGTGTTCTTCGGGACCTTCAATGCTGCAGAAATGTTTTGGTACCCTTCCTCAGATCTGTGCCTCGACACAATCCTGTCTCGGAGCTCTACGGACAATTCCTTCGACCTCATCGCTTGGTTTTTGCTCTGGTATGCACTGTCAACTGTGGGACCTTATATAGACAGGTGTGTGTCTTTCCAAATCATGTCCAATCAATTGTGTATGTTGTGTAGTAAGCTGTTAATAGCCCATGTGCCTCACCCTAATAATTTGGTCTATTTTCACCTCTTAATTTCACCTACTGTTCTGACTTGGTGGTGCACATGTAGCCTACAACCTGTTTTTGAGAAATGTAATCAGTTAATATTGTAAGAGCTTTCATTGTCTGCTTAAATGCCCCCTTTATTTATCCTACGGTTCTGACTTGGTGTACAGGGAGAACACTGTAAGAACGGCCCATGTTCTGAATTCTGTCGCTGTACATTTAAAAAGTTCTGAACAAATAGTTGTAATGACTACGTCCATCCTAGCTCGCTCATTAATGTCTTAATCGAAATTAAGGATTGCCTCTTATCCACGTGTCGTCCCCTTATGCCATAGTTTGTACATTTCAATTGTCAGTAGAAACCATATTCGTTTAAGCAAGTCAGCCATATCAGCTATGTTTTTTTTAAAGGCAGTAAATGAGGCTGAATGAACTGTTTCGCTGCCAGACAAGGCTCTGCTGATAGCCAGGTGTAGCAGTGGTAAGGTGTTGGGACTGCTGTTGGGACTCTGCTGTTGGGACAGCTTTATGAAGGCCCTAACAGTTTGTGGGCACCGTTTGTCACCGTTATAGTGCAATTAATATATTGTTTAGTGTTGTGTTGTGTAGTGTAGTGGCTTTGCTGGTGTAACAGTATAACTTTAAACCGTCCCCTCGCCCCGACACGGGCGCGAACCAGGGACCCTCTGCACACATCAACAACTGACACCCACGAAGCGTCGTTACCCATCGCTCCACAAAAGCTGCGGCCCTTGCAGAGCAAGGTGCAACACTACTTCTAGGTTTCAGAGCAAGTGACAACACTACTTCTAGGTTTCAGAGCAAGTGACGTAACTGATTGAAACGCTACTAGCGCGTACCTGCTAACTAGCTAGCCATTTCACATCCGTTACACTGGCATGCATCCCACATTTTTGTTTTGTTTGCCCCACCAAGATTAACATTCTTAAATTGCCACTGGACAGAACACTGAGCCAATCACAGCACTAGAGAACATTACCAACACCTACGCTCCGCACACTGGGAATCGTCACAGACACCGGAAATCTTCACTTTCAACTGATCTTCCTCAACATTTAATGCCACCTACGTTATCACTCCTTTCAACGGTGTCCAGCTCTGGAGAGCAAAACAAGTCATATTTCTTGTCCCCAATTGCGTGATCTGGACCGCCCGCTCCCTCTGGGCTGAAGAAACACAATAAATCATCACTAGTCCACTCCTAGTTACCTTCACCAACTCAACAGTTCCCAACCTCTTCTCTACCCAACCACCACATATGGATCAGCCAAAATTCAAGGATCCATTCTCTCCACAAATTGTACTCCCACTAGGCCAGAATCATCCTTTACATCCTCGGACCAAGGCCCGACCTCGGCGGTTCTCACTGCAGGAACTTCATCCACTCTCTAGTCAGGGTCCATCTCTGAGCTACTGGAACATGTATCCCTCTTTTTGCAACCTTCCTCTACACTCAACTTCTTCTCAACAGTTATCACTGCACCTGCCACTGCATCTAATTCATCCTCACTCTCCATTTCCTCAAGTTCTACCAAAAGTTCTGTAAAATCCCTCATTCCATATTCCCTCAACCATTTACAGTTTCTTTTTTTTCCTTTTCCATTATCTTCTCCTTCACCAGATCTTTCAGAAGGCCTGTGTAATCCCAAACTCCATGTTTATTCATAATATGCTCCACTTTCTTCCTTATCTGCCATCTTCTCCAAATCGCTCCCGTTCTCCAAATATTTCTCCCTGGACAACCTCTCCAACGCCATCCGCCATATGGGAACATTCCTTCGAGTGAGCTCCAGATTTATACCTGGTAAGACTAACTATCTCCAGGGCTGTATTCATTCAGCCAATTCTGTTGCAAAACATTTCTTAAGCAAGCAGAACGAAACAGAGGGACCTACCTAATGTCCAATAGAAACTAATTTTAGTTGCAACTGTTTGGCGGAATGAATACACTCCAGCTGTACAGAATAGACACTAGAAAAGGTCAGTCAGAATACCTTAAATTACATTCAGAATCTGTCCCTCCCTTGTATGCTTATGAAACTGTATTTCATTTAATTCAGGTTGGACGCCACACTGAAAGTCTTGTGAAAGGTCTAACCCTGAAGCAAAATAACAGAGCATATTTTGGCTTTGCTATAGTCTACACAGACCCTAAAACGACAAGGTTACAGGTAATTGATGATTGTCATTCAGAGCTGCCCTGTAATATCAATGAACAGCCACAGACAACACTGTAAATATTGTTACTATTGATTTGTTTCAGGTTGAAGGATATAAAGAAAGAAAGAAACAAAGAGATCTTCTGTTAAATCTGACAATTAATCTTGATGGTTGTAAAGTCGTCTCAAATAAAACTGTGAAGGACCTCGGCGTTACTCTTGACCCTGATCTCTCTTTTGACGAACATATCAAGACTGTTTCAAGGACAGCTTTTTTCCATCTACGTAACATTGCAAAAATCAGAAATTTTCTGTCCAAAAATGATGCAGAAAAATTAATCCATGCCTTTGTTACTTCTAGGTTAGATTACTGCAATGCTCTACTTTCCGGCTACCCGGATAAAGCACTAAATAAACTTCAGTTAGTGCTAAATACGGCTGCTAGAATCCTGACTAGAACCAAGAAATTTGATCATATTACTCCAGTGCTAGCTTCCCTACACTGGCTTCCTGTTGAGGCAATGGCTGATTTCAAGGTTTTACTGTTAACCTATAAAGCGTTACATGGGCTTGCTCCTACCTATCTTTCCGAGTTGGTCCTGCCGTACATACCTACACGTACGCTACGGTCACAAGACACAGGCCTCCTAATTGTCCCTAGAATTTCTAAGCAAACAGCTGGAGGCAGGGCTTTCTCCTATAGATCTCCATTTTTATGGAACGGTCTGCCTACCCATGTGAGAGACGCAGACTCGGTCTCAACCTTTAAGTCTTTACTGAAGACTTATCTCTTCAGTAGGTCATATGATTGAGTGTAGTCTGGCCCAGGAGTGTGAAGGTGAACGGAAAGGCTCTGGAGCAACGAACCACCCGTGCTGTCTCTGCCTGGCCGGTTCCCCTCTCTCCACTGGGATTCTCTGCCTCTAACCCTATTACAGGGGCTGAGTCACTGGCTTACTGGTGCTCTTTCATGCCGTCCCTAGGAGGGGTGCGTCACTTGAGTGGGTTGAGTTACTGACGTGATCTTCCTGTCTGGGTTGGCGCCCCCCCTTGGTTTGTGCTGTGGTGGAGATCTTTGTGGGCTATACTCGGCCTTGTCTCAGGATTGTAAGTTGGTGGTTGAAGATATCCCTCTAGTGGTGCGGGGGCTGTGCTTTGGCAAAGTGGGTGGGGTTATATCCTTCCTGTTTGGCCCTGTCCGGGGGTATCATCGGATGGGGCCACAGTGTCTCCTGACCCCTCCTGTCTCAGCCTCCAGTATTTATGCTGCAGTAGTTTATGTGTCGGGGGGCTAGGGTCAGTTGGTTATATCTGGAGTACTTCTCCTGTCTTATCCAGTGTCCTGTGTGAATTTAAGTATGCTCTCTCTAATTCTCTCCTTCTCTCTTTCTTTCTCTCTCTCGGAGAACCTGAGCCCTAGGACCATACGTCAGGACTACCGGGCATGATGACTCCTTGCTGTCCCCAGTCCACCTGGCCTTGCTGCTGTTCCAGTTTCAACTGTTCTGCCTGCGGTTATGGAACCCCTACCTGTCCCAGACCTGCTGCTTTCAACTCTTAATGATCGGCTATGAAAAGCCAACTGACATTTATTCCTGATTATTATTTGACCATGCTTGTCATTTATGAACATTTTGAAAATCTTAGCTCTCTAATTCTCTCCTTCTCTCTTTCTTTCTCTCTCTCGGAGGACCTGAGCCCTAGGTCAATACGTCAGGACTACCGGGCATGATGACTCCTTGCTGTCCCCAGTCCACCTGGCCTTGCTGCTATTCCAGTTTCAACAGACCTGCTGCTTTCAACTCTTAATGATCGGCTATGAAAAGCCAACTGACATTTATTCCTGATTATTATTTGACCATGCTTGTCACTTATGAACATTTTGAACATCTTGGCCATGTTCTGTTATAATCTCCACCCGGCACAGCCAGAAGAGGACTGGCCACCCCTCATAGCCTGGTTCCTCTCTAGGTTTCTTCCTAGGTTTTGGCCTTTCTAGGGAGTTTTTCCTAGCCACCGTGCTTCTACACCTGCATTGCTTGCTGTTTGGGGTTTTAGGCTGGGTTTCTGTACAGCACTTCGAGATATTAGCTGATGTACGAAGGGCTATATAAAATAAAATAAACTTGATATAGGCAACGCACTGTCCAGATGGAAGGGTCCAGATGATGCCATGACCTTACAGTCCCAGTGATTTCAGATTGGAGACTACCTGGACATCACCGTCACCCCTCCTAACAGAGCACCCTTCTCCTGGGACACGAGACCCTATTGATACCAGAAGGCCTGCTTGGGGTTCAACATGTCCCCCAATTGCATAGAAGTAGGAGATCAGTGTTATTTTATTTACTGACGTTTTTTTAAATCATCAAATTGTTATGTAGAAATTAACCATACTACCATGTCTTTCTTTGGGATTTTTTGTAGTTTGTGTATGCATTTTATAATGCTCAACTGTCTCACTTGTTATAATTGATTGCTATATTGTTAAAAAGATCACTCAATCCTGAACTAAGCCATCATGTTCATAATTATGTATTTATTAGTGAGATTACATACAGACCAATTATACACATAGAAAACTACGAAAATGCTAAATGGACTGAGTATTCATGCCGTGTGAGCAGAAGGACCTACACAATTAAAAAGACCAAGACAAAACATATGTACAGTTCTCAAAGATGAAAATAAAATAATGAATCCATTTTGGGCCTATTCTAGCCTGAGTACCAGTCTGTTTCGCTAACATTTCACTCCTTGTACTCTGTCATATGCCAATGTTTAGCATGACAGGAGTGGCAAGGAGTGAATGATAGCTAAACAGACTGGCACCCAGGCCTATTAAGGGGAGTCAATACATAGGACCTCACTCAGTAGTGTTGAGCCCTTTGGGAGGTTTAAGAAGGTAGGGAATGTCATTGTACTTCAGATCAGGTACGTGTCTTTGACAGGACCTTGTACATGGCGCTGGTTCCTACTCCCTGCACATGCTCCAGCCTCTTTAACTCAGTCAGACACAGGAAGTACATGGGGGCCTTGGTGCCCACCCCCGTGATCCTCTTCAGCTCCTCCATCAGAAACCATGCATGGCCCGCATCACCACCTGAAGGAGGAGCAACAGTGTCACAATAAGATGAATTTCAGAAGGACAGTCACTTAAGTTCCTGAGAGTGGCATGGAATGCATGAAAAAAGATTAAAAGGGCATCCTGAGAGGGCATAGTTGTGTGTCTCCACTTGAGATATGAAAACATAATTTCAGTGAGTTAAGTTTTAATGGTTTACAAAAGCAGTAAGCCGTGACTGACTGTGGCCTCGCTCCTCTTTGGCACCGTTGATCTTCTGAATGGCCTGGTTGAGGCTGGACAGAGGAATCTGTCTCAGGTAGCTTGGAAGACTCAGGAACTCCCTCTCTGACACCACAGCCAGACTCTGAGTCCTGGAGGAACGACACAGAGAGAGCAGAGGTATGACTAGTAATTTCAAGTCAAGTAATCTATTGATTTTGGGGACAGTTTAGCTTTTGAAGATACGCTAATAATAACCATATTCTACATTCTTTGTTGACACCGTAAGATTTGACCTGTTCTCTTTCCCTGTTGCAGTGTGGAAGGTTGAAGGCTTGAGGTGTGGCTGAACTACTGCTGTGGGGAGCTTCTTGCTCTGGGAAATGAGCTGCAAGATGAAAGACAAACCCATCAGAACCAGTCAGCACAGTAGTTATAATCACAACGCTATCTAAAAGTTTCAAACACTCACACTTAGTAGTACAGACAAAGCATTTTTCTCCACTGTCTGTGGACAGAGAAGGCACAGTTCCAATATCTACTCCATACTCTGAATCCCACAAGTGTCCAGTCCACTCACCTTAAAGATGTCCTGTGTGACAGAGCTTAGGTCCGGCATCTCAGGAGTGGATGGCTCGGGGTAGTCCCCTCTGACCCGTGGGGTCCCCAGGTTGAATGTCTGGGTGGGACCATCCTGATCCAGGACAGAGAGAGGGGGCTCTCCTGACCCCATAGTCTGCTCTCCACTGGTTCCACCACCACCCCTCTACAGTCAGGGAGATGGGAGACAGTGAGGCAAAATATATGCACTCAAACTTAACTATACCAACATCCTCAGCAACAGGGGGAAAGTAAACACCCAAGGTCCTTTATAGCGGTTTCAGCTTACATAGGGTAGAGAGCTGCTCAGAAAGGACTCTAGGCTTGGCATCTCTGGTGTAAGTTTTTCCTCTGTACATCCAATGATTGATATCTCTGACACATTATATGACCAGGCTTGATTGGAGCCTCTATTGGAGGTTGGAAGTTCTGAGTGATCTTGGTCTTCATCTGCCTGTGTGTTTCTCTCACCCTGTAACAACATGACAGTTACTCACTATATTTGAGTGCAATTTGTAGTTTATTGTCTATGGTCCATATGCCTCCATAAATAGATAAATGCATAAACAAACAGACACGTTGACCAACTGACAGTAACACACACCTTTCTGGTGCTAAGGAGTCTGTTGATGTATGGTGTCTCAAATGCTGGGACCTCAGGGGTGGCTTGGTGGTTGCCAAGGCAACAGGGGGACTCTGGGTCAATCTCTCCCCGCAGAGGAGGGGACAGAGCGTGTCGCTGAGACTTTGTGATCTTCAGACCTGGGGTGCAAAACACAGGCGGCTCGGGGGACTCCATGGTAGCCAGGCTGTACATCATGGAGTTTGATGGTGGGGTGGAGAGGACATGTGCCGGTCTCTGTGACATTGCTCCCAAGCCCAAGGACACTGCTGAGCTGTTAACAAAACAGCACCATCATAATACTAAGAGCACAGGACATTCTACTTAAGAAGGCTGACTTATTAATTTTTGTAGGAACTTGGGTGAAACTTTGGAAGCTGTTAACCAGCCAAGTAGTGGATTTGAGAGTCAATCAGAGCCAGACAGAACAGTATTATACTACACACCTGAGAGGTTTTGTGGGCTTCTTGCGCTGCAGGTCCATGGTGAAGTCATTGTTGAGACACACAGTGTGTTCCGTGAGGCCAAAGTCGACCATGCGGGGGGTCAAGAGGTCGTCATCTTCATCCATACGCAAGGTGCACTTGGGCGTTTTGGGCATGGGCGGCTGCATGGCTAGGACTAGAGACGGCAGAGGGAGAGGCATGGGGGCCTCAGCGCTGGAAAACACTGTGCCACCCAACACCCTCTTCAGGTGAATCTCCGACAGGCCGAAGTCAGAGAGCTGGGGGGTGCGCAAGGGGTCAATGAAGGGCGGAGGGGGCATCTTCAGAGGGGTCACTGAGGTGAGGTATCCCTCTCCTTCCTCCTGGTCCTCCTCTCCTCCCTCGGTCTCATCCTCGTCCTCTTTCTCTGAAGCTTCTGCCTCCTGGCCGTTCGACTCTGTGGGAGAGAGACAAGATATCTAGATAAACCAACAGGTCAGGAGAACATTCAGATAGAAATGGGCAATTCCACAGTAACAGATTGATGCTGACTCAGATTTTACACATTCAAATGTCAAACAAAGACCAGTGATTGCAAAGTTAAAAACCATACAACTCTACGCATAAGGACTAATTTGTGCCGTCATTCTGTTACCAAACTTTGCATCTGCACTGTTCAAGTAAATATGTTTATGTCAAATTTTCTGTGGAAATTGTTACAAGTCCTTGTGCATAGAACAGCCTCAATTCGTCAGGCATGGACTACAACGTGTCGAAAGCGTTCCACAGGGATGCTGGCCCATGTTGACTCCAATGCTTCCCACAGTTGTGTCAAGTTGGCTGGATGTCCTTTGGGTGGTGGATCATTCTTGATACACGTGGGAAACTGGTTGAGCGTGAAAAACCCACTAGCGTTGCAGTTCTTGACACACTCAAACCGGCGCGCCTTGCACCTATTATCACCCCGTTTAAAGGCACTTAAATATTTTGTCTTGCCCATCCACCCTCTGAATGGCACACATACACAATCCATGGGTCAGTTGTCTCAAGGCTTAAAAATCCTTCGTTAACATCTCTTCCCCTTCATCTACACTGATTGAAGTGGATTTAACAAGTGACATCAATAAGGAATCATAGCTTCAACCTGGTTAGTCTATGTCATAGAAAGAGCAGGTGTCCTTAATGTTTTGTACACTGAGTGCATATCAAGTAAACCAAACCAAATACTGAATGATTGCCATACTACGTGAAGTGTTAAATAGAGATACTTTCCTACCTGACTGTTTCTGTGTGCTCTTAGGCGCTCTGTAGCCATATTTTTCATAGTGTCTCCTCAGTCTCTGGATGTCCTCTGTGGTCCTCTGCTTCAGCACCATACACGTCTTTATAAAGCTCCTCACATCATTCTCCCCTGCCTGCTGGCGCACCAGCTGCTCCTTCACCTGGCCCTAGGCATGCAAAACAAGCCAGTTATGTAAATATCTGTATACTAATGAATCACATAGCTATATAAGCTACACAGCGCTGTTCAAACAACTCAGCAGGTGTTAAATTGACAGTCACCTTGAGTCCCCTGACCTCGGAGTGCAGCTCTTGCAGAACTCGCACCGCACCCTCAGTGCTATGATCTGAAACACAATTTTACAGTATACAGGAATACACTAGTCACTGGTGGTTAATTGACTGACTAGACACGTTAGCCGAAATAAAATTTGAGTGGAAGTCTGTTTCATAACGTTACCTTCGTCGTCGTAGTTCTGGTGTGCCTGTTGAAGACTGGCAGTTTCGGTCTCCAAATTCACGGCTAGGTTTCGCAACTTAGTGAAAAAACGTGCCGACGAGTCCATTTGTTTGCAGATATGTTTCTAAAAGTAGTATTATCTTGAACGGCAATTTAATCAATTTTCGCTGTCTGTTTAAATTCATACAAGTTGAAACAGGAATATTTTTCAAATTTGGCGCCACATCCGGAATCTAACGGAAGTAGGTTTATTCAGGGCTCTCAAGACCGAAGAAGAGAAAGCATCTCGAGCTAAATGCAATTCTGCCACCTGCCGTCCTTGACGACTTCGATATATACAGTATCTTTTTTTAACGATATGGTCAAGAGATAATTTTAGAATAATTGTGTGGTGGACTCACAAAATAATCAATAAGCAAACTTCAAAGCCAAGAGTTTGTAATACACTTCCAAATTAACATTTGTAACATCCATGAGTAACAATTTTTCTATACCTCTTTAAATTTACATTAGACTCACTTCCTTTGCTTATTTATTTTTAACATTTTTTATTTCACCTTTATTTAACCAGGTAGGCTAGTTGAAAACAAGTTCTCATTTACAACTGCGAACTGGCCAAGATAAAGCAAAGCAGTCCGACACAAACAACAACACAGAGTTACACATGGAATAAACAAACATACAGTCAATAACACAATAGAAAAAGTATATATACAGTGTGTGCAAATGAGGTAAGATAAGGGAGGTAAAGCAAAAAAAGGCCATAGTGGAGAAATAATTACAATTTAGCAATTAAACACTGGATTGATGGATGTGCAGAATATGAATGTGCAAGTAGAGATACTGGGGTGTACAGTCAATAACACAATAGAAAAAAATAAAGTCTATATACAGTGTGTGCAAATGGCCTGAGGAGGAAAGGCAATAAATAGGCCATAGTAGCAAGTAAATACAATTTAGCAAATTAACACTGGAGTGATAGATGTGCAGATGATGATGTGCAAGTAGAAATACTGGTGTGCAAAAGAGCAGAAAAGTAAATAAAAACAATATGGGGATGAGTGCAGAGGAAGGTTAGAGCTGGGAGGTGGAGGGACCTTATCAGATCCCTGATTATGCTGGAGAGTGTATAAATACTTAGGAAACAGTGAAGGTCACTACAGACATGCACTAAGAAACATTCTGACAGATGAGTAATGCAGACCATGACCCTTGTGGAGGGCATCTGTACCTACCTGGGTGGCAGTGCCTTAGCCAACGAGACAGACCTGGCCATGAAGAACCTGGACTACATAGACCAGGAGCTGGGTGCTGTAGGGCAGGGCCTTCTGACTGGCCAAGAGGTCCATCTCCTGGAGGACGACCTGGCCGTGGTCTACTACCAGCTGGGCGTGGCCGTCAGGGCACAGCAGGAGTTCACCAAGCGGGAGACAGAGGTGTCCTCCAGTACATCCTGGAGCACCGGCTGGAGAGGCAGTTGACGATGCTCCACAGCAGGTTCAACCGCTGGGAGATGAGGGAGTTCTGTGTCCAGGTCAGTGGGGGTCAGGGCGTGGTCAGCCATCACACAATGTCCAACAGGCAACAGTTATCATTATGTTCAACTCTCAATATCTCTATCCATTGAATGTGTAAATCATTTGCACACAGTGTATGGAGTTCAACAAAATTAGACATGAAGTTCAAAGAACAAAATAGTTTGCCTGGGAGCCATGCTTTATCCAACTGTCAGACTAAAATAGTTTGTAAAATAGACATGAAGTTAATGATTTTCTAGCCTGGTCCCAAATATGTTTGTTCTCTTGCCAACTCCATTGCTATCATTGTCAAGCCAAATTTTTTTGGCATGATAGCACAAACAGACTGGTACTCAGGCTAATGATTTTAACCCTAAATGTTTTACACTAAAATAGTTACAGGTTGTGTTGTTATTCAAAATATATAGCGATAATTGTAATGCAGTTGCATATCCAAAGCTCACCCCTATCTCGTCCAACACTTGGTACGTCACACCGCAAAATTAGGTCAGATGTCTGTTTGCATTCCTCTCCTAGCGAGCAGAAAATGTGTGTAGAGAGAAAACCTTATTTCACCTTGGTAAAAATACAACCACATCTGTTATGTTAACCTTGGATAACTTATCAGGCACAAACATAGCAGCAAAATGTATGATGTATGATACTGATTAAATACCTGCTATTTTGGGCACTCTATGATCTTGAAGAATCATCCCAGCCACTGCTGTTGCAGCAGATTTTTCAAATCATAAATAGCTCTGTGCTATGCTTCTCCAAATGCTGATTCTACAAAATGCAGTCTGTTCAGTATAGTAGAGCACCAATCATCCAAGTGGGCCAACACTCTACCATTTTTTGAATCTACTGAACACGAGTCATATAGTCACAGCATAGAACATGGGTTTTGTTTTATCAGCCTCTCTTCCCTTTCCTTGCAGGTGAACTTTGTCCTGGGCACGGGTCTGCTGTGCCTCTTCACCCAGGCCTTGCTGACAGGCCGAGACCAGGCCCTGCTGATGAAGACCTGGTCTGATCGCATTGGCGCCCTCTACGGGAAGGTGAAGACTACTAGGGGGCGCTGTTCGGGCTACTTCCTGCAGCAGGCGGAGAAGGATGTGCGTCAGCAGCTGCAGGAGGTCATGCAGAGGCGTTCAGCCCCCGAGGAGGCAGCAGCCGGCATCTTTAAGATCCTGGAGAAGAACTACGACTGGCTGCGCTGGGCTGTCATGGTGCACTCTGCCGTGGGGCCCTTGGATGAGGACGGGGGCAGGTCTGGAGGACCACTCTACAGCCCAATCACTTCCTGTCCGTGTTGTCTGAGGCACCCTGCTACGGTGACATGCCCAGCTTGCTGGATAAGAGTCGCATCCACCAGCTGATCGTGGACCTGAAAGTGAAAGATCCCCAACCTGCCTCCAGAGGTGTACGCCTCTATCGAGGAAGACCCGGGGAAGGCCCGACGGTACATGGCCTCTCGCATGCTGAAGAAGCTGCGGGAGGGGCTGTGCTCCGCGGTGGACATCCACGTGGTGCCAGACAATATGGAGATGAAGTCTAACTTCCCCCAAGCATCCTACTACCTGTACGGGTACAAACACAGGCTGGCCTCGGGCACCGTGTGTGTGTTTGGATAAGAGAAACGGTGTCTGGCTAGGCCTGCGGGCTGAGGCTCAGCTGCTGCAGTGCTACATCTGCTGAGGCTGGACACACATGAATGCACTACTTTAAAAAAACTCCAGATGTTCACAGTCAACTGAAACCATGCTTTCCTCTTTATTTCTGCTGTTTCATACCGGTAGTTTCATAACTGAATTGCCCTTCTATTATGTAATTGACATTTCTTCACGATAAAGGAAATTAGAAAAATAAAAAACAGTTCTAATAATATTTCTTCACAATAAATACATTTTCAAAAACCCCAAAAATATTTTAATCATTACATGTCCTGAAATACACTCTTAGTTAAAGCAACAATATCATATACTGTTTTGGATCCACCCAGAGAGGATCTAGAGTATAACTATTAGTAATCCAGACTAAGGGTTGTATGATGCACAGTTGAACAAATAAATAACAATGAAATCTTTATATATATATAAAGTATAATACAATTTTAGACCAGTCTACACAATACCAAGTCTGAGCTACACAATACATAAGTGGTCACAAATCCTGGTCATGGAGAGCTCCAGGCTGCGCAGGACTAAAACACCTAGTTCTACTAACAGAATCAGATGTGTTAGTGCTGGGCTGGAACATAAGCCTGCACATCCTGTACCTCTCCAGAACCAGGCTTAGTGACCACTACTGTTGATAAATGGCCGCACTGTACTAGAGATGTAGCACATATTCCTTGTCCTGCTGTGAAAACTTTTCCATGTCTCTCCTGATATCAGGGAAGCCCTGTAGAACCATCTGGAAGCGTTCTGAGGACAGGGAGAAGAGCTGGCAGGTGGTCAGAGCTTGAACCGTGGCCAAACGCTTTCCTTTGGTCATGAGGCAGGTCTCTGTAAACCAGTACAGCATAGAACAACACAATTTAAATTTATTACACAGCATATCAGCTAAGCCCACTGTTCCTTGTCATATCCTGCATAGTCCCAAGAGATGAAATCAGCAAAACAATGTAGAACAGGAGAATAAGAATAACAAGTGTGGGGGGTTGGGTCTTTTTCAATTATGTAAGAAAACGGATGGGGGATGAGGTTTGACAATCAGAATTTCTAGATTACCCAATCTCTTGTGTGATGAAGAGAATGATAGTCTGAACAAATGAATGAAGGAATAAATGAATGATGCTGGATTGAGCTACTCGGATCTGAGCCTGACCTCCAAAGTAGTCTCCGTCAGCCAGTTCCTGCGAGAAGGAGTCTGTCTCCACCAGGACCTGGCCATGCTCGATAAAGAACATGCGGTCTCCGGGCGCGTTCTGTTGGAAGATGACATCATCCTCCTGGAAGACTTCATGCTGAAACTGGAGGAGAACTGTGTTCAGGAAGTTGACGTCTCGGTTCTGGAACATGGGTACGTTGTTCAGCAGGCTCAAACACATCACTGTCAGAATCTCCTGTATCACACACACAGAGCTTTTTTTCAGATCGTTTCATAATAAAGTTCCACAAATAGAACTTTGACAAACAGAAGTTCCACAAATAGACAGGCAGGTCCCACTACTAAACAAAGGTGTGTTAACCAAAGGAAACCATAGGTAAGTAGAATGTAGTTACGTACTTCATGTAGTTATGTACTTATACTTATAGTGGTACATTTGTGTAACTATTGTATAAGGTCTGTGTAATGTACAGTAGAACCTAAATTGTATAGAATAAAATAGAATAGAATATGATTGATTCAAGTACCTCTCTCAAAGCTGAGGAGACTGAAATTAGAAAGTTCTTTTCGTCAAACCATCTCCCCCCATAGCGGGCCCCGTAGTATTTCTGGATTCGAAGACGAAGGTCGTTAGGAAGCTTCAAGAAGGTCATGTAGTCGTCTAGATGATTCATCTGTGGATTATCAGACGTGGTGGACTTTGAATGACATGCCATTACAATCAAAAGTGACATATCAATAGAGTTCCTTGCTTATGTGATCGAGTTTGAAGCCGAGTCGTCGGTGTTAAAGCCAAGGCATTACATTTCCATTATACGTAGTATACCTTATCTTTGTAGGCTTTTGCTGCTTGGTCTACGTTGGTTATGATAGCAGCAGCGTTGGCCACCAGTACAGTGTACATTAGAGCCCCAGACAGCATACTGGTCATGACCACCCACAGCTCCACCTCATCTAGGGAGCAAAACACCCGGTACACACATAAATACAGTGTAATACTTGGCTATTGAACTCCGGGCACTACAGTCTTGGAATAGCACGGGTCTAATATACTGTATGAGTATATATGAAAGACATGCTCTATTGTGCCAACAGAATATCAACAGGTTATCAGCAGTCCTTACTTGTTGGTGACTCGTTGGAGCCATAGGAAATTTGGATCATATGAGAGAGAGCACGAAACACTCCAAAGGAATACTTCTCACCGACCGTGGCATTCTGGAAAATATCACATTGTTTATATAGGGTGAACTAACCCTTTAAATGTAGCCAAACCCTTACACGTCTCAGTAGGTGTGGGGCTTACCATCAGCTTCTCTTGTCTGACCCAGCAGTCAGAAGGGAACTCCTCCAGCATCGGGACAAAGTACTGGATACAGCCGTTCCAGTGGCACAGCAGAAACATCATCATAAACAAAGACAGTATGCGGAAGAACAGCTGAACATACTCCAAGTTGGCATTTGAAACCTATGGAGAAAGAAACAAAGGCACTCAATTAAAATGATGGAAATAAAAATGAACTAATTGGACTGCAAAGATAATCTAGAAGTAATGTGTACACCAATCAAAAGTTATTCTCCTGTCCTTCTTTGTATTCATTTTTAGCCAAATGTATTTGTAGTACGAGGTTTGACTTTGTGGTATTTTCAGCATTGGGAGATGGTAGCATAACAGAATTTACCTTTTCTACTTCATTGAAGAAGCGGACAAGCCTGGAGACTCTGAGGAGCCTAACAAGGCTGATGATTCGGACAAACATGAGGATCCGCACCATTCTACTGGCTTTGGAACCTGAGGTGGAGGTGTCACTGTGGGATTGTAACTCCTGTCACAATAAAAATACAGAAATAAACAAATATTTTTTAAATGTATTGATCTTACAATAGACTGGAACTACTGTATAACAGCGTGATGCTGGATGTATCATAATTTATCATTACCGCGATTAATAGTATGTAGCCAATTGGGAATGCTGCAATCACATCTGGTATGAACCAACTCTTTAGGTAAATCACACGGATCTTTTTGATATCCAGTATAGCCACCTACGGAATTGAAAAACAGACAGTAGATTTTCAGTTGATTGTTATTAGTGCTTGGCAGCATTCCTCAGACAAATGAATGAATACTTCAACAATGCAACTGAAGCTAAATGTTTGGGGATTCTGGCCAAAATGAAAGGAGACAGTGATGCCATCCAGAATGTACGTCAGAAGCTACTAATAGAGAAGTGCATTAATATAAACTTGACAGGGTCGTCAATTGGCCAAACTTTCACATTAATATTTTACACCAGTTTGGAATGAAATTGAAACAGAATAAGACACAACCTGGTGCTTGATCAGACTCCTTACATGCGTATTTCCTTCTTATGAAATAAAAAGGGTCCACAGTCATGTTTCATCATGTTTCATCATCTGTGCACAGTGCACTTCAGAACATATTTACTAAGCATCTTGCTCCCCAGTAAAGTTTGCGCCTGTTATTTTCATGTGAGAATATAACACAAAAGCAAACCTAATCTATATAAATAGTTATCTCTGAATCGTTATCTTAAAAATAAAAGAAATTCGCTCTTGCAAATAACAGCTGCAGGTTTAGCACATGGGCCAGGGTTTCAATTAATCAGCCCTTTACATGCACTGGAACGAATACAGAAAGGGCAGATTGGGTTTGCATGCTCGTGGAAAGGGATTATACAACTATCGCAGATTGGGTCTGGTCTGAAAATAGAGTAAAGTCAGCGCCTCATTACCTCACTGTCCTCAGAGATGATACCCATGCGAAAATTCAGAGCCACATCCATCAGAAACAGAGTGTCTGAGAAGACATTGAAACCTTCCCAGCCCACTCCACTGTACCCGTCTAAGAAAGCTATCTCCATGGGGATCCCAATCAAATTCAGGAATGTGATGGCAACCATACACATGATGTAGTAACTCCTACAAGACACAATAACAAAGGGTATGTACATGATTAAAGTCATGCACACACGCATTTCTTAGAATCACTGTTAGAAACACCCTTTAGTGTTTTCTTTGGCATATACCCAAGCTCTTTGCTGTTTTTGCTAACTTTGCTGTGTTGTTCTTTGACAGACAAAAATGCCAAGACCTCCCTTAGGTCTAACTTTGTTGTGTTGTTCTAGGACAGACAAAATGCCAAGGCAGCACAAACAGTAGCTGGAGAAGAATACCTTATGGGGCTGAATGGGTGGATGACCCAGACTCCACTCTGCAGCTGGCGTATACATTCCTTCTCCACAGCTATCTCGCTGCCGTACACAGATAGAGACTGCCTGTTCAGCTGAGGCAGAAAGACAGCTCTCCAACCACAGGTGCTGGCTGTGCGTCTGCCGACAGGGGCTTGGGAGTTCTCCATGCCAGAAGCAGCACACGGTTATTCTGTTCAGCTGACTGCGCTGGCCATCCTTCTCTGGGCTGCTGAAGAGTAGAGTCTAACTTTGCTCTAAACTGACCTGTCTTTTTGGTCACAGGGTAATTTTCCATCACAGCTCCTGTGGACGGGGCTTATTGAGTCGTGTGGTGGGAGGAGAGCGGCTGCCAGACTTTCCTCTCCCTCTCTCTCTCTCTCTCTCCCCCTCATCATTTCTCTCTCTCTCCCTCCCGGCTCATCAACTATTCAGTATCTCCGCTTCATGCAAGCATGAATCAAGCCCAGTCAAAAGACAAGGCTGGATCACATTAATACTGAATACAATGGGTGGTTTTGAATATCACAATTATTGTCATCTGAACTACACAACTAGCAGGGCACAGGGTGAGGTTTAGTAATGGTAACAGTAGACTATTGAATAATTAAAATAGTAATTTAACCAGGACAATAGTTACATGTTAAAACTATAACAGCAAATTTGTTATAAATTATAGGCTAACAACTTTCTTGTTTTTTGTTGGTTTTGGTATTTTAACATATTTTGTGCACACCTACTAATCTGGGATGCTATCTCATGGGATCTGTGTATGTCTGTATATTATATTACAATGCCATTTCTTCTGGCTAAGCTCCCAGTAAATGCTTGATGAGTGTCAGATGGGGTCACAGTGTTGTCAGAAATGAAAGCTTACTAGTGTAACCGGTAAAAGGAATTTACTCCTGCCAATCCGATTTAAGTAAAGGTCACACAAGACAAAATTACACTCATTCTAAATAACATGGTCGATATCAATCGACTGGCCTAATGTATTTTTATGCATTCTATTTTTGATGCAACCTGAGTGCCACAGGATTTTGGTGGTACCTTAATAGGGGAGGACTGGCTCGTGGTAATGGCTGGTGCGTAATCGGTGGAATGGTATCAAATACATCAAACACATGGTTTCCATGTATTTGATGCCATTCCCTTACTCTGTTCCAGACATTATTATGAGCCGTCCTCCCCTCAGCAGCCTCCACTGCTGAGTACATCAAAAATTAATTTCAAGACATGCCACATCCAAAGTTACACTGAATTTTCTCGTGTTGGTTTGCCTTTATGAAAACGTTATTTTAGTATACAAGAAGAATGTTGGATTTTTTTTACATGCAGTCTTGTTTTAATCTTCCATAACAATATGAATGGATATAGCATTTTCTTCTTCAAATTGTTTTTATTATATTGTCAAAAAATTTATAAATGTAAGAAATGAATCCACAGTTTAAAATATACCTGCATCTGTTCATTTTATTTACAAAAAATGTGTAACATTGTTTGGTTCTACATTGTTTTTTAAACTAAGTGTTAGTGAATGGTGTTGTGCGAGGCCCTTTCACTCAGTTATCTCCTCAGTTTTCACTCTGCATATCTTTAGGTTTGGATTCACTCTGTTGTTGTGCCTCTGAAAAGAAGAAAGGTATATATTCTTTGAATGAAGAGTGAGTATTACATTTGTTGAGACATAAAGCAGCAGAAGAGGGGCTTTAATGAAGACAAAATGTTCTCACTCTTTAGGTCCTCCTGGCGCTATTGGGCAGTCATCTTCAGATCTTTCCTGACGTTAGGGAAGGCCTGTAGGACCTGCTGGAAGCTGTCTGCGTGCAGGGATAAGAGCTGGCAGATGGTCATAGCTCGCACCGTTGCCAAACGCTTCCTTTGGTCAGGAGGCAGATCTTTGTGGGACAGAGACAGACAAAGCAGTGAGTCGCTGCCGTCAGACCAGTCTGACTCACATTTCAAAGCAGCTGTACTAACTTTAGTCCTGGAGAGCTACAGTGTGCAGGCTTTCGTTCCAGCCCTGGTTCAGCTAATCATGGTCTTCCTCTATGAAGAAAATTTAACTCTAGAGACAGACACACATGGCCAGGGATCTTTTTCCCAGCCCACCTCCAAAGTAGTCTCCTTCAATAAGCTCCTTCTGGAAGAAGTCGGTCTTCACCAGGAACTGGCGGTGCTCGATGAAGAACATGCGGTCTCTGGACGTGTTCTGCCTGATGATGATGTCAGCCTCCTGGAAGACCTCGAACTGCAGCTGGGTGAGAACGGCGTTCAGGAAGTTGACATCTCGGTTCTTCAACATGAGCGTGTTGTTCATCAAGGCTGCACACATCACTGTCAGGATCTCCTGGATAACACAAAACAACAAGAAAAGCCAATTAGCTTTACAACGTCACAATGACTTTCCATCCTTATTTAAAGGCTCTGTGCAGTCAAAATTCAGTTTTTCTGTGTTTTGTATTATATTGTACAACAGCTGATTATTATTAAATTTTTTTAAATCAGTGTTATTCCCTGATATCTGCTGGTTGAAAATACAATCTACACAGGACCTTCTAATCAGCATGTTTGCATGGGCAGGAGTTTTGGCACCAGGTGGTAAATTGGTTAACAGACCAATAACAATTAGTGTTCCAAAACTCTCTGGCAATAACAGCTAGTTTTCAGTTTTCTCTCCCCACTGAGAACACTCCCAGTCTGTCCTAGCAAAATTATTTATTGATAAAACTATTTTTGTAAATTTTAATGGAAAACTATTACAGTAAGATACTTAATTATTACCCAGAAATTATTTTATACTTATATACAGTACCATTCAAAAGTTTGTACACACCTACTCATTCCAGGGTTTTTCTTTATTTTTACTATTTTCCACATTGTAGAATAATAGTGAAGATATCAAAACTATGAAATAACACATATGGAATCATGTAGTAACCAAAAAAGTGTTAAACAAATCAAAATATATTTTATATTTGAGATTCTTCAAAGTAGCCACCCTTTGCCTTGATGACAGCTTTGCACACTCTTGACATTCTCTCAACCAGCTTCATGAGGTAGTCAACTGGAATGCATTTCAATTAACAGGTGTGCCTTGTTAAAAGTTAATTTGTGGACAATCAGTTGTGTTGTGACAAGGTAGGGGTGGGTAACAGAAGATACCCCTATTTGGTAAAAGACCAAGTACATATTATGACAAGAACAGTTCAAATAAGCAAAGAGAAACAACAGTCCATCATTACTTTAAGACAAAAACCATCAAGCGCTATGATGGAACTGGTTCTCATGAGGACTGCCACAGGAAAGGAAGACCCAGAGTTACGTCTGCTGCAGAGGACAAGTTCATTAGAGTTACCAGCCTCAGAAATTGCAGCCCAAATAAACGCATCACAGAGTTCAAGTAACAGACACATCTGAACATCAACTGTTCAGAGGAGACTACGTGAATGAGGCCTTCATGGTCGAATTGCTGCAAAGAAACCACTACTAAAGGACACCAATAATAAGAAGAGACTTGCTTGGGCCAAGAAACATGAGCAATGGACATTAGACCGGTGGAAATCTGTCCTTTGCTCTGATGAGTTCAAATTTGAGATTTTTGGTTCCAACCGCCATGTCTTTGTGAGACGCAGAGTAGGTGAACGTATGATCTCCACATGTGTGGTTCCCACTGTGAAGCATGGAGGAGGAGGTATGATGGTGTGGGGTTGCTTTGCTGGTGACACTGTCAGTGATTTATTTAGAATTCAAGGCACACTTAACCAGCATGGCTACCACATCATTCTGCAGCAATACGCCATGCCATCTGGTTTGCGCTTAGTTGGACTATCATTTGTTTTTCAACAGGACAATGACCCAACACACCTCCAGGCTGTGTAAGGGCTATTTGACCAAGAAGGAGAGTGATGGAGTGCTGCATCAGATGATCTGGCTTCCACAATCACCCGACCTCAACCCAGTTGAGATGGTTTGGGATGAGTTGGACCTTAGAGTGAAGGAAAAGCAGCCAGTGCCGGAACTCCGTTACATTTTTAAAATTTTACCTTCATTTAACTAGGCAAGTCAGTTATGAACAAATTCTTAGTTTCATTGACAGCCTAGGAACAGTGGGTTAACTGCCTTTTTCAGGGGCAGAACGACAGATTTTTACCTTGTCAGTTTGTGGATTCGATCTTGCAACCTTTCGGTTACAAGTCCAATGACTAGGCTACCTGCCGCCCCTTCAAGACTGTTGGAAAAGCATTCCAGGTGAAACTGGTTGAGAGAATGCCAAGAGTGTGCAAAGCTGTCATCAAGGCAAAGGGTGGCTATTTGAAGAATCTCAAATATATTTTGATTTGTTTAACACTTTTTTTGGTTACTACATGATTACATATGTGTTATTTCATAGTTTTGATGTCTTCACTATTATTCTCAATGTAGAAAATAGTAAAAATAAAGAAAAACCCTGGAATGAGTAGGTGTGTCCAAAACTTGTGACTGGTACTGTATAGACATACTGTACACCTTTACCTCTTTCAAAGACTTGGACAACAAATAGCGTGTCCTTCTCGTCAAACCATTTCCCTCCATGTAGTAGTGATGCAAAGCCTCAGTGCCTTGGGAAGCTTTCTGTAGGACAGGTAGTCTTTCAGATGATTCACCTGTGAAATTCTGCATATGATAGGACATGACAACAACCCTTGATAAATCCACTGAAATCATTGTTCTGTCCACGCCTCGTTTAACACTATTTCCTCAGTGAACACAATGTCCTTGAAGGCCTTTGCAGAGGCATCTACGTGTGTAATCATGGCAGCAGCGTTGGCTACCAGTAAAGGGTACACACACACACACACACACACACACACACACACACACACACACACACACACACACACACACACACACGCACACGCACGCACACGCACGCACACACACGCACACACACGCACACACACGCGCGGCTTGTTCGACATTGCAGCCGATAGTGCAGGCAACTGCCAACTGACTGATCTAGAAATCACCTTGCACCGTAAATAACTACTCATTTTTATTTGTAGATCATATTATTTGTCTCATATTATTTGTCATACCCGTGGTATGATATGTTTTGTCATACCCGTCTGATATAACACGTCTGTCAGCCAATCAGGATTCAGGGCTCGAACCACCCAGTTTATAATAGAGTCATAATACCTAGCAGTCAAACAGGGAAATGGTTCGAATCGTTTTTCCACCTTTCATTTTTCCCAAAGGGGATTTTAGAAACACTTCAAATAAGGGCTGTGTAGGCTTACCCTGCCATGATGTTTTGATAACCGCGTAAATCTCTCTAGGACGAGGTGACTTTTATCAATATATTCAGCTGTATTTACCCCCCCAATAATTATGCTATTTAGCTGCTAATGTGGCTATCATAAAGAACTCCAAATACCATGGTGATCTGGACGAGACTGCTGAAGCGACGCAAAGGTTAGAATCTCTGGATTAACAATCTAATGTTAGCTAAATGTAATAATTAATAAATTGGCAAAATGTCTTTAAATTGACAATTCTGTTAACTGTCTTATGCCAGTTTTAAATTGACACAATACCTGTTTAGCAAAGGTTTCAGCTAGAGATGACATGCGGGAGCTTGGAGCTTGCAGGGATTTGTAGTCTTGCATGATGTCTACTTCAATGCTAAGTATCATTTTCAAATATGAGAGTAAATAGAAGCCGAATATATTGATAAAAGTTACCTTGTCTGGGAGAGATTTACATGGTTATCAAAACGTCACGCCAGGGTAAGGCTACACAAAACATAGACCTTATTTTAAGTACTTCTAAAATCGCCTATGGGAAAAATGAATGGTGTATAAACGATTGGAACCATTTCCCTGTTTGACCGCTAGGTTTTATGGGTATTACGACACCTCCACTGTGCTGCTCTATACAGTTTTGATGCTTTCCAACACAGCCACTCACACACACATGTCAGAGCCGTGTTCAGTACGAAAATGTTTTGGAACATTGCAGATATAAATGCTATGGACGTGATTCCTTACTCTACATACCATATTTATATCTGAATGTAACAAAATGTTGCGTCCTGCTGAACGCGATCCAGGTAAAGCATGTAGGCCTAAATTATATTACATTTCCTCATTGGAAAATGAAGTCTAAACCATTCCACAATATTTGTGCATGAGAAAACGTCAACACCACATAATACACGCTAATTCCATTTGGGATATTTATACAGGGTAAGTGTAGAATGTCCTACACTTGTCAATTGAATTTGTTGCAGCTCGGAAATTAAAACTGCATGTCCCAGAAACTTAGCGCAACCATTTAAAGACATGCTGGTTCAACCATGTTGAAAAGGAAGGACAGAGTAGGACATACGTGAATCGGAGTCGCTGTGCAAGAAGGCTTACCAGCTAGTTAAGTATGTTACATAAGTATTATTTCCACTAGTGTGTTGTTAAATAGTTTCTCTCGTGAATGTTTCATCGCGCGCTGTTCGTTAATAAACGTTGTGGGAGAACTGAAAGAGTTTTCAGTATGAGTGATATTTTTCCAACATCTAGCTAACAGTAGTTGTTAGCTGGTGGGCTATAGCTAGCATCCCTGACGTGTGCTGTTTTATAAGCCAGAGCCTAGCAAAGAGCTAACTTAGTTGGCTATAATTTTGGAACTTTAACTTCAACGTGATATTATAGCTAGCTAGTTAATCTAACACAAACTGACAGCTACTATAGGAAAGTGCTAGTATTGAGTTAATAGCTAGCTACAATGTTGCCATCAAATTGGGAGCTACTATAATATATTTAGGAATGTTAATTTAATGCATGTAACGTTATTAGTATCCCCTCGTGCAACGCTGACTCGCTACATTGTTTCCCCGTTTATTGTCCCCCATTTTCACTTTGTTACAGCCAGAAAAATGTCCACCATATCTGCTGCCAGCGTCGAGCCCGTTGCAATTGAGGGCACGGAGAAGAAACCAATGAAACCCTGTTGTGCGTGCCCAGAGACTAAGAAAGTTAGGGATGCGTGGTATGTTTACAATTTATTTGAACTTGAATTGCATTAGTGTAAAGTGAACGTTTTTTCGTGGACTCTTTGGTTTTGGAGTATGCAGTTGCTGATGACCATTTCCTATGTTTTAGCATCATTGAGAAAGGCGAAGAAAGTTGCACAGATCTCATCGAGGCACATAAGGATTGTATGAGGGCACTTGGATTCAAGATTTAATATAACTTTATATAATGAGTCATTGGTAAGTGTCATGCCCTGGAGCAGAACTGTCATATTAATTTTGTCTCTTGTGTTGTGAAAGGAACATTATGTCCTAGATGCAGCTCAATGCAATAGGAGTGGGTGTGGCACTAGAGGGGAACATGTATTGAATTTGCTTGTCTGGTTTATCATGGATCCTACAGTGGTTTTACTTGTATGCTGCAGTTCAGCTTGCAGTGACTCAACGACTGCAGACCTGTCTTTTGCATGTTTTTCACTGTCCTCTGTAGGGTCATGTTACCCTTTGATGTCTTTTCTGCTAAAGTTGATCAAACTGCTGATGTGAACAACTGCTGTTGTGTTTATTATTTATGGATGGCAGCAAAGAACTTTTGGTGTTGGTGCAGAACTTGTTTCTCTGGGATTGACTTGAAGGAGGTCCCGTGAAGCTCGTTGGTGGGAGCATGGTGCTTCCAACGCCAGGGTTGTGGGTTCGATTCCCACAGTGACCAATATGGAAGGGGGAAAAAGTGTGAATGTATGCACTCACTACTGTATGACGCTCTTAGTGTCTGCTAAATGACTTAAATGTAATTAAATAAACGATGCTTGCATCAGGATTGGGGACAGGCTTGTGTATATTACCATTGTTTTTCTCTATTCTGATCTGTATTCATGACCTTTCCTGGTTTGTTTCTGTTAAAGTTGACACTACTGTTCTCCTCTTGCAGTGTTGTTGCTGGCTGGCTGTCTTAAAGGGACCTGGGATATTCCACGTGTTTTTATTTATACCTCAACATGAAAGGAAGATGTGATCGCTGCACAGATGGTCATGATGGAAGATATGTTCCACTGAGTGACATGTTTTTTTAATGCTCTGAATTTCAGAATTATGTGAATGTTCTGCTGATTTAAGTGACATAAATATCCTATGCAATTTGACTCGAGTACTTGATTTTATGACAGGATGAAACGTAATTGAATGAATTGTACAGGTAGGAAGTGTTAAGGATGCAATACTATCCTAATTTTATGCTGAACCATAGACATAACTAGACATGAGAAAAGGCCGGCTATACTTCCTGTCACCCTGCAAAAACGTCCTGGTAGGACGGGCCTTTGATGTTCTTACTGTTCAAGGCTGACTGGTGACAACTGCTCTGGTATGCACTTTGGCTTCTAATAACTTCTGCTCCAGCCAACACTTGGCACATCTGAATTTTTAAAAGGAATTGGTGTGCTCAAATGTTTGTGGTAGAAAGTATTTGGGTGCTGGATTCCAAAAGGCATATATTTAAAGAAAGGAAAAGTCCACTCTGGAAAATTCTTTACCTTTAAATGTATTATTTTTTAACAGCAGAGGTCAGAGCAAATGCACGCATCTTATGTGGTGTGAAGGCACGTTCTAGTCTGACAACTTTTTGTGTCTTGATATCCCAAGGGGTATGATCAAAGCCACTCACTTCACCACGACCCCTATTCCAGTAACACTTGGACTAGTCCTCTGACTGGTGGGCATGGTATGTCAACTATGGGGGAAGGGGGTTCATTATGTAAACCTGATCTACTCTGTAATTCTACCTATTTCAGAATCTCTAAATATGCACCCACACTCTGGCCCAGTGAGGTTTAGGGGCAAATAGTGATTCTGGTGAAAACATTGTTTAGGTCTGGCAGAAGGGAGAGTTCCTCTTGGTGTGACTTACCTGGAGGCATGACCAGAGCTGCTCTATATGCACCCAGTAGAGCCCGGAGCATAAACTGTTCACTGTACCCTGCAATTACATCTGCTCTGCACATGTGACTAATAAACTCTGTCACTTCTCACTCCTCCCTCTCTCCAGCAGTGTTATGTTAAGTAGCTGGTCTGCTTTCTGTCTGTGGCTCTACTCCTTGGGTTTCAATTCCAAACATGGTTATCCTTCTAGGGGTCTCTCTCTCTCTCTCTCTGCTGCCAACTGTGAGCACTCCAGAGCAAACAAATGGGTGAGGAGAAATAGAAAGAAAATCTATAGACAGACAAATCATTGAAGGGACGAGAGGGAGGGAGAGACGCACAATGTGAGAAATCCATTCCAATTGTATTTATGGTGTAATAACCGAATAAAGACACATCGTGTACTCCGGCTATATGTAAGGGAACATAATTTTTTCAACGTTTTCTCAGTTTTGACTGAACTTTTGAGAAGTAGACCAACTCCAGTGACAATTGTTCATTCTCACTGATAAAGCAACAAAAACTTCAAGCTTCAGTGGAGGACAACCTTTTTCTACCAGCTTTGACCTCTGGTATCTTTTGTAAACTTTGGAATATAACACACTTTTTAAAAGTTATTGAACAACTAGATGTTTGGTTTGGAATAACAGCCTCCCTTACCATGTGTGCAGACAACTCCACCCTGTTGGAGGCGGTTCTCTACGGCCATCCACCATGCGATGGCTGGACCAACAACACTGAGGGGGCCTTTTACCACCTGGGCAACACAGTCTTGTTCCTTGGGTACATGGGAGGCAGCGGCGCCTATGGCTGCCTGTTCATATTTGGTTTCCTGACGATTGCCTTCACCTGCCTGGCCCTGTGGGGCTGGATGACCATGTGTGGGGTGGATGTGTGCACCTGGAACTTGCTACTGCTGGTGGCCTGTGTGCTCCAGATCTGCCACCTCGTATACAGGCTGCAACAGGATGGCCTGGCCAGCGAGGAGCTGTTGGCACTCTACTCAGCCGTCTACCAGCCTCTGGACGTTCCCGTACAGGTGTTCAAAGACATTGTGGGTGCCTGTGAGAACAAAGTGCTAGGGGTAGAGGAGACGTATGCGGTGGAGGGCAAGACGCCCATTGACCAGCTCTCCTTTCTGCTGTCTGGGAGGTGAGTGAGGGAAAGGTGTACATTCCAGTGTAAGTCCCAATTCCAGTGTTCATTCTTGGTAGTATGCTACTGTAGATATTGGAAAAGACTGGAGTCTTGTTTTAGTTAGGTTGCTGGAGTAACAGTAAATTGTAGTTTAGTTAAATTGCTGATGTCAGATTGCAATTGTCATGTTGTTGTGAGTGTTCCTAGTGACAATTGCAATCTGACATCAGCAATTTAACTAAACTACAATTTACTGTTACTCCAGCAACTTAACTAAAACAAGACTCCAGTCTTTTCCAAGAAGTTAATGTTCTGAGTGTGGTTAGTGTTCCCCGCATAGTGCTTTATCTCTTGATCTGTCTGTCAAACAACGACAATGACCCAAACTAGGGCTCATGGAAACCTGAGAGAGGGATATTACTTACCAACGATATAATTAAACATGGAACACTTTCAAGAGGTCATGTGTCCTAAGGAGTGACTCCGTTGCTTGTTGGCTAAGATTGAATTTAGTGTGTGTATGTTGGGTTTGGGAAGGTGTGGTTATATTATCCGAGCCCCAGACGTTGTAAAATACAGAGTATTTGTGTCACTGACTCACTGTAGTGTACTTGCTCCCCTTAGAGGCAGGGTGCCAGAGCTGGGTCAAATACTTTACTTTCAAGTATTTGAGGTGTACCTGATTTAGCTCATTTGGGACTATTCCATTGGTTCCATTGTACCAGGCAAATTAAATGACGCGCTGTTCAAGTAATTTAAACAATATGATGTATTTCACCCAGGTCTGTTGGCTGCTGCTAAGTTGTTGTGAAAGCTTTATATTTGGTGCTCTCCTGAGGTTGTGTACCAACACAGTAAACTAACTCCTATACGACCTCTAAAATTAAATGTTCATACACTATAATAACATTTGCAAATAACATTTGGTGTTATAAGATGACGTCTGTTTATGCCATTTTTATGACTAACAATTCCAGGTTTCACTGACTTCAAACGAATGCCATAAACGTGAAGTCATACCTGAAAGAGCACTGAGGGAATGTCTGTGACTTGTAAACCAAGAATAGATGTTTTTCTCTCTTGGATCACTTCCCTTGAGTTTTGAGTTTAACTTGTTTCAAGGTTTTGGATCAAGTCTAGTGATGTGTATCTTCTCCCTCTCTCTCTTCTCTTATCATCACCTATTCATGCTTTCTCCCTTCTCCTTCTCTCTTACTAACCTTGTCCTTTCCTGCTCTCCTTGGTAGGATCCGTGTGTCTCTGGATGGACAGTTCCTCCATTACATCTTCCCCCACAAGTTCCTGGACTCTCCTGAGTGGGAGTCTCTCCGACCCAACGAAGAGGGGAACTTTCAGGTACTGGACAAATGCTCGCCATTCATTCATCCAGTCATTCATTGATTTATGAACATTCCGCCTTTCCCTTCACTCTCACCCTGACCATCTATCACCCTGAACCTCAGGTGACCCTGACAGCGGAGACGGACTGCCGCTACATCTCATGGCGTCGGTGCCGCCTTTACATGCTTCTGTCCAAGGAGCGCTACATTGCCCGCCTCTTCTCCATCATGCTGGGCAGCGACATCGCCGACAAGCTCTACTCACTCAACGACAAGCTCTTCGCAAAGAGCGGCGTGCGCCTCGACATCCGCTTGCCCAGCCTCTACCATGTCCTGGCCCCCTCCTCCCTGGGCAGCGAGGGTGAGGTCTATAGTGGTAGTGGGAGTGCCAGGGACCAGGTAGCCCCAGTGGAGCAGCAGGAAGCAGCAGTGGTGGATGTGGACCCGGTTCCAGCCTACCAGAGGTCAGAGCCTCCAACACCCCTGACCCCCCGGCTGCAGATCCGAGAGAAGACCCCCACCCCATCTCGGCCAACCCCCTGCCAACCATCCCAGCGCCAGCCCTCAGACATGGAGATGCCATCTGGTGAGGACTCTACCAGCCTGGTCCTGGAAGACTTTGCGGATATGACCGGGTCCTTAATGGATTATGGGAGTGAGAGGGATTATTTGAGGTAGATGGCAGGTTGCTGGAGCTAACACAGTTGGCCACTACTTAAGATACATGTAAGTACACCTGCGTGCAGTGAGAGGGTGGGCTGGGCAGGGGATGCGTGTGTGTTTTGCTTGCTGTGTCCACTCACTAATCCAGCTTTGGTCTGGCCATGCCATGTGGTAAAGAACCTCATTTAAACTTTGCAATGATTTTCTGTTTGTTATCTTACATATTCAATCTATCTTATACAGAGGCTATGCACTGCTTGCTCTTTCGCCTTCTAAAATTATATGAAAGTTTAGAGAGTGAGTTAGTAAAATCGATACATTTTTTGGTAAAAATTAATGAGCCTGAGAGGAAGAACATTGAATTGATCAAAGAGTTGGCAGAACTGGGACACCTCGCCTCTTGGGTACCCACCCAACCCCAAAGGCCTCTGTCTCTTGTTTCTAAAGTTTACCTTCACTCCATCTCAATGTAGATCTGAAGTCTCAAACTCTCCACCCCCAAAACTTTAGCTGTTTTAATTCTTTACATGTACACTCCCCTACGTATTTATTTGGACAGTGAAGCGCAACTTTTTATTTGGCTCTATACTCCAGCATTTTGGATTTGAGATCAAATGTTTTATGAGGTGACAGTACAGAATGTCGCCTTTTATTTGAGGCTATTTTCATACATATCTGTTTTACCGTTTAGAAATGAAAGAACTTTATGTATCTAGTCCCCCCATTCGAAGGTGTCATACGTATTTGGACAAATCCACTTATTGTGTATTAAATTTGGTCCCATATTCCTAGCACGCAATGACTACATCAAGCTCATGACCCTACAAACTTGTTGGCTGCATTTGCAATTTGTTTTGGTTGTGTTTTTGGATTATGTTGTGCCCAATAGAAATGAATGATAAATAATGTTGTCATTTGAGTCACTTTTAGTGTAAATAAGAATAGAATATGTTTCTGAACACCTCTACATTAATGTGGATGCTACCATGATTACGGATAATCATAAATGAATCGTGAGAAAGTTAGTGGCAAACAGTGCATTCAGAAAGTATTCATACCCCTTGATTTGTTCCACATTTTGTTACAACCAGAATTCAAAATGGGTTAGATTCCCCCCCCCCCTACACAATGCCCCATAATGACAAAGTGAAAACATGTTTTAAGAAATGTTTACAAATATATAGAAAAATTTATGACAGAAATATCTTATTTACATACGCATTCACACCCTTGAGTCAATACTTTGTAGAAGCACCTTTGGCAACGTTTACAGTTATGAGTTGTCTTGGGTGTCTTATCAGCTTTGCACATCTTGATTTTGAGATTTTCTCCCATTCTTCCTTGCAGATTTTCTCAAGCTCTTAAGATAGTTGGGGAGTGGCGGTGAACAGCAATCTTAGTCTTTCCAAAGATTTTCAAGGGGATTGAAGTCTGAGCTTTGGCTGGGCCACTCAAGGACTTTCACATTCTTGTTCTGAAGCCATTCCAGCATTGCTTGGGCTGTAAACTTGGGGTCCTTGTCCTGTTGGAACGTAAATCTTTGCCCCAGTCTGTTATTTGCATTCTGAAGCAGGTTCTCATCAAGGATTTGCCCGATTTGCCTCCATTCATTGTCACCTCTATCCTTACCAGTGTCCCAGTTCCTGCTGCTGAAAATCATCCCCATTGCATGATGCTGCCATCACCATGCTTCACGGTAGGGATGGTGTTAGACGGGTGATGAACTGTGCTTGGTTTTCTCCAAACATAGCGCTTTGCATTCAGGCCAAATAGTTCAGTTGTCTCATCAGACCACAGAAACATTTGCCTTATGCTCCGAGTCTTTCACATGCCTTTTTGCGAACTCCGAGTCTTTCACATGCCTTTTTCTAAGGAGTGGCTTCCGTCTGTCCACTCCTATAAAGCCCAGATTGCTGTAGAGACTGTTGTCCTTCTGGCAGGTTCTCCCATCTCATCCAAGGACCAAGGTACTTCTTGCCCAGATGCTCAGTTTGGTCGTACGGCCAACTCAAACCAGAGTCTGGATAGTTCCATATTTAATTTTTTTTCTCCCAATGAAGGAGACCACTGGGCTCTTGGAACCTTTCAGGACTCTAGAAATTGTTTTATATTCTTCCCCAGATTTATGCCTCATCACAATTCTATCTCGGAGAGGTACAGACATTGTACTTCATGGTATAGTTTCTGTTCTGACATGCACTATCAACTGTGGGACCTTATATAGACAGGTGTGTTTCTTTCTAAATCTAGTCCAAACAATTGAATTGGCCACAGGTGGATTCCAAGTTGTAGCGACATCTCAAGGATGATCAAAGGAAATTTGATGCACCTGAGCTCAATTTGGAGCGTTATAGCAAAGGGGTGTGCATACGTACGTAAATAAGATATTTCTGTATTTCATTTTCAATACATTTTCTTCAAACATTTCTAAAAACCTGTTTTCATTTTGTTATTATGGGGTATTGTGTGTAGATGGCTGAAAACAATCTATATAATCCCCCAAAATGCTAACTGACCCTGTTATTGGTAACCGTGAGAGGTTAGCATGTTTTGCTTCAATAAAAGTGACAAAATACATTATTACCATTCATTGCTATTGGGCACAACATAATCCGAACACAACCAAAACAAACTGCAAATGCATCCAAGTTTGTAGAGACACAAGCTTGATGTAGTCATTGTGTGCTCAGAATATGGACCAAATACCAAACTTTTGACCAAATTTAATACACTATAAGTGAATTTGTCCAAATACTTATGATACCTTCAAAGGGGGGGACAAGATTCATAAAGTGCTGTAATTTCTGAACGGTAAAACAGATACATATGAAAATACCCTCCAATAAATGGTGACATTCTGTACTGTCTCCTCATACAGTGCATTCTGAAACTATTCATACCAATTTACTTTTTTCACATTTTATTACGTTACAGGCTTATTATAAAATGTATAAAATAATTGTTTTTCCTCATCAATCTACACACAATACCCCATAATGAAAAAGTGAAAACAGGTGTTTAGAAATGTCTGCAAATATATAAAAAATGTAAAAACAGAAATACCTTATTTACATACACTACCGTTCAAAAGTTTGGGGTCACTTAGAAATGTCCTTGTTTTGAAAGAAAAGCACATTTTTTGTCCATTTAAAATAACATCAAATTGATCAGAAATATAGTGTAGACATTGTTAATGTTGTAAATGACTATTGTAGCTGGAAATGGCTGATTTTGAATGGAATATCTACATAGGTGTAGAGAGGCCCATTATCAGCAACCATCACTCCTGTGTTCCAATGGCACGTTGTGTTAGCTAATCCAAGTTTATCATTTTAAATGGCTAATTGATCATTAGAAAACCCTTTTGCAAATATGTTAGCACAGCTGAAAACTGTTGTTCTGATTAAAGAAGCAATAAAACTGGCCTTCTTTAGACTAGTTGAGTATCTGGAGCATCAGTATTTGTGTGTTCGATTTTAGGCTCAAAATTAAAGCTATTCCATCCGAGAAGTTGCCAAGAAACTGAAGATCTTGTACAACACTGTGTACTCCTCCCTTCACAGAACAGCGCAAACTGGCTCTAACCAGAATAGAAAGAGGAGTGGGAGGCCCAGGTGCACAACTGAGCAAGTGGACAAGTACATTAGAGTGTCTAGTTTGAGAAACAGACACCTCACAAGTCCTCAACTGGTAGCTTCATTAAATAGTACCCGCAAAACACCAGTCTCAATGTCAACAGTGAAGAGGCGTATCTCAGACTGGCCAATAAAAATAAAAGATTATGATGGGCAAAAGAACACAGACACTGGACAGAGGAACTCTGCCTAGAAGGCCAGCATCCCGGAGTCGCCTCTTCACTGTTGACGTTGAGACTGGTGTTTTGCGGGTACTATTTAATGAAGCTACCAGTTGAGGACTTGTGAGGTGTCTGTTTCTCAAACTAGACACTTGCTTCACACTTGCTTCTTTACCAGGACAACAGTTTTCAGCTGTGCTAACATAATCACAAAAGGGTTTTCTAATGATCAATTAGCCTTTTAAAATGATCAACTTGGATTAGCTAACACATTTACAACATTAACAATGTCTACACTGTATTTCTGATCAATTTGATGATATTTCATTTTTTTTTGCTTTTCTTTCAAAACAAGGACATTTCTAAGTGACCTCAAACTTTTGAACGGTAGTGTAAGTACCCTTTGCTATGAGACTTGAAATTGAGCTCAGGTGCATCCTGTTTCCATTGATCATCCTTATAACTTTATTTTTTATATTTACATTTGACACCTTTTTCTCCCCAATTTTGTGATATCCAATTGGTAGTTACAGTCTTGTCCCATCGCTGCAACTCCTGTACGGACTCGGAAAAAGGCGAAGGTCAAGAGCCACGCGTCCTCCGAAACACGACCCCACCAAGCCACACTACTTCTTGACACACTGCTCTCTTAACCCGGAAGCCAGCCGCACCAATGTATCGGAGGAAACACCATACAGCTGGCGACCAAAGTCAGCGTGCATCCACCCAGCCGCCACAAGGAGTCGCTAGAGCGCGATGGCACAAGGACATACCGGCCGGCCAAACCATCTCCTAACACGTACAACGCTGGGCCAATTGTGCACAGCCTCATGGGTCTCCCGGTTGCGTCACAGGTCGGTATCGAACCCGGATCTGTAGTAACGCCTTAGACCGCTGCGCCACTTGGGAGGCCACCATTGATCATCCTTTATGTTTCTACAACATGGAGTCCACCTGAGGTAAATTCAATTGATTGGACATGATTTGGAAAGCCACACACCTGTCTATATAAGGTCCCACAGTTGTCAGAGCAAAACTCAACCCATTAGGTCAAAGGAATTGTCCGTGGAGCCCTGAGACAGGATTGTGTCGAGGAACAGATCTAGGGAAGGGTACAAAAACATTTCTGCAGCATTGAAGGTCCCCAAGAACAAAGTGGCCTCCATCATTTTTAAATGGAAGAAGTTTGCAACCACCAAGACTCTTCCTAGAGCTGCCCGCCCGGCCAAACTGAGCAATCGGGGGAGAAGGACCTTGGTCAGGGAGGTGATCAAGAACCCGATGGTCACTCTGACAGAGCTCCAGAGTTCCTCTGCGGCGATGGGAGAACCTTCCAGAAGGACAACCATCTCTGCAGCACTCCATCAATCAGGCCTTTATGGTAGAGTGGCCAGGCAGAAGCCACTTCTCAGTAAAAGGCACATAACAGCCCACTTGGAGTTTGCCAAAATGCACCTAAAGGACTCTCAGACCATGAGAAACATGATTCTCTGGTCTGATGAAACCAAGATTGAACTATTTTTGGCCTGAATGCCAAGCGTTACGTCTGGAGGAAACCTGGCACCATCCTTACGGTGAAGCATAGTGGTGGCAGCATCATGCTCTGGGGATGTTTTTCACCGGAAAAGGACTGGGATACTATTCAGGATCGAGGGAAAGATGAACTGAGCAAAGTAGAGAGAGATCCTTAATGAAAACCTTCTCCAGAGCTCCCAGGACCTCAGACTGTGGCGAAGGCTCACCTTCCAATAGGACAACAACCCTAAGCACACAACCAAGACAACACAGAAGTGGATTTGGGACAAGTCTCTGAATGTCCTTGAGTGGCCCTGCCAGAGCCCCGAGTCGAACCCGATCGAACATCTCTGGAGAGACCTGAAAATAGCTGTGCAGCGACGCTCCCCATCCAACCTGACAGAGCTTGAGAGGATCTGCAGAGAAGAATGTGAGAAACTCTCCAAATACAGGTGTGCAAAGCTTGTAGCATCATACCCAAGAAGACTTGAGGTGGTAGTTGCTGCATTGGTGTTTCAACAAAGTACTGAGTAAAGGGTCTGAATACTTATGTGAATGTATTATTTCAGTTTTATCATTAATACATTTGCAAAAAAATTCAAACAATCTTTTTTTTGCCATCATAATGGGGTATTGTGTGTAGATTGACGAGGGGAAAAAACGATGTAATTCATTTTAGAATAAGGCTGTAACGTTACAAAATGTGGAAAAAGTCAAGGGGTCTGAATACTTTTCGAATGCACTGTAGAAAACATTTGATCTCAAATCCAGAATGCTGGAATATAGAGCCAAAATAAAAGTTTGAGCTTCACTGTCCAAATAAATACGTAGGGAAGTGTATACTGCAGCTTCTCCCTAACTCCTCTCCCAGTGTGTGGCCTGCCCTCTTAGTAGCTAACGTCCTGCTGAGGATGGGTGGAGAGTGTGTGTGTTTGGATTGTGTTCGTTTTCCTAGGTTAGACTGCCCTTTTCCGTCTGTATTCAGGCCAGATGAAAGATACTTTTGTGCTACAGTTTATGAAACCGTTTACAAAGCCGTTTACCTCACAGTGACCCTGATAGCTTATGTTGGTTCAGACAGATGGGGTACCATCTGTATGTATGTTGGAGGTTTGTAGTTTGGAACAGGAAGGGGAGACAGCAGGGTGGGGGTGGGATGCTGGCAGTCAGCTGTGTGTTTTTGTCTGACAAGGATTAGAGCCTGCTGGAAACTTTTGGGATATCCTGGCAGCCAGAGATCCAGTGCCATGCACTTAATCCACGTGCCTACCCACTGCCCCCTCCCTAGCTATCCCAAAATCCTCCCTGACCCAATCGCGGGTCAGATCGTGTTTCGGGCGGAGAGGGGGGTTGGATTCTAGGATAGTTGCTGGGTAGAGGGTGGAGGGCTCTGGCTCTGCTGTCATTGTAATAGCTGCTGACCTTCATGTAGAGTCTATGGTCAGTTAGCCAGTGGCTATGGCAAGCAGAGGGGTGAGGTTTCGAGAGGGGTGAGGTTTCGAGAGGGGTGAGGGTCGACAGGGGTGAGGTATGAAAGAGGGGAGAGGGATGTGGATCATGTGAAAGCAGAGACCAGACACGCTTAGAGAACAGCCCATCACTCCACTATCATTAGCTAGGTTTCCATCCAATTGGCGACAGATTTTCATGCGAATATTCTAAAATCTGCATAAAAGATTCTCCCACCAGAGATGTTTCCATCAAACAAACTTATTGTGGATAAAAGGCTGTTCGTATTAAATAAAAAAAATGCAAGTTAAATGGGTTTCTATTGTATTTTTATCTCTACTGATGGTTTTGTCACAAAAAGTGTTGTGTTATATAGCAAATATGCTCACTCTGGTCTTGACACGTGTGCTATATCCAGCAGCTAGCAGATAAAGTGCGGGCAGGCTACTTACATGATGAGATTATTATGGATAATAGCGAGAGATTTTTTTTGTCAAATGGCAGCCAAGCATGATCATTATGTCACCAGAATAAGACCCTCGATATTTATTGGCAAGGAGCATTAAGCTCATCACCGTGCAATCTAACCACCCTCCCACTGGGCAAAAAATGGTTGAATTAACATTGTTTCCACGTCATTTAAAAAAAAAAGATTAAATCAATGTGGAAAACTGATCAGATTTGCAAAAAGTATAAAATTGTATCGGCATTTCCTATTTCCATCAGCCCGGTTGTGACTTTTTTCATGCGTCAAGTAATTCATTTGCATTAAATGGTTGGATGGAAACCAGGTAAGTGTCACATCACAGGTCAATATATCCCTCATCTCTTACTGTTAACCAGTTCGGCTGTCAGGAATGTGAAGACTATGCAAATGTAATTCGACCAATGGGAGCTTTCGTTGTGAGATCATCTTGCAACCTAACACTATACTGTATTTGAGCTGTGAGGCGTGTACATAACATTTAGGGGAAGATTAAACTCTCTCTATTTTTTTTTATTTTTTTTATTTTACCTTTATTTAACTAGGCAAGTCAGTTAAGAACAAATTCTTATTTTCAATGACGGCCTAGGAACAGTGGGTTAACTGCCTGTTCAGGGGCAGAACGACAGATTTGTACCTTGTCAGCTCGGGGATTTGAACTTGCAACCTTTCGATTACTAGTCCAACGCTCTAACCACTAGGCTACCCTGCCGCCCCACTAGGCTACCCTGCCGCCTATACTTGGACAAGGTGAATATGAACTGCCTGCCATTAGGTATGTTGCCGTAGTAACAGTTCAGTTTGTGTTTCTTGACAGGTCATGATAGACCGACCAGTTGTCAATGACCGGTGTTCTCAGTTGATTCCACAGGAGAGGAAACCACTGGGAGTCTACCAATGCGATACCAGAGAGGGAGAGCTCCCTTGGCCCCCACGGACACCTCTATGCTGTGATGGTTTCAACCGGATTGGAAACAGTGGACACGTTCCAGGTCTTTTTACAGTCAGGCTATGCGGATTATCAGATGTCACAACACCTGGCAAAGTGTTTAACATCTCAGGAACCACATTAATATCATATAGCATTCTTCTGAGATGAGCAGCACGACTGCAAAAAAGATGACCTGGAACACAACCATCACTGCCCTGGGTGGAATCAGACCTACCCAACACCAGATCCCACTCTCTCACCTTACCTTACTTCCTCTGGTGTCATCTGTCCGTGACAATATAGGAAAGAGTGAAACCCTGGACACTGAACAGAATTATGTTATATAACTGAATTTATTAGTTAAGGTCACAGACCTCTTTTTATTATGTCACTCACATGTCTCCCATTCATCTGGATGGAAAGCCTTTTGATGTGGATATTGTGTTAGATAGGATTATGATTCAACATTAAAGCAATCATGTGTATTTTATTTTTTAACAGCCGAGGTTGGGCTGGCTAGCTAGGGGCACATTAATCGTGTTTGTTTGTGCAGACATAATCTGAGAGAATAAAGTTTGACAGACAGCATGCTAGAAAGGGATTTATCTTCATACTCACATTTTCCAAAACATGATTCCAAATTGAACAGGCATTTGTTTATGTGAATGTGATATGTCTCACACATTGTACATTTATTTAGTCATTAACATAGAACAAGAGTGTTATGTTTTTGTTTAAAAAAATGGGACTACATATACATATATTTTCATGGGGCCAATGTTTCTTGATAAAGCTCTTGGTGAAAATGCATTCCTGTCATTTTATTGTCTATCTCCTCTCTCCTTCATCCTCTGTCAGAAATAATATTGTCTCCAAGTTTATCATCACGAGGCACTCAAAATCAGTTATCACAGTTGCACATTTGTTGCTGAATATGTTGCTCACCCCTGCTTATCAGAACTCAGAGAGTTAAGCCTTTGAGTACAGACAAAAGTCACACATTCCAGAGTTCCCCTTTTATTGTTTTGCTTCAACAGAAGCTCTGAATAAAGTAACATTCAGATGCGTCGGAATGATTATGTACATCAATACTAATGCTGTTAGAATATACTAAAGAAATGTAAAGAAGTAGTTTGGAACTGTTCTGGAATCTGTTTGGCTGTAGGTGGTCCGTCAGTAACATATGACTAGGGTTATAGGATGGCAAAGTTTGTGTGTAGCTGTTTGCAACGGGAGCTATTAGCTGCATGTGTGCGTTTCTGTGTGAGCTAGTCCCAGTAAAACTCTTCTAATTTCCTTTCCTTCATGCCCAATGATAACTATAAGGATAGGCTTCCTCCTTACTGCTTAGACCTATCAAAGCACTCAAAGCATTCATTGATGATGAAGGAAAGGAGACGAGGAAAGGACACAGTTTCAGACTTTTGGGAGGTTGCCAGAGAGAAAGAAACATGCTGGTTCATAGGCTCTGTGTGTGTTTACTACATCAGTAATTCTCACACAGCTGTACGAAATCATGGTTCCATGGAGATCCTCGCCTTACGTCTATCTTGTTCACGCACAATGGCACCACTTCTCTGAAAGAGAAACAAATGAGTTACAGTGTCATATGCATGCACAGGAATGTTGTGTGTGGTGTAGGTAAGTGTGTGAAAGCATGTGTGTTAAATAGATGAAAGGACTTATACCCGACAGAGGGGAATTCTGATATGCAGACAGACACAACGTGGATGTCTCCCTGCCTGTAGAAGTGTGCTCCAGTGTTCTTCAGCTGGATGGAGTCTATCTTACACAGTGGCACTGGGTGGGCTATCACCCTCCTGTACATGGTGCCGTCTGTCTGTCTGAAACACACACACACACACACACACACACACACACACACACACACACACACACACACACACACACACACACACACACACACACACACACACACACACACACACACACACACACACACACACACACAGCATGTCTGTGACTGAGAATATAATCCATGTTTACGTATCATACTGTGAACAGCTGTGAATCATGCTGCGTATACATTTTTGTCTCTAACAGTGAGGGTTAGTGGTTGTACCTACAGCCTGAGTCTCTGCTTGGTTTCAGGATGTCCCCCAGTCCTCAGGATCACCTGCACCTCAGCACTCTTGTCCAGGAGGAACACCTCCAGCTGCACCAGGATGTGATGGGCTGGGGAAGAGGAGGAGGAGGAGGGGACGGGATGTAACTTGATCATCATTACATGAGATATTGCTGTATTTAACCATTCAACTGTGGGGTCAAAGTAGTGGGGATGTGTCATAATGAGCATCCAACAATTGTCTGATGGACAGCCAGTCTGTGTTTTTACATAGAGGTAAATGTTGGCTACTCACCACAGAAGGGAGGTGCAGAGGTTGTCAGGAGGAAAAGCTTCTTTAGTTGAGGAAGAGGAAAGACTGTTAAACCACTGTTCTCCAATAACCCTGAAACACACAAGGACACATGCACCTACAAAAGACAGAGTAAGATGTAAAGTAGCCCTTCCTATCACAGTTATGACAGATGAAAGGCCTCCAGAGTACATTTACTGGTTTATCTGTATCAGTCTGTCACTGCATCAGCAGCGCCAGTGCGCCCAGACCAGACATGACACTTGCTAGGTCAGACAGTTGCCCTATCTCTCATTGAGTGAAACCTGACTAAAGTGAACATGGAAAGTGTGCTGGAAAGTTTGAATATTACCAAAATATCCTACGTTTCACGTGATCAAAATCGTTTGTGCATAGTCTACTCTAGGCTACATGTAAAAGGTGGCTATTTATAATATTTACATTTGCATGACCAACATACTCACAGACAGCAGGTTGGTTTAATATCTGGGGAAATAGTGTAATGTTGATGATGTCCTTACCTATTTGTGGACATCTGCCTGGGCAGCCTAAACAGCGCCCCTTGAGGAAGTCCTCATAGCTGGAACAAGGGATGCCAGTCAGTGGGCAGGTCCCGTTCAGTGCGCTTATGTAGACGTGGAGCGCCCTCATGTGGTCACAGATCACATAGCCATACACTGGAAAGTAGACAAGAACTGATCACAAACGAAGATTCTCAGGTAGCCAGAAGCTTACCACTAAATAGCCTATAGGCTAGTAAACATAGTGCTTACTGTTTAGTTAGTTAATAATCAAATAACATCAACAGTTGTTTAAGTTGAAAGACATGTCTGAAGTTGATATGTCTGAAGTTTATATTGAAATTCATACACACTTAGGTTAGGCCTCTTTGCCAATGAAGCATTTTGGCGGCAAAAACACGTACTTACTTGACAAAAACCTGGAGCGCGAGCAACCTGCTTGGTCCATCCCGCCGTTTAGAAAGAAGTCTGCATGGCCGACAGGGATGGAGATGCCGAAATCTGAGAGAAAAGGATGATAATTGATGTCGAATGGCTGATACCAGGACATTGTCATGTTGTCATTCCAGTGAACAGTGAGACTTTTGAAATAGAGTAGGCCTAAGAGGAAAAGATGGAATGATAGCAGAAATCTCTTTGCAATAAAAATGATTATTTGTGTGTAGCCTATTCTCTCACAGTCGGAGTCAGTGTGGATGGCCTCCACAAACAGTGCATCTGAGGGGTCAAGACGGTCAAACGTGTCGGCTCTTTTAAACATGGGTCCAGCCGGGTCCAGACCTACAGCAGGAGATACAGAGGTCAGTAGGGGATAGATAGAGTACTGCATCAGAGACAGTGATGACAAACACAAATACACACACACAGAGCGCCTGTGAACTACTGCACTAAAGCATTCAGACTACTTCATATCACAGCGCTGAAGGCCTCTACTCAGACAAAAACATCAGTGATAGTGTACAGACAGACAATCGTATGTATTATTGTGTCGTTGTCCGACTTCAGAAGGGTAACGTCTCCCTCTTTAACAAATTCAGCTCATTGCTTTTCAATATCAGCTGTTGTTGTTTTCCAGAGCTGTCTCTCTCTTTGAAAACCTAATTCAGTCAGATTGGCAGAGATGAGACGGTCTGTGAGTGACTAGCCTGCTTTGTGGTGACCAGTCTCTGTCTGGCCCTGTTGAGCCTTGTTCTGCAGACAGAAGGTGCCCTGTGGAACTGTTAATGGGTCAGACACAGATGGAGCTCACCTGTAATTCTTCCTATCTTGCCCTTGAACAGGGTCCCCACGAATCCAGACACATGTGCCCCAAGACTAACCCCAATGAAGTGAAATGACTCCAGTTTGCATCCATGGTTCTGTGGGACTGACATCACACCTCCTTTATTTTCATTACTTTTAACTTAATTTGCTGTCAGAGTAAACATAAACAAATGAGGAGCTCCCTGACCTGGAGCTGGTTGATGAGGACAGAGATCTGGATGGCCACCTCCTTGTAGTTCTCCACCACCATGTTGTAGGCGAGTGAGGCCCCATAGACCCAGTCCACCACCACCACGTTGGCATCCTGCACCCGCAGCAGAGCCTGGGCCAGCTGCTTCACCCAGGACGGCTTACTGCCCAGAGCACTGGGAGGGAGGGAGGAAAGGGGAGGTGGAGGGAGGGAGGGAGGGATAACTTATATGTTTTATGTGTAGAGTATGAATATACCTTGGCAAGTTTTTGACCTCCCTTTCTCCTTACCTGTATCCATGGACAATTATCTTGGTGGGTTGGGAGGAGTTGAAGTAGGAGGTGTTGTTGCTGAGGAAGTCCTGACTGAAGAGGCTGGCACAGTCTGTATTCTTCCGTGTCAAGAGCAGGTACTGCACCTGTAGCTTGCTGCCCTGCTGATGGTACTCCAGCCAGGTCGTGTTGTTGAAGTCAGCACATTCTGATCTGGGATCCTCATCTTCCCCTGCAGGTTCAGAGGAGAAATGTCCATAAAGAACCTTGAGAACAACACCAACAACAACAATGACAGATGCACCATTTGCACAATTTTTTATAATTCTTTACATCTACAGTAACATGGCATATGCTATAATAAATATGCTTAGAGGAAGGTTAGTATATTAATTTAATAGAAATGTATTAGGAAAAAGCTTCTGCAATAGAGATGAGTTGTACTTACCTACTGCAGATGTAATGTAGAAGGCTAGAATACTGAGAATAGTTTGCACTGTTTTCAGTTTCCAGCCCATTGTCTTGAAAGAAGAGTATCAAGAATGGTAACTTGGCTTTACCAGTTAGGTTGGTGAACTGTGCCTCAGATCCTCAGCGTTGGAAACTCTCTTTTCCCTCTCAGCAGTCCTTGTAGCTATGCAATAACTATGCAATAACTCACTTTGGTTCTAGAAATGTCATTCAACCCTCTACTGGTCAACAGTGGCCACAAAAGGGCAGGAATCTACTTAAAAGAATGAAGTTGAACACAACGTTATTTCACAATGCCTGGCATTGAAATAGTTAGTTACACAGTAACAGAGATGGGGGTTGGGAGAATTTCCTTCCCTGCTTTCTTGCAAAGCTCAGCTGGCACAGTAAACTAGCCTTATGAAAATGTACCCACATACCTCTCCTGCTCCAGTCGTTCGTCAGTGTGTTGTTTAGGACCCAGTGCTTAGTCTATATGGGGGGTCGTGGATCCATGACCTCACTGGTGATCAATGCCTGTTTGTTTTAATACTAAACTCCGCTGTCTGAGGGTGACAATCCCACCGTGTCTCATGGTGAGTTCATTTCAGCAATGGATTCATACTAGTCTACCCTTATACTCATCCATGTGACTATAGAGATGGACCTGCAACTCTAATCAGACTGTAGTAGTTCAGCTTTTATTTAAGAAAATAATTATCCTCTCTGGAGAACTAGGTCAAGGACATGTAGGCCTATTGTGTCTGGGATTGAGAATACAGTGTCAGTCTCCATCTATTTCTGATGAAATCAAATGTGTCAGGCTGAGTGGTCATAAGTGAGAACAGACCGAGAAAGAACATGTTCAGAGATTGTTTTTCACACAACTTTAATATAAACTTTTACAGAGTGCAGTAATGAGGATTAGACACTTGGACTGGGGATGGTGAGCTATATGCTATGTGTTATTAGCAGATCGTGGGGCAATTATTTTGCCTTACTTCTCTCTCTCTCCTTGGGTAACTGGGAAGCCACCCAATCCATGGTCCGCTTGCGTGCCTCCTCCCAGCTGTACCGTGGGGCGTACCCCATGTCCCTCTGAGCCCTCCGATAGGAGAAGCTGAAGGGCGTGTTCAGCATGGTGAGGAGCTGCCGGTTTATGGGCGGTGTGAAGCGCTTGAAGGGGCAGAGCAGTATCTGCAGCATCTCCATGAGGAAACAGAAGAGGTAGAGGACTGGGATGGGCAGGATAGGCTTCTCCTGGATGCTGAAGCCCAGCGGCGACAACACAGCATGGTTGAAGTCAGAGTAGCTGACAGGCGGCGTGTCGTCTGAGATGTAGTAGAAGTTCCCTCCGATGGCGGCTCTCCGCTGGGGGTCTCGCAGAGCGCGGGCGGCCTGGAGGTGGGCCAGGGCCGCATTCCCGACGTATACAGGGTTCACCTGGGCCTCCGGGCGGGAGGTCCGGTACAACATATCCCCGTTCCGAATCCCGTCTCCCATATGGCCCAGCAGGAAACGGCAGCCCTCTCCATAGATGTACATGGGTCGGAGGGCGCAGGTGGCCAGCCGGCCCCCATTCTGGAGCACCTCACCCTGGGCTTGCAGTGTGACCTGCTCGGCCTCCTTCTTGGTCTTGCTGTAGGGGAACTTTAGGGAGCATGTGTAGGGTGTGTTCTCATCACCGTTGATGATGGGGTCTCCGTTGGCGTTGGGGCCGGCCACCTCGATGCTGCTGGTGTAGATGAAGGACACCACATTCTCCTGGACGCATGTCTCCAGAAGGAGCTGGGTTCCTGAGGAAGATATCAGATGAATGAGTACATCAGCAGGGTCAATTCCATTTTCAAGCGCAGCTCAAGTATTTGAAAGTATTGGACATGTGTATTTCACTCAGGTCTGCTGCCAATCCCAACCCAAAGCTTCAGTAAAATCTGATCATACCTTTGACGTTGACCCTGTGAAGCTCACTGTAGACCACCTTCCCGGTGACGTCTATGAGGGACGCAGTGTGGAAGACTAGCGATGCTCCCTTGCACGCTCTCCTCAGCAGCTCACTATCACTAATGTCCCCCTCAAATACACTTACCAGCGTGTCCCCTCTGATCTCTGACAACAAACCAATCAGAGAAGAAACAAACCAAAGAAAAGTTGTAAAATATCAATATTTACACTAACCCTAGTAGTGAGAGAGAAAAGAAGGAGAGCTGGTAAAGTATTTACCTTCCAGACACTGTATGAGTTGTGGTCGGACATGTATGTCCAGCATACGGATCTCTGTGAGCTTGTCTTCCTCCAGCAGCAGTCGGACCAGCCTCTCTCCCAGGAACCCACAGGCTCCTGTCACCACACACACATCACCTTGCAGAGACATGGCCCAGTCCAAACTCTGAACCTACTACCCCTTTCAGAAAACTCCCTTTCCTAGGCACTGGGAATGACCAATGCTCTTTGTCCCGTCCTAAAACTCCTCTGCTATCCCGGGGGCATGGCAGACACTAACTTAACACCCCTCTCTGAAAACTCCCCTTTTCTAGCCTGAGGGAATGTGCTAGAAGTGCCGGTAACTGCCACTCTGGGGTGAGAAGTGAGGCAAGGTCTACAGGCAGGCATACGCAGAGAGGGAGGGAGGACAGGGATGTTTTATTTCCCAGTATCTGCCAAGGACGGACGCCAAGGCTACAGGTCCCAGACCAGCTATGGAAAACAAAAGACTTGAATGTCAAGGCGACGTCTGACTAACAATTTGTTTTTGTCTCCTGTTGACAGTGATAAACTGACCAGAGTCAGTTTATCAGATTTAGTGGCTCTGGCTGGTTTATTTTGACAGGCTTGGCCACTGATTCTCTACATGCTCTATAAAACATCTATATATTCATCCTGTGTCATTTATTCCAGATTTTAAACCTAATCCGGATCTGCATTAGGATCAGCTTGGTCATGAGTAGCATATGTTGAAGTAGTTTTATCCTCTCATAAACTGCCAAGTGTATGTGATTGCAGGTGGTTTTGTGACATTTTGAACAGCTCAAGATTCTAGAGTAACATACTGGACATGTCTGTTATGGGAGGGTTTTAAAAAGATGGTTTAGGTGTCTGTTGAGTTTGTTTCCAGTTTCATAAGCTCTCCATCTCCCTGTGATAGCAGACGTGTTAGTAGACCTTGGTCTGGTATTAGGGCCTCCCTCTCTGCTGTCTTATCTGGAGGATTAAGGATAATGTCACTGTGCCAAGGCCACAGCTGAAACATGCAAAGACCTCCATGTTCAACTCACATCCCTTCAACTCAATCAACCCCTCTAGACTAGTTAGTGGGATGACATGTTAGATTGTGTGGTGTTTGGTTTGACTTGAAAATGATGATTCATAGTATGCATTTTAATTTCTTAAAATACACTAGTCATTCATATACAATACAAAATACTATTTTATCAATCAAACATAATTTAAGCCATCATTTACAGTTTGAAAATACAATGCCAAAAGTTAAAAACATAAGTGTTTCACATTAAAGAGCATAGCAGAAGTCACTCAGATACAAAGATAGTTCCAACAAAATAGACTCAAGGAGTGGAAACTAATAGTCAGTCAACTACATGTACAGTCAGTCAACCACATAGCTAAGGAGGCAGTGAGACCTAGGGATTTGAACCAAAATGATTTCCCAATCATTTTGTCCTGAAGAGAACCACTTTGTTGTTGTTCCGTTACACTGTTCTGACCAGAAAAATAAAATCTGAACTGGTTTGAACCCCCCCAAAAAGTCCTGGTTTATATCATTCCTTTCGTTTCTTTTTTAACCTGTGAAATCAACAGTTTTTTTTTACACTTAGCTCATTAAATTACTTCACCAATCAGTGTGGATAGAACAGGCAAACTAGTTGTTTACATGCGTGATGGACAGAAATGCAGCCTATAACGGAAGATGCAACTGATATTTTACGGGTGGGGAGAGAGGGTTGAGGAGGAGGCTTGAAGATCTGGGCATCTTGTTATGACATGCATTATCTGAATTAGGTCCACAGAATTATACCTATGAGTAGCGGCTTGTATGGAGAAACTGACTGTCCTTTGAGCTAGATAGCTAACAAACTCGTGTGCGCAGAGCGGCACCAGAATAAAAAACATCTTACCTTTTTGTAGTTAATAAATCCAACATGAAACTTGATAACTGGGTCTATAGTATCCTTAACTAGCATTGAAAAAGAGAATCCATTCTCCTCTAACTTAAAAAAATCTCTCCCTGTCTTCTGAATCACGTTTGTAATGTCAGAAGGGAGGGGGGGGGGGGGGGGCAGGTAGCCTAAACACTCAAAATCACAGGCAAAGATTTATCTTGCAGGGAGACACTGGAATATGTTTCTTAGTGACAGAGTGAGGGCTTTGCATAGACACTTTGTTGCATTTTTTTGTGGGACAAGAAAAAAATGCCAGGAAAGTAAAATAACGTTATTAACCGGTTGCCATGCCTTAAAAAATAACGGTTCAGTTCCGGAACAGTATGGATCACTTTCGTTCCCGGTTCCATTTCTGTTCTTTTAAATGTTTTGTTATTTTCCGGTTTTCTGTTGTGTTTCCTGAACCGGTTCCAACCCCTTGTGGGATCTATTTGAGAAATTCTACTGCACATTTTCCACTTCTCCCACAAAAAAGTCACATTTTCCAGCATCACAAACACAGAGAAGCTAAATCTATATGTTCTTGATCTCAGCTTTCAGTTCTTGGCAGTGTCCAGCGGGCACTCCTGCATTTGGCCGTCGTCCACGGCACCCTCAGGCAGATGCACGGTCATGGTGCAGGCCCGGATGCCGCCCAGGGGTTCCAGCACGTTGAACACCCGGTCCCACTCATCCTTCTCTGGGTCGTAGCGCTGCACGATGTCCACCATGCAGCGGCTGTTCCAGGAGTAGCCCCCAACCACGTAGATCTGGCCCTGGAGCACGGCCACCCCTACATCACTCTGGCCCCGTGGCATGGCCGCCACCACCGTCCACTGGTCCACCTGGGGGAAGATATAAAACGCAGGTCTGAGCTCTAAATGGTCTCAGAAGTCCGCATTTCTCCAAATGCCATTGGTTCCTTGTTAGGTCGTAATTTTCACACAACCCAGAAAGTTCCTAAAACTTTTAGGGAAAGGGGGATACCTAGTCAGTTGTACAACAATGCATTCAACTTCCGCATTTAACCCAACCCCTCTGAATCAGAGAGGTGCGGGGGGCTGCCTTAATCGACATCCACGTCGTCGGCACCCAGGGAACAGTGGGTTAACGGCCTTGCTCAGGTGCAGAATGACAGATTTTTTACCTTGTCAGCTTGGGGATTCAATCCAGCAACCTTTTGTTTACTGGCCCAATGCTCTAACCACTAGGCTACCTGACCATCAAACTCAGGACTTAGTTAAGTAACAGTTAGGATTAGAGTAAGGTTTCGGGAAAGTGGTAAAATTTCTTATCATATTGTTGGGACTAAAATCAGGGCCTTTGCCTTGTTTCACCTCAGGGCTGTAGAATTCACAGTTAAGTACGTCATCATAGTCGCTGCTGCCCCGGAAGTGGTTCCCTCCCATCACATAGAGCCGGTCGCCCACTGTGCACATGCAGTGTAGGCCACGCAGTTCCATCATGTCGGCACGGCGACTCCATGCGTCAGTCTCAGGGTCATAACACAACAGCTCCTTCTGGAACGTGTCCCGTGTGATTCCGCCTGTTGGATCAGTGAATTGACATTGGTTTCATTATTAGATACTGTAGATACTATGACAACATGTTTACTAAAATATTATTTTATGTCTACAAACTAGTATACTATGGTTTTAATAAGACAAACATTTTAATTTCAATCCATAAACCATGGTCAGAGAGAGTTTATTAGCTACTGCTAAATCAGCAGTTACTCTTTTTGGGGTCCACACAAAACATTAAACAGGACATAATACAGAGCATTAATAGACAAGAACAGCTTAAGGACAGAACTACATAAATGTAAAATAAGAATACATTCATATAAGTATGCCTTAACATTCCATGCATCATATGCTCATACTCATCAATGTTAACGGCAATACTGCAGCCATTCATTTTTTCTCCTACTTTCTAAGCAGGCCCTGATATTCTATTCTCACAGCACCAGTGTTCTGTAAACAACAGAAAATCTCACAACATTAGGAAGACACACTGTTTCACACGATCGGTGTCCTTGCTGCTTGCGTCTGACGTCAATACTATGCATAATCATGTGAAGTTCCAACGAGGTCGTTGACTCCAGCTCACTTCCCCTGACTTTAACAGATCCATGGAGTTCAAGGGCAAGGCAGTGTAACTTTGGTAGTAAATGTGAAGGATGGACCATGAGAAGGAAAGAATGATGGTGTAGGGAACTGAACTGTGAGCCGGTGGTCAGGTGTTTTCCTACACATACTGTCAACCACCAGCGTAGAGTGGGATAGGAGCAGTAATGTGAAAACCAGAAATGTTTGGGTCTGAACAGGAAGGACGTGGTCTGGTGCTGCGAGCTGCAGAGAGCTGTGGCCATTACCCAGGCTCCCAGTGTCCGGTCTGGAGTGTGAAGTAACGAGCTCTGCTGGTCGGCTACTGTATAGCAATGTAGCAGTGCCGAAAGCCCTAGTCTGCCCTAGAAAGCCTATGTAAATTATGATTGCCAGAACGGCCAAACACAAAAAATGTAGATGACCGTTTTGGCCTCTAAAATGTGTTTATTATGATCAAGTTTGATCCCCACTGTGAATTATTTTAAAGTTCGCTAGAAATCGAGATATTTAATTAAATGGTGATCCATTCTGACTACTACATTTGTAGTCACACAGGTCCACATGCTGAAACAGAACAATCACGGGCAGGCAGGCTACGAGGAGACTCCCGGTTGACTCTCTCAGGCAGGATGAAAACGACTACATTGACCATGATCCTTTGCTTGCTAGGGCCACTTTCATCATGATCCTTTGCGATTTTTTTGGTGCCATTCAGCCCACATGAGGTTGGTGGCACCTTATTTGGGGAGGACGGGCTCGTGGTAATCGCTGGAAAGGTATAAGTGGAAAGGTAATAAGTGGAAAGGTATTAACAACATCAAACACATGGTTTCCATTTGTTTGATGCTATTCGATTTGCTCCATTCCAGCCATTATTATGAGCCAACCTCTCCTCAGCAGCCTCCACTGATTCAGCCCCATTCAGCAATATGGTGGCTTCAAATTCAAATACTTCCGGCTTTATGCGCAATCGGGAGTTTTCCATAGGAATACATGGATGGCGTCAGCGCTATCACTATCTACTGGTTTTAATGTCTATGCCATTAACCCATTACCAGAGGAGGCTGGTGGGAGGAGCTATAGGAGGACATGCTCGTTGTAATGGCTGGAAGGGAATAAAGGGAACAGTATCAAACATATGGAAACCACGTTTGACTACATTCCATTTATTCCATTCCAGCCATTACAATGAGCCCGTACTCCTATAGCTCCTCCCACCAGCCTCTTCTGCACATTACACCCTCCTCTACATGTTCCATAACACCTCCAATGGAATCCACCTGCTTTTTGGGCTCAAACTACTAAACCACTGTTTAAATGATTGCAGACTAAAAATGATACATTTTCTACATGCACTTTCAAAACATGCGTTCAGAATAAGCTGTTTTCTGGCTGTCTGTGTGCAAGAAATTTACACAATTGCTCTTCAGAGAGCTGCGGTTAACCTCGTCGGAAAATAAGTCTACTCTGACCCATTTCAACCAAAGGTCTTTGTGTTTCCTGGCCTTCATAGTTGCTAGGAGACTGACATAGAAATCGACCAAGATGAGAATGAGAACCTTCCAGAACTACTATGTTTTATTAAAGTCTATCAAAGTTGTTAATTGACAAGAGTGGATTAAAACATGTAAACAACACAGCCTTTGTTTGAATTCATTAACTCAAAACCTCTCCAGTCTGAGCTGATTTTATCAGGACAACAATCACAGTCAATTCAGGCCTTCACATTGTAGGTTTTAACAGTTTGGTAAGTTTGTATTCTAACTACCAGTGGTCTGAGAAACTCACCTGAGACATACATCAGGTCACCATGGACTGTCCCAGCATGCCCGTAGTGGGGGTCGACCATGGGCGACACGAATGTCCACTCGTTCCTTCTGAGGTTGTAGCACTCCACGGTGTCTGAAGGAGTAAAAAACATAACTTCACTCAAGATACACCTTAAAGATCCTAATCCCTTGGAATTTATTGATATTTCTGTGTAACAGATTGCAGTAAAAACCTATCCAGTACACTTAGTGACTCACCGATCTCTCCTGAGGCGTTCCGGCCCCCAACAGCATACAGCTTCCCTTTCAGGGTGCTCAGGTGGAAGAAGGTTCTCTTCTCGTTGAGCGAGGCCACCTGCAGCCACCGGTCGAAGCGCGGGTCGTAGAGGTAGGCGCTGTCCACCGCCGTCTTGCCCTTGGTGTCGTAGGTGCTCTGGCCGCCTACGATATAGAGAAAGCCCCCGAGCAGGGCCACGCCGTGCTGGTAGCGGGGAACCTCCATAGGCCTCAGCGCCCTCCAATGGCCGATCTCCTCATCATACAGTCTCAGCTCCCTGCTCACCACCAGCTGCTGCCTCATCACCCCGCCCAGCGCCAGCAGGTGTTTGGCGTCCGACCGGATGCGTGTGCGCTCCGTCTGTAAGGAAGGCTGGAGGAAGGGCATCATCTGGTAGTTGCTGGCCTCTAGCAGGAGGTTGACGCAGGCCGTGTCCGAGCGCATCATGGCCGCTCCGCCGTCATCGCGTCCCTCATCCTCCTGGGAGATCTCGAGCAGCTCAGTGGGGGTCATGAGGGGGAAGCGGACCTGGCGCATCAGGGAGTAGGCGGCGGAGCGGCGGGTGGGGGGGTCGTGGTCCAGCCAGGAGCGGGCGATGCGGTACAGCTCCATCTCAGAGAAGCCCTTGAGGCTGTCACTGGCCAGGGCATTGGCCAGGCTGGGCTGAGAGAGCTTCAGGTAGCGGCCAGACTGTAGCAGCGCTGACAGGTTCTGACATACAAACTTCCCAATGTGGGCCTGTACATCCTCCAGGAGCAGGTCCCCGGCGATGCGCTCCACCTCCACACAGTTATCAATGGTGATCTGCCACACAAACAGGTAAACAGACAAGACTGGATGAACTTGTGAAGGGTCTCCTGTCTTTACATTGGCCAAACTTTCCAATGTCTCTTCAATCCACCCATCCACCTGCCCATTGTTTGTGGGGCGGCAGGTGGTTAGCGCGTGGGGCCAGTAACCGAAAGATTGCTGGATCGAATCCCCAGTGGGTTAACAAGGCAGTTAACCCACTGTTCACCGGTAGGCGGTCATTGTAAATAAGAATTTGTTCTTAGCTGACTTGCCTAGTTAAATAAAGGTTAAATGAAAAATGTAAAAAAATATGTTTCAGTACCAGTAGGTAACCGGATTCACTAACCTCAGTGCTGAGCAGCTTGTTGCAGAAGCCGAGGACGGGGAGGACCTGGAGGAAGTTGGCAGCCTCCAGAGTGTCCTGCAGGTTGGCCATGCTCAGACTCAGCCGGGATGTGTAGATGAACTCTATGATGTTCTTCAGACCTGTTTTACTCACACTATGGAGCTTAATCTCCCTCATATCCTGTTCTCTCATACCCCCTAGAGAGAGGGAGCGAGGAAAAGGGAGAGATATAGAGTGTGGATGCTGTTACAGTTAATGGTGTAAGAGTGCAAGTATATTTTAACATAGTGAGATGTAAAAAGAGGACGTTTTAAGTCAAGGTGTCAGTGTCCTTGTCTGGAATTTGTTCCTTACCACATTCACCTTTATGGTGGTTGGTCTGAGTGGACGTGATGAGTGCAAGTACAGTAAGAGAGAGACTTTCATTAGCTCAGCCCTGAACTCGTCTGTGAAACAATCTTACATACTTAGGATCATTGATCCTTTGGGAGCATATGCCCTGACAAATCCTCTCCACCACACATTGTAAAACAATCACCAGTAATTCAAAGGGCACTCGCACATCTGAGCTATCTTTTTGGCAGGTGCATGGTAACAGTTGAATAAAATGAGAAAAAAAAGAAGGAACCCGCACACTGCTCTTGATAGTATCACTGATCTTTAATAAACTGTATGTATCGGCCTCACGGTCTACGTCAGAGCTTTGGTGAGTTTTTTAAATTAGCGCCCTTATGTAGACCTAGTCCCACCCACATTCGTTCCACGCGTCGAATGGGGTTGAAGTCGAAGGAAAACAAATAAGTGCTACCAAATATAACAATATGCATTTCATAAATATTCTTATAAAGTGTGGACATAAAACACGTCTGTAAAACCACAATGAGGACATCGACCTATCAAGCAAGTTTTCATAAATCATTGGGTACAGCGCAAGAAAAACGTCAGTGTAATCTGAAATAGGGGCATAATTCATGTTCAAATTTACAGCATAACATACATTGGCATTTCATCATTAAGACCTTTAGGAAATAATGTCCGGAGGGTGAACATCCAAAAACATCATCTTTTGCTCAGAGTATTATTTATATCACGTCCCCTATCTGATATCTTAACTTTCTCTATGCCACAAAATCTAAAAGGTAGAAAGGTCATGTTTTAGGTCATTAAAATGTACTGCTACTGGATAATCCCTGTCGTTTCTCCTAATTTAACTTTTATGTTTTTTTTAGGTTTTACCGGCATAGCAGAGCCCACATTGACATTTAATCATGTAAATAACATGGGTGGTGGAGCACGTAATAATGTAATTTATTTGGAACCGTTTTCCCGTGTGTGGGTGGCAGAAATATTAACACTTCATCATATTGTTGCACTGTGCGCAACCTCTGCATTTATAGCTTCCATTCGGAAGAGGGCGTAAAAGAGCCTGGCTGATTTTCTTTTGTGGCTGGAGGTTCAGTTGGCATGGACCAATTTATTGCGTAAATTGCGATCTCTCCTATATACAACAAGTAGTGGATTCTTAAATTCAGCAGGCAAAGCTGGGTCCGATGATAAAACATGGCAGTGTTTCTTGACAGCATCTCCCACGTTTTGCGAGTTCAAAGTATATGTGGTTGTGAACATTACAGAGTGTTCTTTAGCTCTAGTTGGTCTTTTTTTGTAGCAGTTCATCTCGTGTTTTCCCCAATGCCAAATTAAGAGCTCCATCCACACATTGTGGAGAATAGCCTCTTCTTAGAAACGTATTGCGCATCTCCGCTGCTTTTTCTAGATAGTCCTCTGTGGAGTGGCATATCCCGAGCAGTCTGAAAAACTGGCTATGTGGAAGTCCTCTTTTTAATGGCTCAGGATGGAAGCTGTCCCCCTGTAATATAGTATTTATGTCCGTTTCTTTTCTATACATAGCTGTAAACAGTGTTCCATTTGATTTCTCAATCCACATATCGAGGTAATGAACACGTTTAGTGTCACATTCAATAGTGAATTTGCGATTGGGGTCAATGTCATTGAGTAATGCCATAAAGTCTAACAGCTCTTTTCCCGTTCCTCCCCATATGCAAAAAAATGTCGTCAATATATCGATACCACTTCAGGACTTTATTCAAAAATAGATGTTCGTTTTCATTATTAACAAAATAAAAAAAGACCCACATAAAGGACCGAGGTAAACACAGACTCTGGTTGGATATTCGCCTGTAGTTTTCCTTACGTCCACCAACAGCAGTTAGGGACCGTCAACATAGTGACAAATCTCATTTTTCAAATTTTAATAGCTCTTTAACCTTTACTCTTAAAACTTTCAAAACTGGTTCTAGCTAACCCGATGGCATAGACACATATTGCACACACTTTTTTTGGTCGATTTACATCTCACACTATTTTAAATTATTTCAATAGCTCCTTGGTCATGTGACCTACTGACTTCAAACAAGGTTCAGAATGTACACTCGGTGGGCCTACACATTGCACACCCTTTAGTTTGTCCATTTTCATCTCTCACAATTTTACATGAATTTTCTATGTTTTTCAATGTTTCTAATTTCAATAGCTCCATGGTCATGTGACCTACTGACCTCAAATTACTTTCAGAATGTCCACGGACTGGTTGAGATGGGCGCCGCGAGGCATCCAGTGTGGTAACACAACCGATCCCGGAGAAGTTCTCTTTTCTTTGTGAAGGGCAGGACGCCCTGGAATGGGTTCGCCCCGAGAGAGGGGCCCAAGCCCTGGAAAGCGTCACGGTTTCGGCGGCGTCCGGTGAGCTCTCCCTGGCCCTTGAAAATCCGGGGGAGACGGTGCAAATCTCACGCCCGGGCGGTACCTATATCCGCAGCAGGTCTCCAAGGGGAACAGCCTCTGGAATGTTATAACAATGTAGGTAAGGGAAGTTGGCAAAAAAAGGTCTGTAACTCCGGAATAAGGATTGGCTCTAAGGGCTGGGTTGGTCGGGCTGGGGTGCGAAGCAGGGCTGGGCTAGAGCCGCGGCTAGGGGAGCAGTCGCTCCGTCGCCCTCCTCTCAGCACCATTGGAAGTTTGTTGTTCGGCCCATCTCACGGTCTCTCGTGTGGTCTCGCAAGGGGCTGCGTGCGGGGGTTCGTCAGGGTGGTGCCCGTCGGCGGACCGGTGGGGGGTTGGGTCCGGCGGCGGCAACTCTGGACACACGCCGGGCCCTTCTCGCGGATTTCCCTAGCTACGACGCTCGCCGGCCCCACACATTGTAGGTGGGGAGGTCTCCTCTACGCTCACTAGACTTGAGGCGGAGACTAAACCCATTGGTCCCACAGTGATAGGGCATTGCATGGATCTGGCTCATGCCCTACGAAGTGGGGAGAGGTATCTCCAGCTTGTCTGGGGAGGGAGGCCTATATCTGATGTGGTACCATCCACGCCCATTGCTTTGCTGTGGAACCATAAAACAGACGGAAGAAGCCTTGGTTCCCACTGGGCACGGATCACTGAATGTCAACTTGATGAAATTCAAAGGAGCGTACCCACCTGGCGCGGTCGCACTCAAATCACTCGTGGGGTGACTGTGACCCCCTCATGTCAAAGTGAGGAATATCAATGAAGCGCTGGTGAAGGTGGTTCCTATGGCTCTGTCCCGGAGGGCTGACTGGGCAAGCAAATGATTTAAAGGGGATGATTATTTTCTGTTGCTTCTTCCGACACCCGGTCGATGGTGCCGCTAGATACTGCGAGGAGTATTTGCTTCTCAAGCCTATAAGTATTGCGCTGGCACTTGATGTTGATTGGGTGTATAAACCCAGTTAAAGTCCGCTGAAGGTTAATAGCGGCAACTGATGTCCAGTTTGTAAGACAGAAAAGCCTCTGATGATACCACCGGTCGTGACTTGAATGGATGTAAATTTGATGATATCTGACCGTAGCATGCAACCCTTCACATTCGCACTCAAATCACCTTCGGGGTGGCTGTGACCCACTTATGTCAAATTGAGGAAATTCGATGAAGCGGGGGAAAACGGCGAGACATAATTAAGAGTCTCGAGGTAGCCAAATGCCTCGTCACCTAATTAATGATGCGCAGTCCTCTGGTGGGACAGTGAGTCAGGTTGGGACTCGCTGTGGAAGTCAAAAGGTCACCAGGTGCACGAGGAGGCCTCCCCCAAGCCGGGGGGCACTCAGAGTCCGAGTAGGGGCGGCCCGGACTCAGGGGTTGGGGGCAGCACTCAGGCCATGGATGTTGGAGTGGGGACTTAGTCTGTGAGCAGAAAAAAGAGGGTGGGTCACCAGGAGCAGAGAGCCCGTTACGGGTTACCGGGTGCACGTGGTTCCTGACAGCGGGACAATAGACGTTTTAGTAATTCCAGGGAGTAAGCTATACTCTAAGGCCAAGGGAGAGGGGTGTTGACCGGGTAAGGAGAGTAGGTGTGGAGGCCTGAAGGGCTGTAGTTCCAGGGAGAAAGCTATACACTCTCAGGCCCAAGGAGAGGGCAGGCAGGCGTGCAGGGAGTGTAGGCCTAGAGGCCAGGAGTCAGAGGTCACTAGGTCAATGGGGGCCTGCCTGGAGGTCAGGAAGGCCCCAGGGAGAAGTCCCAAGTGAATAGGTGTGTGAGTGACACTGTCCTTCACGGGGGCAGAGCAGGCAAATTAATGTAAAATCGTGTGAGATTAAAATTGACAAACAAAAGGGTGTGCAATGTGTAGGCCCACTGAGTGTACATTCTGAATATTGTTCGAAGTCAGTAGGTCACATGACCAAGGAGCTATTGAAATTAGAAAGTAGAAAAATTGAATGTAAAAACGTGCAAGATGAAAATGGACAAACTCAAGGGTGTGCAATATAGAAGGGTAGTCAGTGGACATTCTGCACCTTGTTTGAAGTCAGTAGGTCACATGACCAAGGAGCTATTGAAATTTAACATTTTGAAAAATTCATGTAAACTCATGTGAGATGAAAATGGACAAACTAAAGGGTGTGCAATGTGTAGTCCCACTGATGTACATTCTGAACCTTGTTTGAGTCCAGCAGGTCACAATATCAAGAAGCTATTGAAATTCTAAAGATTAAAAATTCATGTAAAAATGTGTGAGATAAAAATTGACTAACTAAAGGGTGTGTAATATAGAAGGGTGGTCAGTGGACATTCTGAACCTTGTTTGAGGTCAGTAGGTCACATGACCAAGGAGTTATTGAAATTAGAAACATTGAAAAATATAGAAAATTCATGAAAAATTGCTTGAGATGAAAATGGACAAACTAAAGGGTGTGAAATATGTAGGCCCACTGAGTGTACATTCTGAACCTTGTTTGAGTCCAGTAGGTCACATGACCAAGAAGCTATTGAAACTCTAAAGTAAAACAAATCATGTAAAAACGTGTGAGATGAAAATGGACAAACTTAAGGGTGTGCAGGCCCACTGAGTGTACATTCTGAACCATGTTTGAAGTCAGTAGGTCACATGACCAAGGAGCTATTGAAATTCAAATATAAAAAAGTTTGTACTTCGTTTACGTTCTCTAATTCAACTAGGAATAGAAAATGTTGCTCACATTTCCACATGTTTATTAGCTTTTCAAAGCTAATTAAGGGTCAAATAGTGAACATAAGACCTGTGCAATGTTGTGCGCAATTTTTCCAACATCATGACATTTATTTGGAGTCTGTGGCTCAAGTGGTTTGAGAGCTATTCAGGATTGAAAGCACAAATATACGTTGAATATCCAACCTGAAACTGTCTTTACCTCGGTACATAAAGTTTAGCATAGCTCGGAGCGACTGTGGAGCCCATCTATGTTCCATTCGTTTGGAGATAGTGTTCATCATCAGACCTGAAATAGTAAGACTCTCGACATCTAATGTGACCAAAATACAGTCTTCTCTTAAACCCGTTATTAGTGAAATCTTGTTTATGAAGTATACAGAGTCTTTCACATATGATGGCAATGCTTGCACATAAATTTAAAAAAAAGAGTCACGAAGTTCGACAATGGCTCTAGCATTGAGTCTATTCCTGCAACCACTGGTCTGCCTGGATAATCGCCTTGTTGTGTTTTAGGTTTGTGTAATTTTGACAAAATGTACAGGCACGTGTGGCACATTTACAGCAAAGGTATTCATATTCAGGTTTTGAGATAAGGTTATTTAATATGGCTTGCTCCAGATTAGAGCATATATCCCTTTGGAACACCTGTGTGGAATCAACACTCCGTTTTCTATAGAAACGTTCATTACTGAGTTGTCTCTGAATCTTTGTATTTTTCATAGTCTAAAACGACAACAGCACCCCCCTTGTATGCAGGTTTAATAACCAAAGATGAATCTTTCATTAGTTCATTAAGTGCCTGTTCTTCTGTTCTAGTGAGGTTCTTCTGAATGTAGTTTGTTTTTCTCGTACATACTGATGTAACCGATGTGAAATCGCTAGCTAGTTAGCGGGGTGCGCGCTAATAGCATTTCAATCGGTGACGTCACTCGCTCTGAGACCTTGAAGTAGTTGTTCCCCTTGCTCTGCAAGGGACGTGGCTTTTGTGGCATGATGGGTAAGGATGCTTCGAGGGTGGCTGTTGTCGGTGTGTGCAGAGGGTCCCTGGTTCGGGGCGAGGAGAGGGACGGAAGCTAAACTGTTACATTGGTGCCGTGACCCGGATCACTGGTTGCTGCGGAAAAGGAGGAGGTCGAAAGGGGGGTGAGTGTAACCGATGTGAAATGGTTAGCGAGGTGCGCGCTAATAGCGTTTCAATTGGTGACGTCACTCGCTCTGAGAACTTGAAGTAGTTGTTCCCCTTGCTCTGCAAGGTAACGATGCTTTGAGGGTAACGATGCTTTGAGGGTGGCTGTTGTCGGTGTGTGCAGAGGATCCCTGGTTTGAGCCCAGGTTGGGGCGAGGAGAGGGACGGAAGCTAAACTGTTACACTGACATGGCATCTTGTTCGACTATAATTGAGGAGTTGTTAACCATAGGACAGAATTTGCTTTTGGGCTTAAAATGGGTACCAGTTCTTTGTTGAGTTTCTAGGCACGAAACAGTGTTTTGAGAAAACACGTGCTTAAGTTTACTTCTTGCGAAAGAATATAAACAGATCTACTTTCGTATCAAATGGTTGGTCTGTACATGTAGGTACAAAAGAGAGGTCCTTAGATAAGACTGAGATTTGCGTGTCAGACTTTTTTGGAGAGGTTAATTACCGCGTCCTGCTGTAGCTCCGTGTCCACAGCCTGTGTTCCTGGTCCCCTCTTTGACCACTTGCCTCTCCCACATCTTTTCCTTCGTGGAGCCTTGTTGTGCTGCTTTCAGATTACCCTGACGTTTTTCTCGCGCTGTACCCAATGGTTTATGAAAACTTGCTTGGTAGGTCATTGTGGTTTTACAGACGTGTTTTATGTCCACACTTTATAAGAATATTTATGAAATGCATATTGTTATATTTGGTAGCACTTATTTGTTTTCCTCCGACTCCAACCCCATTCGATGCGTGGAACGGATATGGGTGGGGCTAGGTTGAGTGTGCTAATTTTAAAAAACTCACAAAATCTCTGAGAAGGACGTGAGGCCAATACGTTAAGCTTATTAAAGAGCAGTGATACTATCAAGAGCAGTGTGCGGGTTCCTTCTTTTTTCTCATTTTAAAACAATCACCAGTGAAATAATTTGACATATAAAAATATATTGACATATTGCATGAATTGAAAGCCCTCTTTGAATGTTATTTATCACAGACTAACCAGTGAACATGGCTTTGAAGTAGTCGCTGGCAGAGGCCATAATGACTCTGTGCACGGGGAAGGTGTCACTGCTGTCCCCAGGCACCAGGATGACATCACAGAGAGTCTCATCACCACGGAACAACTCAAACCCCTGGAAGGAAGAATAACATTCATCTTCCATCAATGGTCTCGATCCGCTCCATGTTAAATGGTTTTAGCAACCATTCAGATAGATTACTGAAATAATCGTCCTAGGATTCTTATACATCTTGGCAACCCTCACAGCTAAATAATCCTACAAAAAAATGACTATAGTATACTATAATATTTTTATACGTAGTATTTACTGCAGTGTTTTTGCGGATATGACTGTAGTATACCGAAGTATTTACTGTAGTGTATTTGTTGGGATATGGATATTGGGGAGGGAAATGGGCGGGGTATATGCATATTAAACATTTGCGTATCAGTACAGTGTGTAGTATAGTATTCTACAGTATACAACACAATTCTACAGTAAGCACTACACGATCGAGGGATACGACAGTGTATAGTATAGTATTTCACAGTATACTACAGTTTACTACAGGACACTATAGAATTTTATAGTAAGTACGATAGTATTCTATAGTAAAATGTATTATTTGTTATGTGGGATAACCCTATTACACCTTTAATATCTCTGCCTGGTGTATGAGGGCTGGTTGGGTTGTACCTGTAGGACTGTGGTGCCATGCTCATTGCTGCTGAACCACCTGGTTAGAGGCCTTGGAGGGAGGCTTGGCTTCAGGCTTATATCAGTGGGTTTCGGGGGAAGCTCCAAGGGTTTAGGGGCTGGGGCTGTAGGGGTTGGAGGTTTCGCTGCTGGGGGAGTGGGACTGTCAACTGTGGCCGTGACTGGGGCCGGGGCTGGGGCCGGGGCTGGGGGCGGAGATGTGGCTGAGGGTTGGACAGGCTGTGGTGGAGGTCTGGGTGGCTCTCTAAGAGAGCCTCTGCTCCCCAGACGAGACAGTCTCCTGTGAAACCTCCCCTGCACACTCTCCTTCTCCTCTCCACTGCCCCTGGAACACAACGACAGGGGTCTGAGAGCTGCTGTATCATCCTCAGCTACAGTATAAGTTAACTCCACCCTTTATCACATTCATCTTTCTATGACATTGTTTTTCACATAAACTCATATCTTCAGTGCTGAAAAGTGCATTTATTGGATTTTTGTCCGTTTACATTAAGGTTTACAGTGGCTCGTCTTTTGTATTCTCACATTGATTCATATACAAAAATCAGGGGCGCAACTTTGGTTTTAGAAGTGGGGGGGGGGCATAATTATAATACATTTTTTTATCCAGTCGGATAAACACTCCAAACAGCCTACCCGACCGCTCGGAGGCGTCTGCATGGCCCTAAAGCACACCGTTGCCTCATTTTGTATCACATTCCAGTTATAAAACTGGGGGGGGGACAAAAATGGAATTTCAGAATGTGGTGGGGACATGTCTCCCGTCCCCAGTGAAAGTTGTGCCCCTGACAAAATACTTAAACCTAAAAATGACAAATATTCGGATCAGCCTACCCCATCTCTGTTGGTGTCTTGCTGGATTTCCTGCTGCCCCTCTGTGAAAGGTTCCTTAGAAACAGAGAGATGAGACAAAACTAAAACAGGGCAGGATTAAATTGATGTTTAGTCTGTCAGTACAATATACTTTTCTATTCTCTCTTTCAGAGCCTCTTCACTCTGAACAAGCTACAATTTGGGAAATGAAACAGTTGAGTATGTCTTTGTTTCATACATAGGTTGTCTGGTACTCAATGCTCTGTAGTATGACTCACTTCATCAGAACAGGCCCAGGGCTAGAGGTGCATGTTTGCAATGTGGGGCTTTCTTGATCATATCGTTACCATACTGTCTCTGTGTTAGTGTATACATGTACGTGTACGCTGTAAATGTTAAGACATTCCTGTAACTTCACACATTCCTGTAACTTCAACATTTATGTGGCAGTATGTTGCTATGGTGTAACTTCAATACTTCAATACATTTTCTGATGTTTCTAGTGGATTACAATAGTATTTTTTACATCTAACAGTAGCCTCTGAACTCTGAACTTACACCTCACTGCATATTCATAATTTCTGTTTATATTCTATTTTTGGATCATGGATGTTTCTGTGCAAGACTTTGTGCTCTATATCAAGTGTACACACTTTACACTTGCATTAACAAACATGAGAGGAAAGGAAGGAACCTACCTTGAAGTTATTATTTTCAACAGGTTCTCCCTAACCGGACGGCCTTCTTCCGGCATACACACATAACCAACATACAGCAATCTGTTTAATGCTTTACAGATCACTAAATGTCTTCCTGCAGCAGCTGGATGCAAAGTGGAACCGTTATGTAGAGCGTGGTAAACAGCAGCACAGTCAGTTTCTCACAGCAAACCGAGAGCTCAGCCACTTCCTGTGTCAGTTCTCTTTCTTGCTCATTTCGTTTAACCCTCCCCACCCTTATTTTGACACATTAGGTGTTGTAAAGACAGATGCAGAGATGGAAGAGAAAGCGAGACATCCCACATGCAATTTTTTTCTGGTTCATATAAAGACAATGAACTAAGCAGACCAGACTCAGCTGCTAATGCATTGGTGCCTATGGGAGAGCCACCCCCCCCTAAGCAGACCAAAACTGACATTTTCTTTCATGGTAAACGACCTGGCTGGGACATCTTCATTTAACCACCATCTTTGACAGATGTATACAATGACTTGTTGCTCATCCTTTCAAACTCCAGAGACTCCTATACTATACTTCTTTAGTGTCAAATGTGGCACTACAGTGTCATAAGTTTATTTTTTTTATTTAAATATTTTTATAATATCATGTTTCAAATAATTAGTATCTAAAGAAATGTGAGTTCAATTGTACGGGGAAACAAATAACAAACAAACACCATCATTTTTTTTTGTATCAAATCAAACTGAATGAAAGATACGAGGCATAAAGTCTTCTAAAATATGATATTTTACTCTCAATGTGGTTTTACAGTAGTTCTCACAGAAATAAGAATAAATAAAAAGGGCATCTCAATTCAAGTCAATGATGGCATAATGGGTGGACTGGCAGCCATTTTGAGTGTACCCATCCCAGGATGTAAAATCAGGAAGAATCCCTTCAATCTGTGCTATGATTTGTTGAGTCAATTCAAATGACATTATAAAAACACACTCCATTGCATGAGCCACATCAGTTAGCATCATTTTAATGAACATTCTACATTACCACGGCACTCCAGAATCAGTTGATGGAACATTCCAAAATACCATGGAAATTATTGTATCATAACACCAGGCAGCCATTGCGAGTGTACCCATGAGTTTACCAGTCAATTGCCAGGGTTAGCGCTTCCAAGTCCATTCTATTAATTCTTATTTCTATGAGTTTTCATGTCATTGTGTCTCCAGGGTTCTGAATCAAATCACACTGTTGTTCTCAGAGGATTAGGAACTGGAATGCCAAACGGCCATGTTACATCACTCTATCTACCAATCAACCACACTCCTCTCACTGCTGCATTCACAACCGTATTCCACCTCACCATCCAGAACAGTTATTACAATCAAACCAGAAGGGATCAATCATTTCACCTTCAGATCTGCTTTGACTGAGGGATCTCTGTTAGACATTGATCTAAAGGCAGACCACCTTCACAATTCACTAAACTTTAGTCACCATATCAGAGACACAATATCAGGCCTCTCTCACTCATACATGCGTTAACACTGGGCCTGCAGCCATTGAGAGTTAGGAATAGGGTAAACGGCATGATCTATATCATGTCAACATATCTCAGCTGAGTGATAACCATATTTTGCTGGTTATATCATATGGAAGCTGCTTGTATTGCAATGTCCAGTTATTTCCCCACAAGAACTCGGGCAGCCACATTGGATTCCACTATTAATGTTGAGGATGTTTTAGATTGATGTCAGATTCAGTTTAAGTTCATTATGATTCATGTGACAGGTATTGTTTTGTTGTCCCAAATTCCGGTTTAGTTCGAAGTTATACTGATTGAGAAGATAGCTCCGTTTTGCTGCGTCGTCATAGTTGTCTGGCTGATTCTGGCAACCCCTGCTGTCAAGTCACAGTTTAGAGAACTGGATGAGGTTCCTGTTGATCTCAGCCACGTTCCTGCACCCTGGGGGAGGAAAGATCAACAAAACATTAGTGTTGCATTGTTATGAGGTTGATGTAATGTTAGCTAAGGGTTTTTAATCTCAGACTGGAAAAAATATAATTACAGATGTAGAATCTTAATTTGTTGCTAAGAATTTTTTTGCACAGCAGGAAATGCAAATGTGTAGTGTATTGGAGGTTTAAAAAGGCTTCTAAAGTTAGTCATTTCCACTTAGAAAATTCTGACTTGATTTCCTCCAACGAAAAATGGATCAATCCTTACAACAATGTCCATTAATTATAATCCACATAATAATTCACATTTCCTATTGCTGTAGAATTATTTTCCTGTTGTAGCAAACTGGCTCAAATGAATATCCTTCATTTATATGTAAGAAGTTTTGTTCCTCACTCACCAGACAGAGCCATTGACAGACGGAACTCATCGTTGAGGATCTGTAGTACCTCCCTTACCCCCTCCTCACCCTGAGTAAACAAACACAGGCAGCAAGACAGTCGTTACTCTCAGTATCTAAACTTAATAGGTCAATGACACACAACGTTAATAGTTACTTTATAGGCAAGGCCCCACACGGCTGGCCTCCCGATGAACACACACTTGGCTCCCAGAGCCACGGCCTTCAGCACGTCACTACCGGTGCGAATCCCCCCGTCCAGATACACCTCGATACGCCCTTGCACCGTATCCACGATCTCAGATAGGGCATCTATCTGTGTGGTAGATAGAGAGAGCAGAGGGAGGTAGAGAAGAAAAGCCTACTTAGCCATGACATAAAGGACAGTTAATTTGAGGACTCCTACTGTACAACAATGGAGGTTAAGCTCTAGGGGAAGATCTCAATTGCATACTCCTCGCGTCCTCTCTCCTAGTCTCCTAGCCTCCTTCTCAAAACCCATTGAAGAAGGTCAGAGAGGAGGAACTGGCATTTCATCCAATGGGTTTTGAGAAGGAGACAAGGAGAGAGAATGCGAGAAGTATGCAATTGAGATCTTCCCTTAGAGTTCAACCTACATTGTTGTACAGTAGGAGTCCTCAAATGAACTGTCCTTTAATATCACCATTTCATTAACTAAATATTGTTTGGCTTGCTGATTGTAGAGTGAAATAGAGGGGACATGAGGACGAGGTGGTGTAATTTGTCCCCGTTCTTACCGTGGCGGGCCCTCCGTCCAGCTGGCGTCCTCCGTGGTTGGACACGATGATGCCCTGGACGCCGTGCTCCACGGCCAGCTCAGCATCCTCCTTGGTCAGGATGCCCTTGATGATGATGGGCAGGCGGGTGAGAGACTGCAGCCAGTATACGTCCTTCCAGCTGATGGAGGGGTCCAGGGTGTTGGAAGGGATACCATACTCTTCAGAACTCGCAGCCTCCTACAGACATAAAATGCAGTACACAAACATATACAGTACAGTAACATATACAGTACAGTAACATATACACACAGAAGGACGCCTCAGGGGAAATGCATTCGTTGGATTTATTAAATCATTCAAAAGCAGCTACTGTCTCTCTGCTATGCGCACTGTGGGATAGTTTCCTGGACACAGATTAAGCCTAGTCCTGGACTAAAAAGGACTAAATGTTCAATAGAGATTCTTCATTGAAAGTGCTTCTTAGTCCAAAATTATGATTAATCTTTGTCTGAGAAATAGTCCCAATATGATTTTACGGTTAAATCATTACTGTTAAAAATATTTAATCTAGAAAAGAAAGCAAAAAATATGTTTATTTTACCATTACCTGGATGACCCCGTCAAAGTTTTTGACCTTGAGGTGCGGCGGGAGCTTGAACTGGTTGCGTATATCGTTGCGGCGCTTTCCAGTGTAGGGCACGTCGACGGTGAGGACCAAGGCTTTGTAGCCCAGGGCCTCCACACGGTGAACGATTGACTCAGACAGCTTCCTGTCCCGGTACACATAGAGCTGGAACCAGCGGTAGCCGTTAGGTGCTGCAGCCACGATCTCCTCCACAGAGCAGGTGGAGTAGGTACTGGTGATGTAACAGGTGTTCACTGCCTCCGTACCTGAGGAAAGAGAGAGAGAGATTTTGAGTTGATCACCCCTAGGATACTCAGTGACAACAAAGCTATTGATCTGCAGAGCTCAACCTCTACAGCTGTTAAACCCCTTCTAGTGCTCACCCCTGGCAGTAGCCATTTCGCCCTCGTGCCAGGCCAGGCAATGGAAGGCAGTGGGGGCGATGCCCACAGGAAAGCTGATCTCTGTGCCCTGCACCGTGGTCCTGGTGTCACTCACCGACACGTCCCGTAGAATCCGTGGTCGCAGACGGATCCTGGGACAGAGACAAATTGATTTTTTTGAGTCACATTGTTACCAGTTCTTCCTAGCACTCTAGTTTGACGTGTGGTGTTGTTGAGTGGTTTTTGTGACATAAAATTGTATATCTTGTAGTTTACAGGACAGGGAGAGGTACCTACCGTTTGTAGGCCAGCAGATTGTCGTCCCTGGTGCAGCACTCATCTGCTCCGGCTGCGTAGTAGTCCCAGGTTGCCTTGGAGAGGTGCTCTTTGGCATACTCCTCAAAGTCTGTGAGACATACCATAGCCATCTCAGCACAGCGGATCCCCTCTCTGTGGGATACAGTGGGGCAAAAAAGTATTTAGTCAGCCACCAATTGTGCAAGTTCTCCCACTTAAAAAGACGAGAGAGGCCTGTAATTTTCATCAGAGGTACACTTCAACTATGACAGACAAAATGAGAAAAAAAATCCAGAAAATCACATTGTAGGATTTTTTATGAATTTATTTGCAAATTATGGTGGAAAATAAGTATTTGGTCACCTACAAACAAGCAAGATTTCTGGCTCTCAGACCTGTAACTTCTTCTTTAAGAGGCTCCTCTGTCCTCCACTCGTTACCTGTATTAATGGCACCTGTTTGAACTTGTTATCAGTATAAAAGACACCTGTCCACAACCTCAAACAGTCACACTCCAAACTCCACTATGACCAAGACCAAAGAGCTGTCAAAGGACACCAGAAACAAAATTGTAGACCTGCACCAGGCTGGGAAGACTGAATCTGAAATAGGTAAGCAGCTTGGTTTGAAGAAATCAACTGTGGGAGCAATTATTAGGAAATGGAAGACATATAAGACCACTGATAATCTCCCTCGATCTGGGGCTCCACGCAAGATCTCACCCCGTGGGGTCAAAATGATCACAAGAACGGTGAGCAAAAATCCCAGAACCACACGGGGGGACCTAGTGAATGACCTGCAGAGAGCTGGGACCAAAGTAACAAAGCCTACCATCAGTAACACACTACGCCGCCAGGGACTCAAATCCTGCAGTGCCAGACGTGTCCCCCTGGTTAAGCCAGTACATGTCCAGGCCCGTCTGAAGTTTGCTAGAGAGCATTTGGATGATCCAGAAGAAGATTGGGAGAATGTCATATGGTCAGATGAAACCAAAATAGAACTTTTTGGTAAAAACTCAACTCGAGGACAAAGAATGCTGAGTTGCATCCAAAGAACACCATACCTACTGTGAAGCATGGGGGTGGAAACATCATGCTTTGGGGCTGTTTTTCTGCAAAGGGACCAGGACGACTGATCCGTGTAAAGGACAGAATGAATGGGGCCATGTATCGTGAGATTTTGAGTGAAAACCTCCTTCCATCAGCAAGGGCATTGAAGATGAAATGTGGCTGGGTCTTTCAGCATGACAATGATCCCAAACACACCGCCCGGGCAACGAAGGAGTGGCTTCGTAAGAAGCATTTCAAGGTCCTGGAGTGGCCTAGCCAGTCTCCAGATCTCAACCCCATAGAAAATCTTTGGAGGGAGTTGAAAGTCCGTGTTGCCCAGCAACAGCCCCAAAACATCACTGCTCTAGAGGAGATCTGCATGGAGGAATGGGCCAAAATACCAGCAACAGTGTGTGAAAACCTTGTGAAGACTTACAGAAAACGTTTGACCTCTGTCATTGCCAACAAAGGGTATATAACAAAGTATTGAGATAAACTTTTGTTATTGACCAAATACTTATTTTCCACCATAATTTGCAAATAAATTCATAAAAAATCCTACAATGTGATTTTCTGGAATTTTTACTCTCATTTTGTCTGTCATAGTTGAAGTGTACCTATGATGAAAATTACAGGCCTCTCTCATCTTTTTAAGTGGGAGAACTTGCACAATTGGTGGCTGACTAAATACTTTTTTGCCCCACTGTATATGATCACTGTCAGGGACAGCAGATGTAAAGCAATGTCATCAATATGTCAATTACACTACCAGGTAAGCCTGTATTAAAAGCAGAACTGGAGAAATAGTTATGGCATTGATGGAGATTTAACACAGTAAAAACACTGTACTTTATTGTGAGCTGAAAGGAGTTGTAAATTGTGCAATTGAAACACATACAATAACTGCAAACAGCTTCTGGTGCATTTTTCACAAGAATACAGTGTGGAACATTTTGTGGTGTCACCAGAACCTGGCTTTCGGAGCTTTCGACCCAAATGATTTTGTCTCAACAGCGAGTCTTTTGCGCTGCTGGGATGGTGAATAAAACTAAGCTACACTGCATTACACACTGCATTGGAAATACAGCTGGGCTTGGATCTGTATGCACAGAGATGACCTCAAATAACCTAAAGTTAATTAAGGACACAATACAAAACTAGCCAACTTGTCAACACCCATGTTTTTTGTAAATATGCCTACTGGACTAGTACAATACTAAGCAATTATCACAACAGAGAAACAAATCTACACAATCAAAATGCCAGAAAACATAACAGTGCAGTCATATTATTTTTTATTTTCTAAAAAATAATTACAGCAGCCTATGAATCTCATTGTCTTCATTTGAGTAGTTTAACTATTATAGACCCCCCCAGAGGAAGTTGACATCACGGTCCGCAAACGAACGTTTAAGGTGCATGCCGCCACCTACTTTGCTGGAGTGTGCAATCAATCATGGTCTGCTTAATTCTGTACTACTAAGAAAATAACATTAAAAGACCAAATAAATCCCTACTAACTTCTACCATTTCAACAGTAACATATGTTACCCCCAATAACTATTTTGTCGTATCCACTATAACCTTCAACCTGGCATTTGTGCTTTCCACAAACCGAGTCGTGTTGATAACCTTACCAATGAAAACTATGTTCGCTATCAAAGTGTCAAAGAGACACAGCACATTCATTCCACCAATCTGTTTTACAGACTCTGCATATGATACATCATGAATGATTCTATATCTCTGAGCCTCTCTCTGCACCTGGCATCCACCAAATGCTGCACTATGTTCCCCCCCCACAATTACAACACTTGACCTTCATATTGCTTCCACATTCACCATAATCATGTTCCCCTCCACACTTGGCACATCTCTTCTTTCTTTTACGCTGAACAGCTACATGACCCATTCTTTGGCATTCAAACACTGCCATGGGGATGGGACAAATTCTCTGACATTGAAACTATCTGTACTTTTCCAGGTAAAACCTTTTCAAACCTCAGCAGCTGTCACGACTCCGACCGAAGGTGACTCCCCTTCCCGTTCGGGTGGCGCTCGGCGGTCGTCGTCGCCGGCCTACTAGCTGCCACTGACTCTTTTTCATCCCCCTCCTTATGTGTTTATTTGTTACACCTGTGTTGAGGTGATTATAATTAGTTGGGCTTTATTAGTCAGCCAGCCCGTACGTTTCTTTGTGCGGGATTGATCAGTTGTACCTTGGTATCGGGAGTAGACGAACGTATTGTTTATTTCGTTCGTAGAGTGTATTTGGACTGGTTTTTTGTCCCCCGTGTATGGGGCATTTGTTTGTACACCCAGTGTTTTCGTGGGGACATTGTTTACCGTGTGTGCATTAAAAGCACTATATTGAACTCTCTGTTGTTCCTGCGCCTGACTTCACTCCCCCGACACCCAGAGCGTTACAGAATCCCGCACCAAGAAATGGAGTCAGCAGGAGCAGCGGCCAACCCTCTCCCATCGATGGAGGAACGGGTTCTCCACCATACCACCGTCCTCCATCGGATCGGATCGGCCATGGACCAAATGATGGAGAGAATGGACCGATGGGAGAGGAGTGGGCTCCTCTCTCCACCTTCGGCTCCCCCCCCTCAGGACTCTCCATCCCCCGGCTCCAGCGCGCTCCGTCTTACGCTCCCGAGGGATTATGATGGAGCGGCGGCGGGGTGCCAGGGGTTCTTACTCCAACTGGAACTATACCTGGCCACCGTTAGCCCCACTCCCTCGGGAGCGGAGAGGGTGAGTGTCCTCGTCTCCTGCCTAACGGGTCGTGCTCTGGAGTGGGCAAACGCAGTCTGGAATGGCCCAGACTCAGTGAAGGAGCACTACCCAGAGTTTACCCGCCGTTTTCGTGCCGTGTTTGACCACCCCCCAGAGGGCCGAGCGGCGGGTGAAAGACTATTCCATCTCAGGCAGGAGAAGAGGAGCGCCCAGGATTACGCGCTGGAGTTCCGGACCTTGGCCGCGGGATCAGGGTGGAACGACAGGGCCCTTATTGACCACTACCGGTGTAGTTTCCGGGAGGACGTCCGCAGGGAGCTAGCGTGTCGGGACACCGCTCTTTCCCTTGATGAGCTAATTGACATGTCCATCCGACTGGACAATCTGCTGGCTGCCCGCGGGCGTTCGGAGAGGGTCCTGTGCGTTCCACCACCCAGCACCCCGGCTCCCATCCCGATGGAGTTGGGAGGGGCCGCGCCGAGGGGTATCGGAGGAGGAGGCCCCCCCCTGCACCAGCTGTGGTCGGAGAGGACACACGGCCGATCGGTGCTGGGGGGGTTCGTCTGGGAGTCGAGATGGCAGGCGGAACACTTCTCGATCACCCCAGGTGAGTCAGCACCAAACTCACCCAGAACCCCCTGTTGGTCACATGTTTGTCTTGATTTTTTTCCTTAAATTTTTTCCCTCTTCCCAGCATAGGGCGCTAGTCGATTCAGGTGCAGCTGGGAACTTTATGGATCGCGGACTCGCCCGTAAGTTGGGCGTTCCGCTTGTGCCGATAGATTCTCCCTTTCCCGTGCACTCCCTAGATAGCCGGCCATTAGGGTCAGGGGTGGTCAGGGAGGCCACAGTTCCACTGGACATGGTGACGCAGGGGAATCATAGGGAACGTATCAGTCTCTATATTATTGATTTGCCTGCGTTTCCAGTGGTGCTGGGAATTCCCTGGCTGGCCCGGCACAATCCTAGTATTTCGTGGAGACAGGGGGTTCTCCAGGGGTGGTCAGAGGAGTGTTCTGGAAGGTGTCTGGGAGTTTCCATCGGTGCCACGTCGGTGGAGAGTCCAGACCAGGGTTCCACAGTGTGCATTCCCCCCGAGTATGCCGATTTGGCAATCGCTTTCAGTAAAAAGAAAGCAACGAAATTACCACCCCATCGACCGGGAAGGGATTGTGCGATAGATCTCCAGGTAAACGCTGCGCTTCCCAAGAGTCACGGGTACCCCTTGTCTCAAGAGGAGACGTTGGCTATGGAGACATATGTCACGGAGTCTCTGGGACAGAGGTACATTCGGCCCTCCATCTCACCCGTCTCCTCGAGTTTCTTTTTTGTGAAGAAAAAGGAGGGAGGTTTGCGTCCGTGTATTGATTATAGAGGTCTAAATGCCATCACAGTGGGGTTTAGTTACCCACTACCTCTCATCGCTACGGCGGTGGAATCATTTCACAGAGCGCAGTTCTTTACAAAACTGGACCTCAGGAGCGCGTACAGTCTGGTGCGTATTCGGAAAGGAGACGAGTGGAAAACCGCATTTAGTACCACATCGGGCCACTATGAGTACTGCGTCATGCCGTATGGGTTACAGAATGCTCCAGACGTTTTCCAATCCTTTGTAGACGAGATTCTCAGGGACCTGCACGTGCAGGGCGTGGTTGTGTATATCGATGACATTCTGATCTACTCAGCTACTCACGCCGCGCATGTATCTCTGGTACGCAAGGTGCTTGGTAGACTGCTGGAGCATGACCTATACGTCAAGGCTGAGAAGTGTGTGTTCTCCAAACGAGCCGTCTCCTTCCTGGGTTATCGCATTTCCACCTCGGGGGTGGTGGTGGAGAGTGACCGCATTAAGGCCGTGCGTAATTGGCCGACTCCGACCACGGTAAAAGAGGTGCAGCGGTTTTTGGGTTTTGCCAACTACTACCGGAGATTTATCCGGGGTTTTGGCCAGGTAGCGGCTCCCATTACCTCACTGCTAAAGGGGGGCCCGGTGCGGTTGCGGTGGTCAGCAGCGGCGGACGGAGCTTTCAACAGGTTGAAGGCTCTGTTCACGGATGCGCCCGTGTTGGCGCATCCGGACCCCTCTTTAGCATTCATAGTGGAGGTGGACGCGTCCGAGGCTGGGGTGGGTGCCGTGCTATCACAGCGCTCGGGTACGCCACCAAAACTCCGCCCCTGCGCTTTCTTCTCTAGGAAGCTCAGCCCAGCGGAGCGTAACTATGATGTGGGGGACCGGGAGTTGTTAGCGGTGGTCAGGGCTCTGAAGGTGTGGAGACACTGGCTTGAGGGGGCTAAGCACCCCTTTCTCATCTGGACCGACCACCAGAATCTGGAGTATATTCGGGCAGCTAGGAGACTGAACCCACGTCAGGCAAGGTGGGCCATGTTCTTCACCCGGTTCCGGTTTACGTTATCCTATAGACCAGGCTCCCAAAACGTAAAGGCTGACGCACTGTCCCGCCTTTACGACACGGAGGATAGGTCCACCGAACCCACTCCCATCCTCCCCGCCTCAAGGCTGATAGCACCAGTGGTATGGGAGGTGGACTCGGACATCGAGCGGGCGCTACGGACGGAACCCGCGCCTCCTCAGTGTCCGGCGGGGCGGAAGTACGTGCCGCTTGGTGTTCGGGACCAACTGATTCGGTGGGCTCACGTCCTACCCTCCTCGGGTCACCCTGGGGTGGCGAGGACAGTGGGGAGCCTTCGGGGGAGGTATTGGTGGCCTACCTTAGCTCGGGACGTTAGGGTTTATGTCTCCTCCTGTTCGGTATGCGCCCAGAGTAAGGCTCCTAGGCACCTTCCTAGAGGGAAGTTGCAACCCCTCCCCGTTCCACAACGGCCATGGTCTCATCTGTCCGTAGATTTCCTGACCGATCTTCCCCCGTCTCAGGGGAACACTACGGTTCTGGTGATTGTGGATCGGTTTTCTAAGTCCTGCCGTCTCCTCCCGTTGCCCGGTATCCCTACAGACTGAGGAGGCCTTATTCACCCACGTCTTCCGGCACTACGGGGTGCCGGAGGACATCGTTTCTGATCGGGGCCCCCAGTTCACGTCCCGAGTATGGAGGGCGTTCATGGAGCGTCTGGGGGTCTCGGTCAGCCTGACCTCCGGTTATCACCCTGAGAGTAATGGGCAGGTGGAGAGAGTGAACCAGGAGGTGGGTAGGTTTCTGCGGTCGTATTGCCAGGACCGGCCAGGGAGGTGGGCGAGATACATTCCCTGGGCCGAGATGGCCCAGAACTCACTACGCCACTCCTCTACTAACGTATCCCCCTTTCAGTGTGTGTTGGGGTACCAGCCGGTCCTGGCACCATGGCATCCGAGCCAGACCGAGGCTCCTGCGGTGGAGGAATGGGTACAGCGCTCCAAGGAGACCTGGAGGGCCGTCCAGGAGTCCCTCCAACAAGCTAGTAGAAGGCAGAAGAGGAGCGCTGACCGCCACCGCAGTGAGGCCCCCGTGTTTGTACCGGGGGAAAGGGTCTGGCTCTCGACCCGAAACCTGCCCCTCCGCTTGCCCTGCCGGAAGCTGGGGCCGCAGTGTGTAGGGCCCTTCAAAGTCCTGAGGAGAATAAACGAGGTGTGTTATCGATTACAACTCCCTTCCTATTATCGTATTAACCCCTCGTTTCATGTGTCTCTCCTCAGGCCGGTGGTAGCTGGTCCCCTGCAGGACGGTGAGGTGCCAGAGGTCCCTCCTCCCCCTCTGGACATCGAGGGGTCCCCGGCGTATACGATACGGGCCATTCTGGACTCGAGACGCCGGGTGAGGGGCCAGCAGTACCTCGTGGACTGGGAGGGGTACGGTCCGGAGGAGAGGTGCTGGGTACCGGTGGGGGACATTTTGGATCCGTCAATGTTGAGGGATTTCCATCGCCTCCATCCGGATCGCCCTGCGCCTCGTCCCCCGGGTCGACCTCGAGGCCGGTGTCGGCGCGGGAGCCGCGCGTCAGAGGGGGAGTACTGTCACGACTCCGACCGAAGGTGACTCCCCTTCCCGTTCGGGTGGCGCTCGGCGGTCGTCGTCGCCGGCCTACTAGCTGCCACTGACTCTTTTCCTCCTCCTCCTTATGTGTTTATTTGTTACACCTGTGTTGAGGTGATTATAATTAGTTGGGCTTTATTAGTCAGCCAGCCCGTACGTTTCTTTGTGCGGGATTGATCAGTTGTACCTTGGTATCGGGAGTAGACGAACGTATTGTTTAATTCGTTCGTAGAGTGTATTTGGACTGGTTTTTTGTCCCCCGTGTATGGGGCATTTGTTTGTACACCCAGTGTTTTCGTGGGGACATTGTTTACCGTGTGTGCATTAAAAGCACTATATTGAACTCTCTGTTGTTCCTGCGCCTGACTTCACACCCCCGACACCCAGAGCGTTACAGTAGCACTGATAAGCTTTCACTTCTTTGACCCTCTTTTCTACAGATCAACCTTTTGGCCTCTATCACTCTTCCTCCCTTCACATGTTTTTTAATATCATCTGTGGACATAGATATTGGGACCCCAGTGATGACTATCCTCAACCTAGCATAAGCACAAGGGACATGGCTTTTAATCTTCTTCCAAATAAGCTTTTCCATTTGCAGAATCTTCCCTTGCCGAGCCTGGCTACCACAAAATATTAACAATGTACCTTTTCCAATGAACCGGGCTAGTTTGACTTCACCTATCTCTTTCTCTACGGCATTGGATAGGATAGGGTGTACGCCAGTATTTCAATGTAATGTCCTGTCCTAGAGAGGAAATGCAGGTTTAGGTTTCATCTCCGAAGAATGACGAAGGCTACTTATACATATTCACAAATTAGGTGTTGGAATTTTCATGTGTAGTTGATAAACATCAACAAATAGGGCACTGACAGCTGTCAGTGTAGCTAGCTAGCATGCTAACCATATATAGCTGATTATACATATAATTGGTTATATAGTTATTTCCCATAGGGCGGCGCGCAATTGACCCAGCGCCGTCCGGGTTTGGCTGGGGTAGGCCGTCATTTTAAATAAGAATGACATGCCTAGTTAAATAAAGTTTCAATAAAAAAATCATACAAAATAAATGTCTTACTTCCCATTCTCTTTGCTGATGATACCAATTAGATTTTATCACACAAGAATTTTGATTCACTAATTAATGAAGCCAACTCAGGCATGACCAAATTTCCTGAATGGTTTCAGATAAACTAATTATCTTTAAATGTTTAAAAAAATCTAGCTTTATTGTATTCACCAGTAAGAACAAGAAATGTAAAAAAGAAAAAGCCAGAATCCCAATCGGTGGGACTGATATGGATCAAGTCACATCCACTAGATTACTCATAGTTCTTATTGATGAAAAGTTGTCCTGGAAAGATCATATTCAGTTGGTCTGCAGCAAAGTGATGAAATCTGTTGGTGTCATCAGGAAGATTAGTGGTTTGGTTCATCAGTCTTGCTTCCTTACTCTTTACTATAGCTTAATTGACCCATATCTCATTTACTGTTATATTGTCTGGGCCAGTAAATATGCCTCCTACATACAAAAATTACTCATCATACAAAATACAATTGCAAGACTAGCCACCTCCTCTAATTACCTGGCTCTATCTGCACCTTTGTTTAAGAAACTCAAAATATTGCCTATATACGACATCAATGTACGCCAATTATGCATTTTCGTCTACAAATACTCATGCCTCAAAAATAGTTTACCTAAACCCTTCCATGGATTCTTCAAGGTTCATTTTGAAATCGATCTATATAACACAAGCCGCTGCGATAACCTTCACCTTCCCCTCTGTCGCACCTCACATAGTCAATTCTCTATCAGATACAGAGGTACCATACTCTGGAATTCTTATCTTCACATTGCCAGAATTCCCTCAATAACGAAGACTGGGGGTCAGCCTGATGAACCAAACTACTCAGTAATCTCCTCCATATAGCCCAACTCTCACACACTCACACCACCACACACACACATTTCAACAAAACACATACTGTTTATTATTTTTTGTGATTGCTGATCGGTTTATTTGTACATTTATGATTGGTGGGTTTTGTTATCTGTTTTATCTTTGTACTTATGTATTGTATATTGTTTTGTGGTTTTTATTTAAGCCTTTGGGCTTCCAAACCCACCCGCACACCGTTTTTTATTTATTAGTTTTTTATCTGTATTGTTGTTTATCACTTATTTTCTTTGGTGCAAATAAATTAAATCTAAACCTAACTAGCTAGCTATCTTGCTAATCTTATCTAGCTAGCGAATGCTATCTGTTGTCGCTGTGTTTTGTTTTACTACACCATATTCAAAGGATTAGCCAGCTGGCTCTATGACTGGTTCTGGAGCTGGATTTGTCATGGGGAAAACTTCCCACAGATGGAAACCACTGGTCTATCTTTGTCTTTGCCATCTATTGCTATTTTAAGTTTTGGCATCCTCCATAAATTGCAGCCGTGAATCTGTCATTGAAAGAGTTAAAAAGAATAAGATGAAACTCTGGGCATATTGATAACTATTGAAAGATACGTGTTTTCTACATTGTAATGGACATGGTGCAACCTTTGGTAGGTAGGCTGCAGTAAAGCATTTTATACTTTAGTAGACACTTTTATCCAGAGCAACTTATAGTGAGTGCATACGTCTTCGTACTGGTCCCTGTGGGAATCGAACCCACACCCCTGGCGTTGCAAGCACCATGTTCTACTAACTGAGCAACACAGGACCAAGCAAGCCCGTGCTCATGGTTCATACAGGGGAAGTTAAATTATAGACTACAATGACTTTGCTCATGATCATGCACGCCGCAAATGACATGTTCAGTAATTACAGTGCTTTCAGAAAGTATTCACACCCCTTGACTTTTTCTACATTTTGATGTGTTACAACAGCCTGAATTTAAAATAGATTCCATTTAGATTTTTTGGTCACTGGCTTACACACAATATCCCATAATGTCAAAGTGGAATTATGTTTTTCAAAAAGTTATCAATTAAAAATGAAAAGCTGAAATGTCTTGAGTCAGTAAGTATTCAACCCTATTGTTATGGGAAATCTAATTAAGTTCAGCAGTAAAAATGTGCTTAACAAGTCACATAATAAGTTGCATGGACTCACTCCGTGTGCAATAATAGTGTTTAACATGATTTTTGAATGACTACCTCATCTCTGTACCCCACACATACAATTATATGTAAGGTCCCTCAGTCAAGCAGTGAATTTCAAACACAGATTCAACCACAAAGACCAGAGAGGTTTTCCAATGCCTCGCAAGAAGGGCATGTATTGGTAGATGGGTAAAAAAAGCAGACATTGAATATCCCTTTGAGCAAGGTGAAGTTATTCATTACACTTTGGATGGAATATCAATAGATCCAGTCGCTACAAAGATACAGGCGTCCTTCCTAACTCAGTTGCCGGAGAGGAAGAAAACCGATCAGGGATTTTACCATGAGGCCAATGTAGACTTTAAAACAGTTATGTCAGGACCCGGTGCGAGAAACAGTCACTAATAATCGTCAGAACCCAGAAGATGAGGCAGACACAGCAGTACTAGAGATGGTGGTTTAATTAAAGAACAAAATCTTCAGGCAAAGAAACTAAATCCACAATGTCCAAAAATAAAGCCAAGAGGCACAAAATGGAAATCCTCCAAAATACAAAAGAAACTCCACAAAGTGGTAAAAAACAGCAGGGAAAAACAAACCTCAAAAGACTACTCAAATAATACACAAGAACTAAACCAGAGAACCTCTGGAAAATCCAACAAGAGAAATATCTGTATAAAACAAGGCTTGGGCTGGGGCTGGGTGCTAACTTACAAACACTGAGCAAGGAACTGAGGAACACACAGGGTTTAAATACTAACAAGGGAATGACCTACAGGTGCAAACAATAATTAGAGCAAGAAAAACAAAAGGTACAAAAAAGGTGCAATGGGGACATCTAGTGACCAAAACCCGAACAGTCTTGGCCAAAACCTGACAAGTTACAGAGTTTAGTAGCTGTGATAGGAGAAAACTGAGGATGGATCAACAACATTTGAGTTACTCTACAATACTAATCTAATTGACAGAGTGAAAAGAAGGAAGCCTGTACATAATACAAATATTCCAAACATGCATCCTGTTTGCAACAAGGCACTAAAGTAATGCTGCAAAAAATGTGGCAAAGCAATACATTTTTGTCCTGAATACAAAGTGTTATGTTTGGGGCACACTCCATATTTTCACGCATAGTGGTGGCTTCATCATGTTATGGGTATGCTTGACATTGTTAAAGACTGGGGAGTTTTTCAGGATAAAAAAGAAATGGAATGTAGCTAAGCACAGGCAAAAGCCTAGAGGAAAACCTGATTCCGTCTGCTTTCTACCAGAGACTGGAATATTAATTCACCTTTCAGCAGGACAATACCCTAAAACACAAGGCAAAATCTACACTGGAGTTGCTTACCAAGAAGACAGTGAATGTTCCTGAGTGGCCGAGTTACAGTTTTGACTTAAATCTGATTGAAAATTTATGGCAAGACTTGAAAATGGTTGTCTAGCAATGATCAACAACCAATTTGAAGAATTCTGAAAAGAATAATGGGCAAATATTGTACAATCCAGGTGTGCAAAGCTCTTAGAGACTTACCCAGAAAGGATCACAGCTGTAATCGCTGCCAAAGGTGAATCTAACATGTGTTGACTCAGGGGTGTGAATACTTATGGAAATTAGATATTTCTGTATTTTATTTTAAATACATTTGCAAAAATGTCTAAAAACATGTTTTCACTTTGTCATTATGGGCTATTGTGTGTTTTATTTAAATCAATTTTTAATTCAGGCTGTAACAAAACAAATAGAATGATTCAAGGGGTATGACTACTTTCTGAAGGCACTATATACTGTAAGTTCATTGAATTTTCTTTCAAGGGTGCCATTTCACCCTTTACACACGTCGTTTCTACCTGTTACACCAATCAAAGCAGGGTAGCGAATAGTGAAGCAAAACTTTGGTGGTCAAAACCATTCATCTTGGGGTGACGGCGGGATCATTTCACCCAATTATACCATTTATAAAATGTTCCTATATATATACACTGAACAAAAATATAAACGCAACATTTAAAGTGTTGGTCCCATGTTTCATGAGCTGAAATAAAAGATCCACGAAATGTTCCATACGCACAAAATCTTTTTCTCAAAAATATTGTGCACAAATTTGTTAACATCCCTGTTAGTGTTTCTCCTTTGCCAAGATAATCCATCCACCTGACAGGTGTGGCATATCAAGAAACTGATTAAACAGCATGATCATTACCTTGTGCTGGGGACAGTATAAGGCCACACTGAAATGTTCAGTTTTGTCACACAACACAATGCCACAGATGCCTCAAGTTTTGAGGGAGCGTGCAATTGGTATGCTGACTGCAGGAATGTCCCCCAGAGCTGTTGCCAGAGAATTTAATGTTAATTTCCCTAACATAAGCGGCCTCCATCGTCGTTTTAGAGAATTTGACAGTATGTACAACCGGCCTCACATCCACAGACCACTTGTATGGCATCGTGTGGGCGAGTGGTTTGCTGATGTCAACGTTGTGAACATAGTGCCCCATGGTGGCGGTGGGATTATGGTATGGTCAAGCATAAGCTACAGACAACGAACATGATTGCATTTTATTGATAGCAATTTGAATGCACAGAGATACCGTGACGAGATCCTGAGGCCCATTGTCATTCCATTCATCCACCGCCATCACCTCATGTTTCAGCATGATAATGCACGGCCCCATGTCGCAAGGATCTGTGCACAATTCCTGGAACCTTAAAATGTCCCAGTTCTTCCATGGCCTGCTTACAAATGTCACCCACTAAGCATGTTTGGGATGTTCTGGATCAGACTATTCTCAATTTAATCTTGTCTTTACTAATACGTACAATTAGTTTAAATTTAGAATGACCCATTATCAAATGGTCAGGAACAGGGGCCGAGAAAAAATACATGTCATCTGTATGCACTGGAATAGAGAATGGATGCTTTCCCGTCTTTCCCGTCGATGCTTTCCCGCTTTCCCGTCGTCCGTTTTTCAATGATGCCTGGTAGGCTACTTCGGTTTTATAGCAGATCATGTGCTTAATATGAGCAAGCTGACAAATAAATATGAGAACACTTATTTAAATCCAAGCATCAACTACTGGTTATATTCCGCCCAAACTGTATACCATGGGCTCTCCAACCTTGTTCCTGCATCTACCCAGTGCTTAATTTGGGAAACCAAGTCAAATCTGTTTCGTTGTGTTAGGCTTGAAAACAACATTCACAATTACCATGTTTTCCACTCAGTTTCAACCTGCTGTTGAACTTCTTTCTTCAAATTGGTCATCACAGTAAGGTGAGTTTTAAAAGTGTGATACTGTTTTGATGACAAGTGATTGATGTGACTTTTGATTGCATTTGCATTGACATCAGAGTGGTTAGAGGGACAATAGAGTGCTGAGTACCAGGCCATTAGGACCTGATGGTAGTTAGTAAATTGGGTACGTACTACCAATGGATGTCCAGAGTGCATAACAGGAGATTACTGTGACTCAATGGTCACATGGAATTTTACTGCGGTCTCATGACTGTGGTGTTGACTCATGACTGTGGTGTTGCGGTAATACTGTGACTAGAACAGCCCTAGTGCAAAAACACAAGTTTACACCCACTATTTTAATTTGCTCCATGGCTCAGGCGGCCAAGTGGACACAAGGCTGTTTGGCTCATCTCAGTCATGAAGAGGAACTTTGCAGCTGTTTCTGACTAATAAACAACGCCATGCTGGTGGATGGTAACATTCAAATAAAACTCAGCCCTGAAACTAAATGTAGGCTGAAAAGAATTTGGATGTAATAGCATAAGAAAAAATACTGCATTCACATGGATTTGCAGGAAGTGGGCAGGTCGGATTTGTCACTCAAAGCGAAAAAATATCATACTTTGACTAAAACGATGACTCATTGATTTAAATCGTTGTGCAACAGCATGGGTAAGTTCTGGCCATCCTCTTTCAGTGAGAAAAAGTGGATTTAGACTGGTCTGGACATTTAACAGGCAGTATACATTTAAAAAAATAAATGTATTCATCTAGTCATTGTCATTTCATGAAATGTCAATCTGCGAAAAAAATGAAAAAAAATGAAAAAAACTCACATCAATAGAGGTGCTCATGTGAGCAAAGCAGCTGACATGCAACACACACAGCAACGTGTCAAATTACATTATGAAGGGTCTACTAATATCATTCTGATACAACTAATCACTCTAGACCTCAGTGACATAGACACACACAAATCCAGTCGGAAATGTCTGGTTAACAGAGCAATGCAGCTCAGAGTTAGAATCTATTCTAATTGTGTGATTGTGTGCTTTTGTGTGAGTTAAATAAAACTATCATAGAGATTAACACTGGCAGTGAGTGTGACCCCGCTGTGACCTTTGGAGTTATTGTGCTTACAGAGGCTGGAATTGTGCTGATGGCACAGCAAGCCATAGAGAAGGGAGGGGGGTCGCACATTACATACTACAGCACAGATGGGGACATACATACTAGGCCTACACATAAAACACACAGAATGTGGCAAGCCGCAGCATGGTCAGTAACACACAGCACTACAGTACATGTATAGCAGGGTGGTCAGTGACCTAGACCTAGAGTACATTGCACACAATAACTTGAACGACTACTGTAGTCTACATACCAAATTATCACAGGGTTGTTAGTGACTCCTCAACTGACATAGGTTTATCTTTGAGTTTGCCTGACAGAGATTTTTATTGTGCAATTTTATCTGAGTTTACTGTATGTGACTGTATCTGACAGTCGCTGAGTTCACCTGCTGACCTGAGTAGCCATCCATGGAGAACCACTCACCGATTACAGCTGGTGCTCATTGTCTCTGAATGAACTTCAATACTCCTGGCAGAGTCATAACCTGGAAGAAAATTAAGATACAAATGACTGTACATCTCCCATGCTGTGATTGACAACAATGTGATCTATGAACACCTGAGGGCAGTGCAATACAGAATAAAGGGATTATAAACAGAGCTGTTCAATCTCTACCTGTATAATATGCCAGGCTATCACACATTCAACGAGAGAACATGACATATACAATACCTACTGTTCAGCAACAGTATACTGTATACTGAGCTGCCATTCAAATGAAAATGGCTGTTGACATAATACTGTATCTCAAATGCATAGCAGCCTACTGTAAAATGATTTATGTTGAATTTTGAGGCCTTCATTAAAAACCTTTAGATGAGGTGACATCAAAAACCTTTAAATTAGTTGATTAAACAATGATCATACTATTTCCCATCAATTATGTCTTCTATAGAATTTGCAAGATAGACTTGTAGGTAGGGTTCAGATCCGATCAGTTCTAAAGTGTTTCTCCACAAATATCAGTCAAGTTCCATGAACATGATGTTAAAGGAATGTTAACCTGTGTCCTATAGATTGTGAATGATAAATTACCTCCCTCTCTACACCTGTCAATGTTGGTCATTTAGGCGCTCTCAATGGGAGTTCAAAGCACATTGTTATGGTACATTTCTAGAAGACCAGCTGTGTGTATTATAATAAACGTCTATGGAAAATAGCATATATATAACAGAAAATAAAATGACCTTTTGAAAAAAAAATCAAGGTTTGGTTTACTGTAGATCACATCACATGTAAATGATTATGACTTCAGATGTTTTGATATTTATCAAAGAAACCAGCTACATATCAGTTTCCAAAGAATCAGGCAGTGATGGTGGTACTGAGCAATGTACATCTTGTACATTTTGTTTACAGTGTCTTCTCCTCTCTCCCTCTCTTTCTCTCCCTCTCTCTACTATGTTAATAGATGTAGTCCTACAGTAGCTGATGTAAAAAGGCCCTGGGGGCAACCACACAGGAGGAAAATGTGAGGTGTCTTACCTTGTCCTTTAACCTGTCCTAGTTTGCTCTCGTAGCCTGTCACCTCTCATATGACACAAGTGTGCAGGGCAGGACAGTGTCAGGGGCAGGGCAACTCTAGCTCCACTCACTCCAATTGGGAGAATTCCTTTGATACCGCCCACCACTCATTCACACACACTGGCTCAATACTAACCTCCCCTGTCAGCAGTATGGGGCCCCTGTTCTCTCTTTGTACATGCCTGATAAAGGGGGGCAGATAGGATAGCATAGCAACCCTTCTCTTCAATTGTATTGATGGGTGTATGGATGGATGGGTGGGTGACTGAATGAGTGAGTGAGAGTGAGTGGGTGAGTGACCGACAGTCACATTACTTACGAGACAGTGTCCGTGTGCATTCATGTGTATCCTGTCCTCCTGGTTACAGTTGAATGACTACCGCTTTTTGGATTCTTGATTCATTATTGTCTTAATCTTTTCATGTGCACAGTACCCCATTGACTGTAAATCATTAGTGTCAAAGTCCTCTGGAAATGTCCTACAAAGTAGGCTGTATACCCACACTACACATCTTTTCACTACATAGAAAGGAGGATGGAGTAGAGAGAAAGAGAGCGAGAGAGAAACAGAGATTGATTGACACAGAGAGAGAGTGAGAAAATAAGAGTGAATTCAATAAATGTCACAGCGTCTGAACTTGCCACGAACGTAACAAAACTCCCCGAAATGTTGTTCAAGCATTCTAAAACAGCAGTGGGTGTAGTGGTGCTACATTAGATTTTGTCTCTCTATTTCATTACTACCTTGGAATTCGGTTCATTCTTAGTCAATTTTACCGCTGCAGTAACAGAGCCAGGTCTCTTAAAACAGCTCTTTGCTGAGTGTTTTATTTTGTTTTAATTGGAAGACTGTGAAGGTGCAGGCCAGGGGCTGGGGGTTGAGACTGGGGTTGGGACTCTAAAGCTTTGGCCAAGTCTCACACGTTGGCGGCCCCTCTGAGGGCCATGGGGAGGTGGCTCTGTTACCTGCTCTAAGTGAAGTGTAAATTGTGTTATTCCACAGCTGGCTCTGATGCCTATCACTGCGTCTATCTCGCTCCCAACTCCTCAGACGCGTTAGGAGAGGAGGGGAGAAAACTTCTTCCACATGCTGTCTCTCCCTCAGGCTATTGCTCGGCTAGCCCAGAACATGTTTGTTGAATTGTTAAGGTGTTCTCCTGCCCTGACAAGCATCCTCAACTCTTTCTATAAACTCTTTCTATACCTCTGTCGAAGTTGCCCTCTTTTTCTCAGTCTGAGAAAAAAATTAATTACTTTGTAGGTTTGTAGTGTCAGGTGTTTGGGTCTCATTGTTTCATTCCACCTTGCATTGAGGCCATAAAGCTGGCTGTTGATCACAGTTCTTAGATCAGGGGAAAGCAGTATGTGACCAGGGACTAGGGGTCAAATGTGTGGCAGATTTGCCACCCAACAGATTGCGTTGTGAACTGTACATGCAGTTGACTAAATTGTGAGGCTAAAAATTGGGAACGAAAGACGGTCAGATTTTAGGCCAATAAAAGTTCTTACATTTTTACTCTGATAAAAAAATAAAAAAATATTGGAGACCTGGGGCCTGTTGCACAAAAGTAGAATTAAGACATCCGGGATAAATGACTCAGCTGAGCTCAATGAAGCCAAAACATGTGCGTCCAGGCTTAATTGGTTGCACAAAGACCAAGCCAGGATGAGCAGACACGGATTCATTAAGCCAGGTGAAACCAATCCTGGATAGGTGCGCGCTCACGGCTCACTCAAATAGACCCCGCCACAGATCACAGATTAACTGATTTACCATGGCAACTAGAGCCGCGTACTTTTCCCCGTCGGAAGCACAAATCCTCATGGAGGCATACGAGGAGGTAAAAGATATAATTAAGAAGAAAGGCAACACCGCCACAGTGATAAAGCAAAGAGAAAAAGCGTGGCAAAGTATTGCAGACCGCCTGAATGCGTAAGTAGTGCACAATTACACACTCACCGCTCCGCTGAAACATCACAATTACAATTCAAATATTTAATTCACATCTCCAAAAATGCAGCTGTACTGTAATTATGAAACGGTTAAATTTTTAATTGAAATGCACTGCAGATATGAGTGAAATTGTGTAAAGTAACTCCATCACACTGTATAAAGCTATGATAAATTTTTTGATATTTTTACTGAAAACAAGACAAAAATACCAAGTAATTTTTTGCAGTGTGACTCCATTAAATGTGTGTGTGTGTGTGTGTGTGTGTGTGTGTGTGTGTGTGTGTGTAGATTAAACATGAACGGGCCAAAACGGACATGGCAGCAGGTCAAAATCAAATACAAGAACATTCTGCAGAATGGTATGGTCCCTGACTAATATTTAACAAAGCACAAGCATATATTGTACCCAGAAGGTGCCTGCTCACACATTGTCTGTACTGTTTTAGCAGTGAAAAAGAATACCCACAGACAAGGCACGGGTGGTGGGTCACCAAAGGCTGACCTTACCCCAGCAGAGGACATGGCCTTGGAGCTAAATAAAGGCAGGCCCGTCTTAGAGGGGATCCCTGGGGGGAAAGAGACGAGCATAGGTTCCTCCCAAGATGCCACCCGCTTCATTCAAGGTATGTCCTTCCATCTCTACATGGGATACAACCACATTCATATTGAATCAATTTGGACTGTCTGACTTTGGTTTACCTATTGCCTTGCAGTGTCTGGCAGCACTGTGTTCCTGTTAGAGCCACCAGCACAAGCACCAGACGATGCTGATCCAGTGAGTACTCCATCAAAGGCATACTGTAGGCCTGGCATGTCTTGTCTACTAGCTTCAATATGAATCCGATTAAATGTGATAGGGTGAAGGCCCCAGTGCAGCAGCAACAGCACATGATGGAGACGATGATGAGGAGGAGACCATCTCTCTGGATTCCAGAAGGCATGAGGTATCATGTTAAGACTGTGAAAGTACTATTTACTCTACAATGGTGAGGAGTCCTCATCAAAATCAAAAAATCTAATTTCTTTTACAGGACCCAGATGCTATACAGTGGGAAAACCAGCCTGGCAACATAGTGCGTATTAATAAAAGGACACCACATCCTGCCAAATTCCAGCTGCGCTAATTGTATTGTGTTCACAGAGCTCACAAGCTATCAGAAAGTTGTATGGCAACCACCTCCGGCGCCAAATAGAACTGGCAGACATAGACATTCAGTACAAGAAGAAAAAGATGGAAAATCTTGCACTGGAGTCCGAAATAAAAAAGAGGACAATTAGGAAACTGGACCTTGAAATAAAAAAACTTGAGAGGGAGGTGAGATATGCCTTCAATGTACACTGTATGCTAACTGTAACACAAATGTATTAATCATTATTTTTCTTTCCTCCCCCAGCTCCAAGAAGATGACACAGCTCAAAATAAAAATTAGGTATATTCTCGTAAAGTCAAGTGAGCCATGACATATGAGCTCTTATTGTGAGCACACAGGACGGTGGCATCTTTCTAAGGTTTTTTTTATTTTCCCAGCAATCAGTACAACCAAGTCATCGTTATAAGGCATCGCCCTCTTTTGCCCACCCCCCCAGCACCAGGTGTGGCCACTAGCCTATATGAAGGCCCAAAATTGTGTGTTCCTTTCTGCTCTGACAATGGCATGCCCATTCGTGCGAGATGTGGTGGATGAAGAAGCACTTGTGCTGAGGAGAGCCTTCAGGCGAGAAAGGGTCTTCAGGGACCGGTTGGACCCACTGGCCTTCCCTGATGACCATCTATATGAAAGATACAGGTTTTCTGCAGATGGCATCAGGTATCTATGCAGACTACTGGGTCCCAGGATTAAGCACCGCACTGCACGGAGCCATGCACTGAGTGTGGAGCAAATGGTTTGTGTGGCCTTGCGCTTTTTTGCTAGTGGAGCCTTCCTGTACTCAGTGGGGGATGCAGAACAGCTGAACAAGGCCACAATTTGCCGCACAATAAGGAGTGTGTGTCTGGCTATCAAAGCATTAGCAGATGTCTTCATCTCCTTCCCTGGCCACAGAAGACTCTGTGACATCAAAGAGGAGTTCTATAGGATTGCAGGTAAGAGGATCTACAAATTACAGGACAACTGTTAACACATAGTAGGATACTCATTACTTTGTGTGACAGGTTTCCCCAATGTCATTGGTGCAGTGGACTGCACACACATAAGGATAAAAGCCCCCTCAGGTGCCCATGAGGCCGATTTTGTGAATAGGAAATCCTTTCACAGCATTAATGTTCAGGTGAACATAACTTTTTGATATTGTCCATTGACGAACACTCTGCATTGCCAGTGATGTGCATTGATTGGTGTAATATTCCTCATCTTATGATTTCAGATGGTCTGCAATGCTGACTGTGTGATCAGCAATGTTGTGGCAAAATGGCCTGGCTCAGTCCATGACTCCAGAATCTTTCGAGCCTCTGAAATCTATCAGTGCCTATCACAAGGTAAGCCACACAACCCCTATTTATAACCATCATGGCTGTGTCAAGAATATCACTGTGTTTATGAGGTAGTAATGATGAGATTTTGTGTTGACAGGTGAATTCTCTGGTGTGTTGCTGGGAGACAGGGGGTATGGCTGCCAGCCTTTTCTCCTGACACCTTTCACAGACCCCCAGGAAGCACAGCAGGCCTACAACCATGCCCATGCCAGGACCAGGGCCAGAGTTGAAATGACCTTTGGCCTCCTGAAGGCACGCTTTCACTGCCTTCACAAATTAAGGGTCAGCCCTGTTAGGGCATGTGATATTACTGTGGCTTGTGCTGTCCTCCACAATGTGGCCTGCCTGAGGAAGGAGAGGGCCCCCAGAGTGCCACCAGCCATGGACTGGGACAATCCGGCAATCTTCCCTGATGACGACAGTGGTCGGCTGCTGAGGGACCAATATGTGTTGAATTATTTTAGTTAGTATGTGTGCTTTCAATTTTGGTTAAATATGTCCTGCGGTGGCAGAGGAATTTGGGTTTTTTTGGGTTCGTTTTTTGACGAATTTGGCCTCTTATGATGTTTGTGCGGTATACTGTGTGTAATACAAGGCTGCAGGGAGGCTACTGCATCCATTCATTTGTCTGTTCAGTTGATGTGTATGGATTTGTCCTGCATTTATTTTAGTGTGCAGACATGCAGGGTGTGTTATATACAGACCTTTGAATGTGTATGTATCATTTTGTATAATATGCTTGGATTCTGTGCTTTCCATCTTGTAGAGTCACTGTGACTTCAGTTTCGAAAGGAGCTGATGGTTTACCTGCTTTGTTTTGTCCTTATTCAATAAAGGAACATAATGTTACACATTGTGTTTTTATATTCATATGGAATGTGTATTTGTTTATATGACAGAGTACTAGGGCCACACTGAAGAAAAAGGATAAAGTCATAAATTTATGAGGCTGGTTCTTTCTGCAGAAAAGCTACATATTGTTTTTACAGTTTTGATACTTATGACAATGTGATACTTAATATTCTGGCACATCAGCATGTCTTTGTTTATGAAACCATACTGAAGTACAATTTCACGAAATGCCCCACATCTGTCATTTTAACAACTGTCCTCCTTTAAAACAACTGGTTACAATATTATGACTTGTGTTTTTTTCCCCTCTGTGGCCCTAATATTCTATCATTTTATATATAGCCTTATAGTCTATGGGAAACTGTAAATTATCTAATGATAGCAACATCATCTAAAAATCATTTTTTATCCAAAATCATTGAAATTAATGATCACAAACGTTTAAATAATAACAGTGGGTCTAGTTATATGTGATAACAATGTATAGTGAGCAGTGAAATAACTATTGGTTTCCATTTGTGGTGACTGCTGACTGACATTAGGGATGAGATTAAATAGATCCTGGAATTTAGCCTGGTCTGGAGCAGGCTAGCTCCACAGAATAAATCTCCATGGTAATTTATACCATAACATATCCTCCTGCCCCCTATCCATCTTTAGTGCAACCGGATTACGGATCAATTGAGCCAGGATCACCAAGATATCCTGGCTTAATCCCTTATCCTAGTTTTGTGCAACAGGCCCCTGTTCTAAGAATGCAGCAATCAAAATAAACACATTATACAGAAATCCACAATGCAGTGACAGCAGGTGTAAGCCCCATCTGTTACACAGGCACAGATATACAGTAGTTGTTTCTCTGCTTCTCTACTGTAGAGTGAACAGTAGAGTGAAAAAGCCCTAAAGTGAACACATGAGTTGCTGTAAATGTCATGTACTGGATGAATGATGGATGTCTCCAGTGTTTAATGCCTGGGAGAGACAGGGAGCATAACTCACAGTTTAACTGACAATGAGCCGTCATGATTCATCTATACTCTGTATTCTCACTCCTCTCATCTACAGTAACTGCATGGGAGACTTTCCAGCCAGCACATTTGGTTCCTTGGAAGCTGTGGGAATGTACGTTTTTGGTTTCCAATTGGTTCCGGGAACAAAGCCATACGTTTCCTGACTGGTAAAACTGATAGTTTTAACGTTCTGAGAAAAGAAGTGAAAATTGAACATTAATCTATTACTTGCAGGGAGGTTCTGAGAATGTTTTACTATGGTTTCTGAAAGTTTTCCAGGGAGGTTTAATTAACACTATTTGGAGTTTTGTTAAATAACTTTCGCTGAATGTTTCAATTAGAGTTTTCATAACACTGCTAGATTATTTTGGGTATACTTTATTGAACTCCAAGGACACATGACAACTCACATGAAACAGGACACATTCAATTAATTTCCTTAGGCATTAATTATGCAAACTAGGGCTGACCCCAATTAGTCTACTGGTCAATTGTTTGGTTGTTAGGCTGTTGTTCGATTGTTTTAGTCGAGCAGTAATAAATATATACTGTATATATTTGCGCCCATCTCAGTGAACTAATCCATTGTGGAGGCCTAGACTAAATGCCAATTTATGCTTGATCCGAAAATGTGGTCGGAGGCTCCATATGGAGGGTGTGATGCGATTGCAGAGCCCCCAGAGGCATGCAGAGGCCAAATCAAGTTCCGTACGGCTTCGCCATGCGCCTCGGTTGACGGTAGAAAACACAAACTCACTTATTTGACAACAGCTCAGCACTGCTCCGCGAAGCGCAAGAAGTATGAATGCCCTGACTTCTGCTGAGGCCATATCACCGTAAATGCTGCACGGCCAATGCAGACGTCGGATTGACCATGCGTCCAGATGCACAATGCCGTCAGTAGAGGATGCCTGGTCATTCTTTAAAAGTGCCTTCCTCACCATCTTAAATAAGTATGCCCCTTTCAAAAAATGTAGAACCAGGAACAGATATAGCCTTTGGTTCTCTCCAGACCTGACTGCCCTTGACCAGCACAAAAACATCCTGTGGCGTTCTGCATTAGCATCGAATAGCCCCCGTGATATGCAACTTTTCAGGGAAGTTAGGAAAAAATATACACAGGCAGTTAGGAAAGCTAAGGTTAGCTTTTTCAAGAAGAAATTTGCATCCTGTAGCACAAATTCAAAAAAGTTCTGGGACACTGTAAAGTCCATGGAGAATAAGAGCACCTCCTCCCAGCTGCCCACTGCACTGAGGCTAGGAAACACTGTCACCACTGATAAATCCACTATAATTGAGAATTTCAATAAGCATTTTTCTACGGCTGGCCATGCTTTCCGGCTGGCCATGCCTACCCCTACCCCGGTCAACAGCCGTGCACTCCGCACAGCAACTCGCCCAAGCCTCCCCCATTTCTCCTTCACCCAAATCCAGATAGTTGATGCTCTGAAAGAGCTGCAAAATCTGGGCCCCTACAAATCAGCCGGGCTAGACAATCTGGACCCTCTCTTTTTAAAATGATCTGACGAAATTGTTGCAACCCCAATTACTAGCCTGTTCAACCTCTCTTTCGTATCGTCTGAGATTCCCAAAGATTGGAAAGCTGCCGCGGTCATCCCCCTCCTCAAAGGGGGAGACACTCTAGACCCTAACTGCTACAGACCTATATCTATCCTACCCTGCCTTTCTAAGGTCTTTGAAAGCCAAGTTAACAAACAGATCCCCGACCATTTTGAATCCCCCGTACCTTCTCCGCTATGCAATCTGGTTTCCGAGCTGGTCATGGGTGCACCTCAGCCACGCTCAAGGTCCTAAACGATATCATAACCGCCATCGATAAGAGACATTACTGTGCAGCCGTATTCATCGACCTGGCCAAGGCTTTCGACTCTGTCAATCACCACATTCTTGTTGGCAGACTCAATAGCCTTGGTTTCTCAAATGACTGCCTCACCTGGTTCATCAACTACTTCTATGATAGAGTTCAGTGTGTCAAATCAGAGGGCCTGTTGTCCGGACCTCTGGCAGTCTCTATGGGGATGCCACAGGGTTCAATTCTTGGGCCGACTCTCTTCTCTGTATACATCAACGATGTCGCTCTTGCTGCTGGTGATTCTCTGATCCACCTCTACGCAGACGACACCATTCTGTATACTTCTGGCCCTTATTTGGACACTGTGTTAACTAACCTCCAGACGAGCTTCAATGCCATATAACTCTCCTTCCGTGGCCTCCAACTGCTCTTAAATGCAAGTAGAACTAAATGCATGCTCTTCAACCGATCTCTGCCCGCACCTACCCCCCTGTCCAGCATCCCTACTCTGGACAGTTCTGACTTAGAATATGTGGACAACTACAAATACCTAGGTGTCTGGTTAGAATGTAAACTCTCCTTCCAGACTCACATTAAGCATCTGTAATGGATTTCCTCTTCGTCTGAAGAGGAGTAGCAAGAATGTGCAGCGTCGTAAGTGTCCATAATGAGATATTTAATAAATCAACAGAACACTTAACAAAAGTACAAACAAACAACCGAAACAGTCCTGTATGGTACAGACACAGACACAGGAAACATAAAAAGCAATCTACGGTCAGGGCGTGACAGTACCCCCCCCCCCCCAAAGGTGCAGACTCCGGCCGCAAAACCTGAACCAATAGGGGAGGGTCTGGGTGGGCATTTCACCGCGGTGGCGGCTCTGGTGCGGGACGTGGAACCCGCTCCACCTTAGTCTTGGCCCACTTAGGTGGCGCTTCTGGAGCGGGGACCCTTACCGCCGACCCCGGACCGGGGACCCTCGCAGCGGGCAGGAGGGAGACTCTGGCTGCTCCGGACAGGAGGGAGACTCTGGCTGCTCCGGACAGGAGGGAGACTCTGGCTGCTCCGGACAGGAGGGAGACTCTGGCTGCTCCGGACAGGAGGGCGACACTGGAGGTTCCGGACAGGAGGGCGACGCTGGAGGCTCCGGACTAGAGGGCGTCGCTGGAGGTTCCGGACTAGAGGGCGTTGCTGGAGGCTCCGGTCTAGAATGCGTTGCTGGAGGCTCCGGACTGACGTCCTTCGTTGGAGGCCTCATGCCATGGATCCTCACCGGAGGCTTCATGCCATGGATCCTCACCGGAGGCTTCGTGCCATGGATCCTCACAGGAGGCTTCGTGCCATGGATCATCACCGGAGGCTTCGTGCCATGGATCCTCACCGGAGGCTTCGTGCCATGGATCCTCACTGGAGGCTTCGTGCCATGGATCATCACTGGAGGCTTCGTGCCATGGATCATCACTGAAGGCTTCGTGCCATGGATCATCACTGGAGGCTTCGTGCCATGGATCATCACTGGAGGCTTCGTGCCATGGATCATCACTGGAGGCTTCGTGCCATGGATCATCAATGGAGGCTTCTTGCCATGGATTATCACTGGATTGGAGAGACACACAGAAAGCCTGGCTCTGGGAGAAGGCACAGGACTCACCAGGCTGGGGAGACATGCAGGAGGGTTAGTGCTGAGCACAGACACAGAACTCACCAGGCTGGGGAGACATGCAGGAGGCCTTGTCCTTGGCCGAGGCACCGGATGCACTGGACCGTGGAGGCGCACTGGCGGTCTCGAGCACAGAGCTAGCACCACTCGTCCTGGCTGGATTCCCCCTGTAGCCCGGCAAGTGCGGGGAGTTGGAACAGGCCGCACTGGGCTGTGCTGGCGAACTGGAGACACCGTGCGTAGGGCTGTGCAGTATACCCCGGGCCGAGGAGACGCACTGGAGACCAGATGCGCTGAGCCGGCATCATCCCTCCTGGCTCGATGCCCACTCTAGCCCGGCCGATTCGAGGAGCTGTGATGTAGCGCACCGGGCTATGCGTGCGCACTGGGGTCATCGTGCGCTGGGGACATCGTCCCCCGCATAACACGGTGCCTGCCCAGTCACTCTCTCGCCACGGTAAGCACGGGGAGTTGACTCAGGTCTCCTACCTGAGTCCACCAATCTACCCGTGTGCCCCCCCCCCCCAAAAAAAAAAATTCTGGGGCTGCCTCTTGCGCCCGTTACCTCGCGCCAATTCCTCGTAGTGGCGCCGCTCCGCTCTAGCTGCCTCCAGCTCCTCTTTCGGACGGCGATACTCCCCCGGCTGTGCCCAGGGTCCTTTGCCGTCCAAAATTTCCTCACCATGTCCAGGAATCCAGAACCCTCTGCTCCTGGTTACCACACTGCTTGGTCCTTTTCTGGTGGGTGGTTCTGTAACGGATTTCCTCTTCGTCTGAAGAGGAGTAGCAAGGATCGGACCAATGTGCAGCGTGGTAAGTGTCCATAATGAGATATTTAATAAATCAACAGAACACTTAACAAAAGTACAAACAAACAACCGAAACAGTCCCGTATGGTACATACACAGACACAGGAAACATACAAAGCAATCTACGGTCAGGGCGTGACAGCATCTCCAATCCAAAATTAAATCTACAATTGACTTCCTATTTCGCAACAAAGCATCCTTCACTCATGCTGCCAAACACACCCTCGTAAAACTGACTATCCTGCCGATCCTTGACTTCGGCGATGTAATTTACAAAATAGTCTCCAACACTCTACTCAGCAAATTGATTGCAGTCTATCACAGTGCCATCCGTTTTGTCACCAAAGCCCCATATACTACCCACCACTGCGACCTGTATGCTCTCATTGGCTGGCCCTCGCTTCATACTCGTCGCCAAACCCACTGGCTCCAGGTCATCTACAAGTCTCTGCTAGGTAAAGCCCCGCCTTATCTCAGCTCACTGGTCACCATAGCAGCACCCACCCGTAGCACGCGCTCCAGCAGGTATTTCTCACTGTTCACCCCCAATGCCAGTTCCTCTTTTGGCCGCCTTTCCTTCCAGTTCTCTGGTGCCAATGACTGGAACCAAAATCACTGAAGCTGGAGACTCATATCTCCCTCATTAGCTTTAAGCACCAGCTGTCAGAACAGCTCACAGATCACTGCACCTGTACATAGCCCATCTGTAAACAGCCCATCCAACTACCTCATCCCCATACTGTATTTATTTATTTATCTTTCTCCTTTGAACCATAGTATCTTTACTTGCACATTCATCTTCTGCACATCTACCATTCCAGTGTTTAATCCAGTGTTTAATTGCTAAATTGTAATTACTTCGCCACCATGGCCTATTTATTGCCTTACCTCCCTTATCTTACCACATTTGCACAATAGATTTTTCTTTTTTCTACTGTATTATTGACTGTATGTTTGTTTATTCCACGTGTAACTCTGTGTTGTTGTATGTGTCGAACTGCTGTGCTTTATCTTGGCCATGTCGCAGTTGTAAATGAGAACTTGTTTTCAACTAGCCTACCTGGTTAAATAAAGGTGAAATTAAACAAATAAAAATAAATAAAAATGCACTTCTCTCTCCAGAATGCGCTCTCTCCCGCCAATTTGTGCACATTCGTTGTTTCATAACATCATTGTGTGAATTGTTTGTATTTGATTGTTAGTGTATATCAATTCCCCTTTACATATATCACCAGTAGTACATTTACTGTTAATTCCTGTCATTTCTCATCTACAAAGTTTGTTACTTTGTTAATGGGAATTTCTGTTAATGCACTCAATATTATTATTCCAGTCTTTCTGTTATCATTGTCAGAGTGGACACATTGTTTGCAGAGCGTAAAACATATTCTACACTTGTGAGAAAGAATTGATTTATTTAATTCCATTTACGGGTTTTGTCAATTTATTCATTATCTTTTGTTTGCAGCGCTCCTGTCAATGTCGAGTTAGGACGCACATGCATAGAAGTAGGCCCATAGGCTAAACATAGGCATATAAATGTGTACATTTGGGGATCTGATAGTATTTCTGATCGGCTTAACGCACCACGACTAATGACCTGTGGAGCTTCTCAAAGTAATGTTTTCTTCACCTCAAACAGCAAGCAAACAAAGTCTGTTTTTACATCCATTGATAATTGCAATAGTTCCTCAATGTATTTGAAAAATCTTTCCAGCCCTCTCTCTTTCGATAACCACTCAGCGTGAAAGGGAAAAATGTCATGCTCTGATCCAGTGGAAACGTCATAAAACAGGCCTACCTGATTACTTCTTATCATTGCTTGACTTGGACTGAAATAGGTGCTGGTACTCATTTTGGGTGCTGGTACTGTTTATATTCAGGTGCAAGAGCTACACAATACTTTTGAGCTAATATTCTACAAGAGCAACAGGAGCTCAAGCAGTAGAACATTTGAGGTGCCGGTCCTCAGCTCTGGTGAGCTCCTGCCCAAGTCGAGCACTGCTTCTTATCCCTTGCGCAAATAGCCGACAGCTGTGTCTGTCCCGAGCTCACTGGCACAGGAAACTCTGAGGGCCCAGCATATTTTACACAATGTTGTTAGTTCGCTAGGGCAAGCTTCTGGTCGGACCCAAGTTAATAATTGATACAATGTTTCAAGTTTGTTGCAGACAGGCCATAAGTAGACAATGTGATTTATAGAATATTTATTTTTATCAGGATATTTTCTACCTGCAGGCTGCAATGTTTTTATTTGTCGGCTTTATGTAGGCTATTTTTACATAGTTGGCAATGGCAATAGAAGTTACTTTTTAGGTTTGTATCATTTTCATTTAGATTTTTATAGAATTTTGATTAACCACATGACAGGAGAGTAATGGCAGAATCTGCGAAGCCAGCAGGAGCGGGAGGAGAACAGTTCGGTCAGGTGAAGTTTTTTCTTCTTCTGGTTATCTTGATCTCTGGCGCCCTCTTGAGGCATTTGTCTTATTCATCAAACCGTAAACTTTAAGCATCAGACAAGGTCAATGCATATTGTTGATTTATTAAAACACATAGAGTGTGTCTATATATGGAAAAATACACGTTTAAAAAATTTGGTTGAAAGAACAGACGACTTTCTGTCGACCAATATATTATTTTAGTCGGGGACAGCCCTAACACAAACACATTTTTTTATTTATTGTGACTCGATATCAGTGAGAGTCAAACAAATAATATTCTGTTCTCTATCCGTGGAATGAGTCCACTGCGCCACCAAGATTAATATAGCATGCCATGTTTTGTTACACATACAAAGATGTTCATTTTAGTCTATTCAAACAGACCCCAGTTCAAAGGAAACAAGCACCCATTAAGATCAGGTGTGGCCAATTAGTGGGCGCAGCCAACACACCTGATCACACTTAACAAGATAGAGAATAGTGAGATTTTTGTTGATGCTGAGAATGGAATGTACAGTACCAGTCAAAAGTTTGGACACCCCTACTCATTCAAGGGGTTTTCTTTATTTTTACTATTTTCTACATTGTAGAATAATAGTGAAGACATCAAAACGATGAAATAACACATATGGAATCAAGTAGTAACCCAAAAAGTGTTAAACAAATCAAAATATATTTTACATTTGAGATTATTCAAAGTAGCCAGCCTTTGCCTTGATGACAGCTTTGCTGGAATGAGTAGGTGTGTCCAAACTTTTGACTGGTACTGTATATGTTTTTAAATAACATTCTTAGAATGCTCTCTGAATGTTACTAAAGTTTTCTTGTGGTTTTCATGGAAAGTTGTCTTAACGTTCTTGGGACAGTTTGAGAACATGACTTTAAATAGAACCATGAGGTAACCTGTAGGAAACATTATGCTGAAGTGCTGAAATTCCCAAAGAAGAATGTTGTTTGTTAACATTCTCTGAACTATTTCAGAACCTTATCAATGTCAAACCAGTTGGAGAACGTTCTTAGAACATTACTATTACCTAAAATTGAAATTAAATGTAATCGTGTTTGAACTTTTTGGAAAAGTCCTGTTAAAGTAATGAAACACCAAGAAAAAATCATTTTTTTGTCAAGTTCCTTAAATGTGCTGAGACTGTTCCAAAGCCAAGCAACTATCCTGAACAATTCCCAGAAAGTTGTGGGAAGGTTATATGCAAAATAACCATAGGACAACCACGCTCTCAACAAGATATCAGAAACATATGGTTCTCAGAACGTTATGTGCTAGCTGGGTTCATACTGCTCCCTAAGCTGTCACAATATTTTCAGGTTGTTTTCAGGGTTCTTTTGATGTTCTTGTGCTAAGAAAGGTTGATTGGTAGTGTTCAGCACTCTGGACAGCTCTCATGCGGGACAAGGGGTAACTTTTAAATGTCTTTGGACAAATGTAGTACAGTGTATTCCGTAGGTGTGTGTGTGTTTCTCAGGCCTGTCCGTCAGGCCTGTGTGTGTTAATGCCATCTGTCTGAGACACCAAGGGAGACTTCTCTGTCACGTCAGTTAGTTTTACAGGAGAGCCAAAGGCCCAGAGCCAGAGTCTCTCTAAAGTCCTGCCAGCATCTATCTACACTGGACATCAGCCCTACTCCAGCCTCTATATATAAATCAGATAGAACAGGTCTCCCTATAGTTCTACTCGATTAAAATCTATTTGTCTGCCTCTCCTTATCCAAAGTGAAAGTATAAAGCCAACAATAAACCTTTTATGTCCTCTTATCTTAGTCCACTTTTTTACTGGGGTGAATATTTGTGCGTGCCTCTAGAGACAGACAGGATGAAAGCAGACATGAACGACTTGAAAGACATGATGACGCCTGACTCGTTATAACTTTGCCGTTTGTTGTAAATATCTTGGAATGAATCTGTCAGATCATCCAAAATCCAGCAAGTTTCAATCCCAATTCTTTGATTTAGTATGCCTATGAAATAAGAGCAGGATAACAATGCTCCAGCACTCTCTGTCTCTCTCTCTCTGTCTCTCTGTCTCTCTCTCTCTGTCTTTCTGTCTCTCTCTGTCTCTCTCTCTGTCTCTCTGTCTCTCTCTCTCTGTCTCTCTGTCTCTCTCTGTCTCTCTCTCTGTCTCTCTCTCTGTCTCTCTCTCTGTCTCTCTCTGTCTCTCTCTCTCTTTCTCTTTTCTTTTTCAAATTAGCCCAGAGGACTTTCCATGTCCTCTGGGCTAATTTGGGAGGCTTCATGGTCAATCAGTTGCTGCTGAAATCTGAATCCACTTTGACATCTCCCCTAATCAACTCTCTGTGTGCACTCCACTCACACATTATGCAAACTACTATGCGATACGCTGGACAATTTGACTCATTGGCCCTCTGCCAACTCATACACTGTACAAGTGATGTGCTCTGTTTGTCCACATCTGTCTTGGTCTTTTTTTGGTCTGGATTATTGATGCAGTCTCAAGCCCAGGTCTGACTGCATCAACTACAGTTTATTTGGCCCAGAGTCTGGGATCTTTAGTGCTTAAGCTGGAGCTGCCAATGTTTTCTGAAGTCTGACTACCTCTGAGAGAACGCAGTCATCTGGGATATAACAATCTGATCTTGATTGAGTTTTTAGTCCATTTCTAAGCACAGAGCTCATTGTCGTTTCATTCTCTAATAGTCTAGCAATTTAATATCTCTGGCTTTATACTCATGGCGGTGCGAAGGCATCAATCTCAAGCACGGTTCACGTGTTGCGTTGCGATGCGATGTTGTGCTACAGTAATTTATCACAGGGCTGAGAGAAAACCCACCTGATGAAAATCAACCAGTCAATTTGTTACAGCTGCACACAGAGACAGAAAGGCCATTTTTCAGAGCCCAATCACTCCCACGTCTCCACAAGTATATTTAGCTCAAAGAGGCAGAGGGAAGTAAATATGTTTTACTGGTTTTCTCTGTTTAACGATATGCAGCAGATGTGGAGGAAAGGCATGGGAACTCCGGCTTTTATGAAGGCCCTGTTAGTGAAAAACTAATGACAAGGAACCAACGAGTCCTGTGACCTTTACTGAAGGGTCAGGGGTCAAAGTGGCATTGTTTCAGCGATTTTCAAGATGATATGAGTTTGGGACCTTGGTTATGGCCCCCCTAAATGTCAAAAGAAATGAGTCAACAGCTGTTTTGTTATGAAGACAAATCTGTTGTGCCACTTTGGGAACAGGGGAGTCGATGTTTTGTGTGTGTGTATTTTGAACCAAAAGTGGTCCCAAATCCCACCCTCCGGCTTCCACCAAAAGCTGTCAATCTCCTTTAATGCTAAAAAGATGAGCGATCACATGCTACACGCTACACACTCATACGCTACAGGCTTCGGCACAGCCTCTGAAGTCTGCCGATCTCTCCCCTCCAGAAAATAGAACCAGGGTGACAGAGACAAAAGCATATTTGCCAAGTAGAAAGTGGCGCCAGATTTGCTTTACACAATTTTTTGTTTTATTAAACAAAGCATGAAATCCCCCAAATCAACAATATCAGATGGCAAATCAAAAACATGAGCGTTAAAGAGTGTTGGAGGATGGACTTGTGGAAGGATGCAGTGCTCTGGTATGGCTTTCCATTACGAGCCAGAGAACGGGTGTTTCATTTAACCATTGGGTTAGTAACGGGCCTCCCAACGCCGTCACACAGCCAGAAAGGAAGGCTCAGCTTCAGCCATAAAACAGGCAGCCAGAAGCACCCTGCGCCAGGCTGCTGGGGGTGAAAATGAGATGCCACGTTGCTCTGTAGAGACACATCAATGCTCTTGGAATGAATATGCAGTTGAACTTGTTTTGAGTTTCACACTCTAAACGTGGTATTGATGAGAACATGAACCCACATGTGCATTAGTGCATTAGTGCATTAGTGCATTAGCGCATTAGTGCAGTGTAAAGAAAATGTGTTATTGACTTATCCATAACAAATTTAGGTTGTGTTTGATTGAATACCAGACCCCAGTATGGTGTGTAACAGGTGGAGAGAGAAAAATGGCGCTGACAGGTTAACACGCTCAGAAGGGATGTTATATTTTCTCTCTCTCTCTCTCTCTCTCTCTCTCTCTCTCTCTCTCTCTCTCTCTCTCTCTCTCTCTCTCTCTCTCTCTCTCCCCTCTCTCTCTCTCTCTCTCTCTCTCTCTCTCTCTCTCTCTCTCTCTCTCTCTCTCTCTCTCTCTCTCTCTCTCTCTCTCTCTCTCTCTCTCTCTCTCTCTCTGGTTTCCCTCTCCTCACCTTCTGTGCTGCAGCAGATCTACCTGGTCAGACCTCCCTTGGGTCTCATACAGTACACTACAATCAATGTCCCCCAACCAGCTGCCTACTATGGCAGTCGACACCTCCCACCCCTCCACCTCACCACCCCACGTCTCACTGACAGGTGAGGACAAAGTTCCTGCATAGAGACAGAGTGTGCATGTGGCATCAGGTTTAACAAGCTGTCACTAGGCCATAGAAGATGGAGAAATGATGATGGTGGTGTGTCTGTGTCTGTGAGGGCTGCTCCAAAACACAGGACAGCAGAGGAAGACCTGTTTCCAGTTAAAAGCAGAAGCCCCCACAACAAAGGAATCGTCTGGGGGAGTCGTAACGAGAGGAATATCATTTTTCTTGGCCTCTGTGATCTGCCACTCTAGTGTTTCACTTTCAAAGCGCTGCTCGCTGGCAAAGGTCCTCGGCGCTGAATCTCTGTTGGAAGGAAGGAAAGCTCCCATCCACCCGCTCCGTTTTTCCAAAGAGAAAAACAATCCAATCTGCTCCTCCTATTCAGCCTGGCTCCGTGATAAAGACAGGATACAGAATAAAGGAAGCAGCAGGGTTGTTTGAGGCCAATATATCCCCTCTCCGCGGTCTTGGCTCAGCCAGAGAGCATCCTGGGGTAATCCTCCGATGAAGTGTTTAAGGCCACTGGGCTCTTTGTCTGGTTAAGACGTCTTAGAGGATTCCCCTCCTCAGACTCAGAGAGACAGAGGTTGGGTGGTTGGTTGGAGCCCCCCGGGGTTGCAGCCAGAGCTGCACTAAGTCAGGCGTGACCTCAGCTTCCGTCTGTCAGAGCCCACATCCTGGTTATGTCATTAGCATAGAAATAGAGTCACTAGGAGTGGCGTGTGTTGATGGATGCCAAGGGAAACCTTCCCCATTCATCTTTCGTCTCTCTGTTTCATAAATTTACTTAAATTCACAAGAGGCTGAATGTATCTCACCAGAGAAAGCATCCCAGGGAATGAAACAGCGCCCCTCTGTCTCAGTATGTGTAGCCCGTCTTTCTGATGCTGTCTGGTCAAAAAGAGTATGACATTGTTTTCACCTGTAGCATTGAATGGAAGGGAAGCCATCGAACATTTGGCCTCCCTTGATAAAACAATTATAAAATAATAGCCAATCAGCTTTGAGCTAAACTGAGTGAGCTCAGCTGTGAATGGTCCTGGCTCACCAAAAAAAGTGTCAAGTGAAGCCAGTTTTGGATTTGGCTTCACACCAATCACATCACATCAGAAGCCAAACGTCATTGACAGAAAATTAAATGTTGCATCTGGTTGTGTCATTGTCTTCCGGTGACTAGCTAGCTAGCTAAAATCGTCCCTTTCCTAAATTATCTATGGACGGAGATAGGGATTTGGACATGCGGTTTTACTTAATTCTCAGTACTGACCAATGATTATAACGGTGATTCTGATCCAACCATAATTTCATACATTGTGAGCCTGAGTGGATGGAAGCTCAACATGTAGCTAATACGCTATTGTTAACTAGCTGGCCTGGTGCATCGTTGCCCATTACAGGAAATTAGGATAGCAAGCAAGCATTTTAGCCATGTAGCCTAGGACAACAAAAACTACACGTGTGTACTGCATGACAGAGTCAAAGACCGTTTAGGAAACATGAAAGAGGAGGATGACATTGGAGTTTGGCATAGGGGTCCTGTGTGGCTTAGGTGGTAGAGCATGACACTTCCAATGCCAGGGTTGTGGGTTAGATTCTCAAGGGAGAGCAGTATGAATTAAAATGTATGTACTCACTATTGTAAGTTGCTCTGGATAAGAGTGTCTGCTAAATTACTAAATGAAAAAAAGAGTTTCTCTACAAGTAGGGTGAGTCAACTTGTTATTGTACTTGCACGCACGCACGCATCCACACACATACACATACACACACACACAAATCAGTACCATGGACAGCCACACCATATTTAGCTTACATTGATTGGACTAAATCGTTTTTGGTATATTTTAGTTATCAAAAATATTAGACTAAGCATAGGTGATTTGATGATGTTGAAATGTTGAAGTTGAAATGGTGCTGGAATAGTGGAGGCAGCTCCTATTTTCTTCGCGACTTGCAGTAACTCTTCGTGGTTCAAAATCAATAGTTGTTTAGTGGTCAGAAAATGTCGGAAACATTAACTTACTTGACCATGCTGTAGGTCATGCAATATGTTTTGTGGACTTTTGTGGACCGGACAGATGTTGCTCTAATGAAACAAAGGTGTGGTTGAATTCATTCTGCAACTGTGTCTTCTTATTGTCTCGGCCTTAGGCCTATATATCACGGTGTCAAAGCATATGAACTAACAGGTTATAGAGTAAACAACGCAATTATCACAACACATAGGTTGTAATATGGCTTTTTCCCCATGGCTTTGCTTCCCCGGTGATTTTACCCACGCATCACTACTGGTCGCCAGATGAGCAACTGACTTTCATTGTTGCTCTTCGACAGAATCCTACTTACTCTAAATTGACTAGCTGGTCCATTTCTATACTGATGAATAATAATAATGATCACAAAGCCTGACTTAGGAAAGGAACTGTGGGTAAGTAAATGTTGAATGTCTTCAATACTCAGAGAAAGATTTGGACTTATCTTTGAGAGAGAGTGAGGGGGGACGGAGCTCATGTGTTGACCAGATCTGAGGTTTTGACTCTATGCCCGCCGTCGTTTGGAGTGAGGGATATTATTCATTGACTTGGTATTTATGAGCGGAAGGAAAAGCATCTTTGATAGAGAACCTCTCCACTGCTCCTCTAGAGCAGAGATACTCATGTCCTGAACCTCCTGGCTCTTCCCCTCTTCATCTTTATCTTTATTTAACTCTTGGTTAGAGCCTTTGCTGTTCTGGTATTCTGCTAGCCTGATGCTGAGTATGGTAACGTAGAATGGACTGGAGTGAAGCCACTGTGTTTGTCAAAAATGGGTGTTGACAGACTTGGAGATTTCGTACAAACAGTCCTCATACCAGCAAACATGTTCACATTGGTACGATGTGGGCCCAATGCGGTCTAAAATATTAGCCCCATGTCTAAGCTGCCAACATTGGGCCAATGCGCATCAGCTGTACGTTTGCCCCCAAGGAATTTTCCCAGTGTGGCCAGCTCATATCTGGTGAAGGCAGCCCTCACTTTGCCTGAAATAAGCCCATCTTTTCCCAGCAAACATTTACATTTTAGTCATTTAGCATACGCTTTTAGCCAGAGTTGAGTACCTTGCTCAAGGGCACATCGACAGATTTTTCAACTAGTCAGCTTAGGGATTCAAACCAGTAACCTTTCAGTTAGTGGTCCAATGCACTAGGCTACCTGCCGCCCACATTGGCATGATGTGGGCCCAATGCGGGCTAAAATAGCCATGTAGGCTTCTCACATTGGGCTGATGCGCTTTTTCTATTTAATAGAAATGTATTTATTTGTAATATATTCATTACAATTAATTCAATGCATAAATTCCCTGATTTTCAATGGTCGGTGACAGTGTCTCGTGAAAGACTCTCATAAGGCCTTGTGTCAATCGAGAACTGTTGACTAAATCAGTTGTTCTCAAATCTCTCCTCAGGAACCCCCAGGTGTTCTAGAGCCAGCACACCTGATTCAACTGAATTAATACAACAATAACGCCTAAGGAATTTAACAATATAATATTGCTAACCAGAATAAAAAACCTTGTATGGTTCTTCAAAAGGATCTACAAAGAACCTTTGAGATTGAGGGTTCTTTATATAACCATTCTCCATAAAGGTTATTTAAAGAACCATAAAACAGGGTTCAATATAGCCCCAAAATAGGTTGAACCCTTTTTTGGTGCTATATAGAATATTTTATAAAGGCTCTTTCTAGAATCATAAAGGTTCTATTTAAAACCTTATGAGCATGGTTCTTTATAGAACCTTCAAAAATGGTTATACAGTGCCTTCAGAAAGTATTCATACCCCTTCACTTATTCCACATTTTGTTACAGCCTGAATTCAAAATGGATTCAATCGATATTTTTGCCCCTTAACGTCAAAGTGAAAACATGTTTTTAGACATTTTTGCCAATTCATTGAAAATAAAATGCAGAAATATACATTTTACATAAGTATTCACACCCCTGAGTCAATACATATTAAAATCACCTATTGCATCGATTACAGCTGTGAGTCTTTCTGGATAACTCTCTAAGAGCTTTCCACACCTGGATTGTACAATATTTGCACATTATACTTTTTAAAATTCTTCAAGCTCTGTCAAGGTGGTTGTTGATCATAGCTAGACAGACATTTTCAAGTCTTACCATAGATTTTCATGCCGATTTAAGTCAAAACTGTAACCATGCCACCCAGGAACATTGAATGTCATCTTGGTAAGCAACTCCAGTGTATATTTGGCTTTAGGTTATTGTCCTGCTGAGGTCAATTTGTCTCTCAGTGTCTGTTGGAAAGTAGACTGAACCAGGTTTTCCTCTAGGACTTTACCTGTGTTTAGCTCTATTCCTTTTCTTTTTATCTTAAAAAACTCCCTTGCTGATGACAAGCATACCCATAACATGATGCAGCCACCATCATGCTGGTACTGATTTGTTGTGATGGATTTGCCCCAAACATAACGCTTTGTATTCAGGACATAAAGTAAATTTCTTTGCCACATTTTTAGGTGTTTTACTTTAGTGCCTTGTTGCAAACAGGATGCATGTTTTGTCATCTTTTTTATTCTGTACAGGCTTCTTTCTTTTCACGCTGTCATTTAGGTTAGTATTGTGGGGTAACTACAATGCTGTTGATCCATCCTTAATTTTCTCCTATCACAGCCATTAACTCTATTCCTGTTTTATTGTCACCATTGGTCTCATTGGTTAAATCCCTGAGCGGTTTCCTTCCTCTCCGGCAATTGAGTTAGGAAGGACGCCTGTAGCTTTGTAGTGACTGGGTGTATTGATACATCATCCAAAGTGTAATTAATAACATCACCATGCTCAAAGGGATATTCCGTTTTTTTTACCCATCTACCAATAGGTGCCCTTCTTTGAGGGGTATTGGAAAACCTCCCTGGTCTTTGTAGTTGAATCTGTGTTTGAAATTCACTGCTCGACTGAGGGACCTTACAGATAATTGTATGTGTGGGGTACAGAGATGAGGTAGTCATTCAAAAATCATGTTAAAAACTATTATTGCACACAGAGTGAATCCATTAAACTTATTATGTGACTTGTTAAGCACATTTTTATTCCTGAACTTATTTAGGCTTGCCATAACAAATGGGTTGAATACTTATTGAATCAAGACAGTTCAGCTTTTCATTTTTTATTAATTTGTAAAAACTTATAAAAACATAATTCCACTTTGACATTATGGGGTATTGTATGTAAGCCAGTGACACAAAATCTCAAAGTAATCCATTTTAAATTCAGGCTGTAACACAACAAAATGTGAAACAAGTCAAGGGGTGTGAATACTTTCTGAAGGCTCAAGGGATCTGCTGGTTACAAGCCATAACCCTTAATTGGCACTATATAGACACATGTTGTGTTTGTGTAGCTCTACACAACATGCCGTTAAAGACATACTCCAGTACAGCTTTGATTAATATGATATCAAAATATCAGCCATGTGTTATTGCTGTTGTTATAGTATGAGTCACACATGTACAAAGACAATGGACCCACACAGACATGTCAGAGTGTTGTTTCTGTTGTGGAGACTACTCCATAGGGGTCCCCTGGTGTGTGTGCCAGCGACGGAAACCTCCAGGGGAAGTAGAGAGACCTGGACTTGGTTCACAAACTAACACTTTAACTATGTCTCAGAGAGAGAGAGAATGATTGTTGGAATAAGAGAACAGGAGAGAGCGATCGAGAGAGAGGGAGAAAGAGAGGTGGTGTGGAATGGACCAGACAAATAGGGTAAGTGTGGCTATCTACCAGACTTCAGATATGTTTCAGGTTTTGATCCTCTGCTTATCCTGAGCCATCTCAGTCTTCGCGCTTCAAACTTCACAAAAGTGTCAGATACGCCAGTAAAATCTGACGGCTCCACAGTCTCAGATAAAAATGTGAACACCTCTCATGCTGTGCTGAACTGTTAACTGGTAACACACATCTGTAGAGCACATTGAGTATCGGGGTGCTCGGCTTCATGTGGACATCGATCTGCCTCGGGAGTCTGTCAGGCATGTGCGTGTCAGTGTGTGAACTGTATGGGAATGTACTATAGTGTGTGTATATGTGTGTGTGTGTTTGTGTGTGTGTTGTTCAACCATTGAGATGCAGCTGCACTCCTAGACATATCTCTGTTTGTTAAAAAAAGTTACATTAACAAGTCAACACGTAACCCAAGACAGGAGACCCAAACACAACTAATTTAGACAGAGAGGGAAGGATAACCACAGTGAGAACCCCAGATAGTGGGGTGAGGGCATCCCAGCATTGATGAGGAAAAATCGGGAAGATTGGAGCTGGCACCTCGCACTTGGAGAGAGCTCCAGATTGAAGGGGCCCAGCCCCGGGCGGTCTGTGCCCAGCCAGGGTGAGGGATCGTGGGGGAAAGGGAACCTGGCAGCTCCACTTCCTCTTGGCTCTGTGGAAGAGGTCCAATTAGGCAGAGCCTCCTCTTGGCTTTCCCTGGGTCTGGCCTGGCTGGCAGGTTCCTGGCTGGCTGGTTGCTGGCTGACTGGCTGGTTCCTGGCTTGTTCCTGGCTGGCTGGGAAGACGCTGCAGCACTAAGAGACAGGAGGAGGATGCAGAGAGACAAATCAAGACCAGATGAGAACCAAGGAGGAGAGGGAGGGAGACAACAGAAATCATGAGTGCTAATCTGTATCTATTCCAAACAGACTCTCCTTAACTGTCTTGGTCTCTGTCTGGATTCTAGATTGATAATAGAAATCAGCTCAGAATCCCAGGCCCGTGTTTAGGACTTACCTTAGATGTTACACTGATGGTGTTGACATGCTCGATCCACTGAGCTGTGTTGTGGACAGGTTCCAAAGACTCTGTGCTCACTCTCCTTCTCCATCTCTGTCTATGTTCCTCTGGTGTTGATTGGAGAGGTAGAGTGGAAGCTGTGGAGGGGTGGGGGTGTAGATAGGGGTGGGGGTAAAGGGGTGGGGGTGTAGATAGCGGTGGGAGTAAAGGGGTGGGGGTGTAGCTACCTCGGTCCAGTTTTTTGTCTCACTTTATTTCCCTCTTATCTCCTGTCTGTGATCTGGGCCTGTCATCTTCAGTGTGTGCGTGATAGCTGGCAGTTTTCCCCCTCGCTCCTGATCAACACCCTGATTGGTCCTTCCTGGCGCTGACACACACATGGAGACAAGGCTTTGAGGTTGGCGGTCCGCTACAATCAGAAACAAACACAGAGCTGGTCAGGGATATCATCAGTCTCACTCACAGAGCTAGTCAGGGATATCACCAGCCTCACTCACTCAGAGCTAATCAGGGATATCACCATTCTCACTCACTCAGAGCTAGTCAGGGATATCACCAGTCTCACTCACTCAGAGCTGGTCAGGGATATCACCAGTCTCACTCACACAAAGCTAGTCAGGGATATCACCAGCCTCACTCACTCAGGGCTAGTCAGGGATATCACCAGCCTCACTCACTCAGAGCTAGTCAGGGATATCACCAGTCTCACTCACTCAGAGCTGGTCAGGGATATCACCAGCCTCACTCACTCAGAGCTGGTCAGGGATATCACCAGTCTCACTCACTCAGAGCTGGTCAGGGATATCACCAGCCTCACTCACTCAGAGCTGGTCAGGGATATCACCAGCCTCACTCACTCAGAGCTGGTCAGGGATATCACCAGCCTCACTCAGAGCTGGTCAGAGATATCACCAGCCTCACTCGGTCAGGGATATCACCAGCCTCACTCACACAGAGCTGGTCAGGGATATCACCAGCCTCACTCACTCAGAGCTGGTCAGGGATATCACCAGCCTCACTCAGAGCTGGTCAGAGATATCACCAGCCTCACTCACTCAGAGCTGGTCAGGGATATCACCAGCTTCACTCACTCAGAGCTGGTCAGGGATATCACCAGCCTCACTCACTCAGAGCTGGTCAGGGATATCACCAGTCTCACTCACTCAGAGCTGGTCAGGGATATCACCAGCCTCACTCACAGGGCTGGGACAGGACCTGACTTACTCTTCCAAGACTAACAGAAGAATGTAAAGATACATCTGAGCATTAGGCCTACTGTACTGTTACACACACACACACACACACACATACAAACGCACATATTTCTCATGAAGAAATACAATATGCACATGTTTTTAAAGCATATTGTACATCTCACACAGATGTGTGTAGCTGAGTTCAGTACAGTACAGTACATGATGGACAGTACAGTACGGTACAGTACATGATGGACAGCATAGCTGGCCCTGCTCAGGTAGAGGTCGGAGAATTGAACACAGAGCAGAGGCCCTGGAGGAGGTTACACAGCAGAGAGCAGTACACTACAGCAGGCCTCTGGACACGGCTCAGATTGAAAAAGCATGCAGTGAGTAACTAACAGTAGATAAAGATTCCTCCCGGTCTGTTGATGGAGAGGAGGCCAGATCCAGAGCCAGTCTTCACTAGCTACTGCCACCACCGTAGGAAGCCCTCGCTACTGCTGACTGAGAGATGATTGAGTTTAACATGAGTTTGCTTGCCTGAGTGTTTTTTAATAAGTGAAAATGACACTGATCAGTTGGCATGAGAAAGGCAAGAGAGTTGTTCAGAGGAACACAAAAAAATATGAAGACAGAACGGTAGAGCATATACAATAAGAGCAAGAGAGAATGCTAAAGAAGTAGGTGAGATAGAGAGAGAAAGAAAAATATATATATATATATAGAGAGAGAGAGAGAGAGAGAGAGAGAGAGAGAGAGAGAGAGAGAGAGAGAGAGAGAGAGAGAGAGAGGGAGAGGGAGAGAATGATGTTCTTCTGAGAGCAGAGGGAACTCTCTCTTTTTCTGGGTCTGGTTTCAATTTCTGGAAAATGAAGAGGTTGTGAAAAGTGAAAACTCTTGCCTTGTAAATGCATTATTGTTCAGGATATAGCTGAGATCCAGCTTTAATAGCTCTGTTTGTTTAGGATATACTCTCAATCCCCCACTACATAATCTCATTCGCCGACCAGGGTTTAGTTGCACAAATAAATACAGTAATGAATCCCTTCATATAGAGAGAGGAAGGCAGCGACGGCACCCTGGTCCAATCTATTCCAGATGGCACCAATAGATCACGTAATTTATATGTACTGTATTCGGTTTCCACGGCAACCCAGCTCCATTTACACGGCTTCTGACCCGAATCCTCTTCTTCCAGGGCCCTTGATTAGCAGGATTGAAGATCGTTTTCATGGAGGGAGGAGACTGCTGATGCGCAGATGTAGTGTCACACTTGATGCACCTTCTCTTGAATACAGTATACCCCTCATTCCCTCACACATGCATACGCACACACTGCCACACGCACGTACACACATGCACGCGCTCACACACTTCCCTCACTATGATATTCAAGCCACCTGGGTTGAGAACACATTAAAGCCTGATCACTCTGTATTGCTGCCATTAGTGTAGCGCGCCTCTGCTTCGTTCACCAGTAAACTGTGGTCGGCGTTGGGATTACCTTATCGCTCTCTCAGAGCGGTCATGGATGGTTAACTCTGTTCATGACACTTCGTTGTTTTTCTCTGTCTCTCCTGCTCAGGGAAGAGCCTGGTGGATGGGGGCCCTGCTCTCTGAGGGATTTCTCAGTCTGGCCAGTAGGCGGAAGCCTTTCACACAGGAAAGATACACTGTCTGCTTGTACATTACATGTTTTGGGAAAGGGAAAGGCAAAGGGGGGGATACCTGGTCAGTTGTATAACTGAATGCGTTCAACAGAAATGTGTCATCCACATTTAACCCAACCCTTCTGAATCAGAGAGGTGCGGGAGGCTGCCTTAATCGACATCCACGTCATCAGGAATGCCACATATTTTGTAGAGGTTTAACTAGTGAAATATTTACTCTGTTCAGTAGTCACATTTGGTATTTTAGTGAAAACAATAATTTTGGGGGGCTTTTGGAAAATGTTAACATAACGGTGAAATAAATGGTGCATTACTGTATATATACAGTACATCTTCTGCTCCATTTGGGAATTGATAAAAGCTGTTATCTTTCACCATCTAAAGTGGAGGATTGTTTGACATGGGTTGCTATAGTTGCAGTAGTGTTCTGCCAAGGCTTGCTGTCTGCCCCTGGAGTGGAGTCAGGGCTTCAGCCTGCTGGCCTCAGGCATCTCTCCTAGTGAGGAGATTTGCAGATGAAATGTGACATGACTGAGGAGAAGACAAGCAGACGTGGGACGTAGAAGTCTTGTAGACCTTCAATATGTCTCTGCTTTTATGACCTGACTATCTCTGTCTGACTCTTGTTGCCAGAAAATATACCAGAGAAAGATGTGTCTTTGTTTGTGTATATTGAACTATTCGATGGGTTATATCTTTACCTTGCCCTCTGATAGGCTATTGGAATATTTGCCAGATTGCACATTTACACATTTAAAGTTTAGGGGTTAGGGGTGGCGGAGGTAGGGGTTATAGGTGGATTTGGGATTGAGTGTACAACATCTGGACAACCCCAGTAGTGTCAGGAGAGACCGGCTGACCAATCAGAATCAGTAGAGGGCTCTACCTCTCTCGCCAACACCTCATTCTTTAAACTAATTAAACTATAACATGTTATTAGATGTCATACCTCCATGAATCAAATAATTCACTACTCTAAAGACAAACACATTATTCAGCCGTAAGACATGGAGCACCTGTGACCTCTTTTAAATGGGGAAATCAGTAAATGTAATTATTGTTAACGTATTTGCTCAGGCTGCTGCGGGCAAGGTGGACAGTTAGCAGAGGCAGTCTGTTCTGAGCCTCGGGCCAGAGGGTTGTGGGTGTGCGAATCCCTTGTGAGCTGAGAAACTGTTGAACCTGAGGTATGGACCCAGCTGAACAAACGCCTGGAGGAATGTGGGAGATGTTTGAAATGCTAAGTCAATAGAGTCATTGGATAACATACAGATATAGGATCTTCTGTTGTTGCTGCACTGCAGGATTTACATAAATTCACTGAAAACCCGCACTAACACAAGTTATATTAACAGTATTGAACTTTTCTTGTAGCCTTATTTTGGCCGATCAAGCAACATTACAGCGGTGGGTGGAAAAGTGTGAATATGGATTAAACATTGAAATCCTGTTGCAGCAGGATTAATTTGCTGCGACAATGCTGGTCAAATGAAGATCCTGCATCTGTATAGTCACATTAGAGGATGTGGGTTACAAAGGCAGGCCGTTAGGAAGCGGCACTGCTTAGATCAGGCAGATGTGTAGGATCCATTTCTCTGTCTTGCTCTCTGTGAGAATACTATCCCCCTAACTGTCAGTCGCTTTGAAATGTAAAAAGGATGGTCCTGTAAGGGCTGACGCTTTCCTCATCCTCAGAAGAGGTGAGGAGAGAAGGATCTTCAGACCAAAATGCGGAGTCAGGGAAATAAGCCATCTTATTACAAATACGACGGCCACTAAACAAAACAAAACACTTTCAAAACTTACACAAAATAACAAAACGTAACGAACGGAACCTGAACATAAACTTACATCGACAAACGTAAACTCACGAACAGGAACGTTACATCGAAACGTACGAACAGCCAAACAGCCCCGATAGTGAATAACATCGAACACAACGAAGACATCACAGGAGACAATCACCCACAACGAACACTGTGACAACGCCTACCTAAATATGACTCTTAATTAGAGGAACGCAAACACCTGCCTCTAATTAAGAGCCATACCAGGCAACCCAAAAACCAACACAGAAACAGAAAACATAGAATGCCCACCCAACCTCACGTCCTGACCAACTAACACACAAAAACTAACAGAAAATAGGTCAGGAACGTGACAGGTCCCTTCCGCTAGATGACACTTTCCTAGTTTCAAAGAGAGATATTGTGGCTAGTTATGATTGATATACTACTTACATAATCCAAATTATATAATTATTATAAAAATGATAAATTGATTTTCATTGACTTATCTGAGACCATACTGTAGATGTGAATCAAGTAATTAGTAACAGAATAAATACTGCTAAGAGTATAACAATACCAATGGAGAAAAGAAAGGTGTGTTAGCATGCTTTTTATAAGACTATTTCAGTTTATCTATATTTATTTTTGCACAAATAATTTCAGAAAATGAATAACATTCTTGCAAAATATTAATATAAATACAAATTTGCTCAAATATTGTGTACATTTTCCTAATTTGTGATTTTCTATTTTCAAAAGAAATTTGATAAATGTTTTAAATAATACATAATTTCAATATTCCAGCATTTTTCTGTGTAAATGTGTGTCTGTGGACAGTACCACTCCATAATTAATACATTTGCAGAGCAAAATATACATTTTACAGAAAACTGACACAAAGTCAAATCTTCAGACTGAACTTTAATTGAAAGAACAACAACCTGTGAACTTGTGACTTTTAGTTGGTGACATAAACAACAACGTTTGCGTTGTTAACGACATTCTTACCTTACAACCAGTATATATTGCCTTTCCTCCCGCCACTACACAGCCACCACTAATGATCGTGTAATGATCTGTCTGAAATGTTTATGGTTTGTTTTAAAAACCTGTGAATCTGAGAGCAGTCATATTTAGGATTTCAGGATGAACTCCAACTGGGTCGGGTATGCCTGGGCTCCTCTACGCTTCATTATCCGAGAAAGAACCTTAAACTAAGCGGCCTGTAAAAGCAGCCGGTAGATCCTGTGTGTCTCAGAACCGGCTATTGTGTGCTGTAATTACGCATCTAATTACATGCCAGTGCTGGAGGACTGTAGGACTGTTTCTGTTGGTGGCAGTGTTTGTTGGACCTAAGCGTACTCATTTTCTAGGAGAGTTTTAGGAGTGATAGGGCACATCAGTACCTTGAGAGAGAGAGAAGCAGAGGAAGATGCAGAGAGAGGCTGATGATGCAGAGAGAGACAATGTTATTTGCGCGCGAGAATGTTAGATTAGTCCACCAACTTATAATTGAAGTTGGTGGTTACTACTGGTTTCAGATCCGAGGCAAAATACATTTTCTGCCATGTTTTGTGTTTTGGTAAGGTCTCGGAGTGATGTCAAGCACCCAAGAAGCCTCCCAAGAAACCACCCAAGAAGCCTCAACCCAACAGATATGAATGACTTTGCCTCCAGGTATCCTACGAAAGGAAATGTTGCTTACTGTTCAGCCATCGAGTTCCAATTTAGGCGCTTATCAGTGCCCAAATCTGCCATTTTCAACCCGTACACGGGTACGAGTGTAAAGAACTACAACAGTCTACATCTTGATTTGTGCTTACTCATGTCTGATCTATGAACCAGGTGATGCCAGACTTTTGCACCAGGTGAGCCTGGAGCAGGAACATTCTACCGACCAAACAGTCTTATTCATATAGATCTTGTTAAAGGCCCAGTGCAGTCAAAAACGTGATTTCCTGTGTTTTATTTTTATAGTGATGCTCTGGAATGTTAGTATGATTTCAGCTGGGTTTGAAATCCCTATTTTTTGTGTACATTTTTGTGTACATTTCGTATGCTACGTTACGTCCTACAAAAAAAAAGTATATATATTTGGTATTATATGTTACGAATCCAATTCGTACAATATGTTAAGAATTTTTGTGCTTAAGATCCCGGACTGTATCTTTAATTAATCATCAATTAACGACCACTAATTCATCTAGATAATCCCAGCTGAAACTTTGCTGTAAATTGACGTGTTTTGAACATCTGTACAGTGCAAGAAAATTCTGACCTTTCCTTCACTCCTTCTCTGGCTTTCTAACTGGAGAAAATTAGGTGTTATAATATTGAGGGTGTTTTTAGCAACCCTTGAACATACCCACACACCCGCTAGTACACACTAGATTACTGACACTTGAGCGAACAGTGTGTGCACTGTTCTGACGCTTCATCAGTCATTAGGTTGTGAGAGAGGCGGGCGACGCCTACGTCATTGCCGCTCTCCACCATGTGTTAATGCAGGGTAATTATAGCCTGAAACAATGAATTATTTAATCATCAAAGGCTTATAGGCCGAGCAAAAGTAAACCCCCTTCAATAGCTGGGCTTGACCACACTCCCTCTCTCCATGGAGAGTCTATTCACTGTGTGTGTGTGTGTGTGTGTGTGTGTGTGTGTGTGTGTGTGTGTGTGTGTGTGTGTGTGTGTGCGTGTGCGTGTGCGTGTGCGTTTGTGTGTACCAATCTACACAGTAAGCCAAACAAGGCTGTGTGGCTACGATCTTGTAAACCTTCTTTTCTTTCTTTTCCCTCCCTCTCTCCTCCCACATCACTGAATCCTTACTGAACCCCAAAACTAGCGAGACAAAAACAGAAGAAAATATGAGCAAGAAGATAGATAGATCTTGGTAAGTGGTCACATGGATGTAGTGAAACTATGAAGAGAAAAACACTGTCAACAAAATTGAGTTTGGCTCTGTGGCACCCAGTCTCAGGGTGGATTCAGAAAGACCTCGCATCTAAAGAGACAGACATTATTTTAATGCATTCACACTAAATTAATAATGCCAGTCTAGCTAATGCTGGTCCTCAATTGTGGTCAAATCAGGAGAAGTCTTGATCTACTAGCGTCAGTCGTTTTCTGATAAACCCGAGCATTGATTTATGCAAGAGGCTGGCTTTGATTACATGCTAACTAACATGCAGTCATCCCCAGACCTTTGTTATTGTGGAGATGAGCAGAAAACACACCCCCTTGTGTGTTGTCTTAATCCGACATGATGACACTCTTGTAGAAATAGCTTTCATGGAAATTCAGATCTATTAAACAGACTTAAAATCCCACTAGAGAAAACTTACTGGACACAAACTGGTTCTATCAATGCTGTTTTCAAAATATTTCAACAAAGAAATATAGATGATGACAATATATCATCGACAATATACCAAATGTTACCGTCGCCATTTTTCAACCACAATACAAAACATGCCTAAGGGTTTTGTAGGTTTCCTTTTTTGCTGTAGACATGCTAAAGTTACAGTACCCACTCATTGTATACTATATACCTACCCATAGGAGATGCCAGCTAATCAGAGGCACACAAGAGAGAGAGAAAGAGAGATAGAGAGAGAGATAGAGAGAGAGAGAGAGAGAGAGAGAGAGAGAGAGAGAGAGAGAGAGAGAGAGAGAGAGAGAGAGAGAGAGAGAGAGAGAGAGAGAGAGAGAGAGAGAGAGAGAGAGAGAGAGAGAGAGAGAGAGAGAGAGAGGGAGAGAATGATGTTCTTCTGAGAGCAGGAGAAAGGATTAGAAGGGGAGACGAAATAAGGAATGTAGCTAGAATGCTCAGAAAAAGTTAGATTGACAGAACTTGCTTGTATGGAGAAGTACATTCATTCTGTAAGTATGTGTGTGTGTGTGTAAGAAAGAAAAGAGAAACTCTGAGTGTCTGTCTTGCTCATGGTGATTAGTTGATGTCCAGGCCCAGGTGACCCCTGGTCGTGTGATTGGTGTTCTGGTGTCAGTCACATCAGATGCTGTGACAGACAACTCACTTAAAGCCCCTCTCTGCCAGGCCTGGGGGGGGTTCTGCCCGGCTGCTCTGCCTGTCTGCTTGTCTCTCTTTGCTGCCTGCCTGTAGGCTACAACAGACAGACAAACACGCTGCTGCCTTAATGAAAGCCAGACCTTCCTCAGGGAAGCAAACATTGCTTTACACAAAATACTTTAGTGCAAAAAATGTTTATTATCCTTCCAGAGACTTTCACACTAAGAAAATAATAAAATGGGTTTGGGGAATGTTCCTGCAGGCCTTACATCAGATGCTCCATAGACTCCATAGAGACACCTTCCATTAAATAACGCAGAGATTTTCATCTTCTCCAATTTTCTGACCCCCCCGGCCCCCTCCTTTTCCTCAATCCATCCACCCCTCCACTCATCTGTCCATCCACTTGGGTGGCGGACACCCCATGGTCTCAGCCGGCCGCTGTGTCAGAGGGGAGGGCCTGTCTTTCAGTGTCAGGATACAGCCGTGTCGGGGATCCGTTGATCCACACTGAGGCCCATACACAGTGTTGCAGAGCCCCAGGCCTCCCAACCCAGGCCCACGGTGGGCCGCTGCCCCCTGCCTGTCTTTATTATCACAGGTGGGCTGTCGGTCGCCACCACCCTGCCCATTCTCTGTTCAGCTCAGGAGGGGCGGTCAATAGGTCTCGGGCCAAATACATATGTCTGGACAAGGGGGTTAGGCCCAAATACATAGCCTATTGGAAGGGGATAGGGCCCCAATGTTGCCTATTGAAGGGGTGGTGATGGTGGTGAAGGAGGGTGAGGAGTCAAGTCGTGGAGGATCAAAGATAAATCCCCCAGATGGACGTGTGGGGAAAGGACAGACAATTAGTGATCTGTGGAGAGTGATGAAAGGGTGAGGCTGTCACTCAGCAAGCTGGCAGCTTCTCACCATTTCTCAGCAGGCTGCTGGACAGGCAGGAGGGGCCTCAGGAGATCTGCTGACTTTGGCACAACATGTCCCTCGTTGTTTCTCCCTCCATTTTCCACAGATGGACTGTCTGAAAAGTCTGCCAAAAGTCTGCAGATGGCAGTGTACACAGTCAATGAAGGAAGGCCCATTCTTAATGCATTTACTTAAAAACTCTAATTTGACATGGGTGTTAATTTAACAAACCATGTGTGAAAAGAACAGAAGAGGACGATAACAAAAAGAGGGGATAAAACAAAACCCTCCTTCCCCATACCAATAGAGATGAAGAGGAATAACCTGCAGACACACTTTGAAACAAGGGGAGTAAATTCCTCTTGAGTGAGGGAGAGAAGGAGGAGAGGAGAGACAAACCTCAAGTGGGTGGCCAGGAAACGGGGCCAGAGGCTTCAATGGTGGAGCGGGAGAAACCAGCCAACACACACACACACACACACACACACACACACACACACACACACACACACACACACACACACACACACACACACACACACACACACACACACACACACACACACACACACACACACACACACACACACCAACACACACACACCAACCGCTAACTCAGATTGGAGAGGATCCCCACAGAGACCTGGTGCATTAGGAGCTCAGCGCCTCAGGAAATAATAATGAATATGGAATTATATTTGTGTAAATACAGCCAGATGTAAAGGTGGGAAAAACCAGGAGCAGATGTTGATTACGGGGGCAAAACAATGGGTCTGAACTCTGAGGACTTGGAGGATCGAGCGTGCCCTCCAAACGTGTGAAATCCAATCCACCTCAGTGTATAATCATATATATCGCCTCTCGTAATTAGGGAGGTATGGAGTAGAGTTCTGCAGCTGCTGGGGAAGTTTTAGGAGCTGGCTAGACACAACACCCGCCAATTAGACATAGGTTTCAGACAGAGAGGAAACCACACATGTCTGTCACACAACTATACATATGTATACATATATATGTAGGGTCTACTATACTGTGCCTTCCCAATACATACTAAAAATACAAAGACAAACAATATCATAGGAATTGAAAATGTATATAATGTACCGGTATATAATATAATATAATATACAGCATCTTCACATTTGCACTATTATAACTTTTAACACATGTATGTCTATTTGTTAAATCAAATACTTTTTTCCCACCTAAGAAAGTAGCTACATGTTTTGGAAAGAGTTTATCTATAGTGAAAGGGCTCGATTAAAACAATTTAACTGTGAAAAATATCTTACATTAGAGTAAATATATTATAGTAAATATTATATTATTGTATAATAATATGATATTAAATATGCAGGCTCCCCAGCCATCTCATACAACTCAAGTTAGTTCTCAAAAGCCTCATTTCTGAGAGTAGCCGATATAGGAGTACATTATGAACGCGCTGTTTGGCATGTGGTAGCCACCGTAGTTCCTTAGTCCAAGATGGCGCTCCCGATCAGGGGTAATGTGAAATATCTCCTTCAATTCATTCAAAAGCGTCGTTCTCCAAAAAGACTATTCTGCGCTGGACAATGTGCGGACGGAAAGGTAGTGTGTTTCAAATGCACATTTACTGTATATTCATTGGTTATTGTACACCTTGTATATAGCCTCGTTATTTTTTTGTGTTACTATTTCCTTTTCCAAATTGTTCTTATTTTTTAACTCTGCATTGTTGGAAAATGGCTCGTAAGTAAACAGTTCACAAAGGTCCACTACACCTTTTGTATTCGGCGCATGTGACAAATCAAATTTGATTTGATATTATGCTTAGACCAGGAGCGAACAGTAGGACGCTGTTTTTGACAGTTCATGTTCATGAAACAGTGCTAGCTGATGCAAGGCTTCCTGACATTATCTTGTTGGGAAAATGCATGGTTTATAAACGAAAACGATGTAGTTAATGTATTTAAATTCGTTCAAAAAATTCAGCCCCCCCCCCCCGCGTAGGCTGTATTAATTCAATGTTAGTGCTATAATAATGATGATTTGGATAGTTTGTTTATTAGTTCTATAATAGCAGCTAGTAGTTGCCTACTGTTTCAGTATGATATGTTGGATAAAGGAATAAAGACAGACACCAATGTCAAGTTCAATAGCCTTGTTGAGCATTGTACAAATCCCTACGCGTGGAGTCTGGGGAACAGTCCAGCTAGTCGATTACCTATCAACTAGACTCCGTAACACCTACTATTATTTGCCTAGTGGTAAAGCATTGAGATTGAGTAATGTGGCTGTGTAGTATTATCCTGCCATTTGTCATATTTGATACAAAGGTGCTTCACCACACGCCATTCATCCCGAACTGCTTCAATCTACTTTTTAATCCATCACTCTTCAATTTCCTCAATCTAATTATTTGTTCTATTTCTTGTCTGTATCATGTAATTCAGCTTTTAGCTGCGAATGTGTACAATATCAAATAAACCTAACTAATAAAAACCCATACACTTAAATAGGCAATTAATGTAGTAGCTTTTGCTAGAATGGTGGTCACCAACCTTGGTCCTGGTCATGCAGGCTTTTGTTCTAACTCCCCACTAATGAACTCAATCAGCAAGCCCTCATGTGTATTAGTACTGGGCTGGAACAAAAGCCTGCACACTGAGTAGGCTATTGAGTAAGGCCATGTGTGAAATGCTCAGCAGTTGATATAGCCTAGTGCTTTAGACTGCTGTTTCATGAGGAAATGTGTCCTCAAATCTAGAGGTCTATAATTATTACATATTTGATCTCCTTAAAATGCGTAATTTATTCTAGGATGGTTTACTATTTGAGCTTGCGCTGCACTCTTGATTTGCCATGACACGAGCCCCCTTGGATAAATTAATAGACTGTTAAATCCAACAACAATCCGCTAACAATAGTTTGTGCGTTTTGGCACAGTAAGGATGCTAATTATTGTGTTACGACCGAGTTATTTTATTTTTTTAAACTGATGTACGAGCTGTGGGGCCTTAATGACTGGCCAGTGGTGCTGAGGAACGGAATGCGCGCTCACCGCCGCTGCGTCTGTGTTTTGTTAAGGTGAAGTCTCTCGAGATTTTGGCGAGGTGTGTGCGCGCTGAGGCGGAAGGCTAGATGGAAGTGGAGGAACCGAAAGCATCATCACAGCAGTGCTTCATTACCTGAAATAACATCAGAAATGAAGTGTTGGTTTTCATTTGTTTAAATCTTCTCCAAATGTCGACGACAGCGCGCAAATCCGGACACAATGCTCCGAGGTGTGATGTGCGTCAAGACATTGAGCTCGAAAAAGTGTGTTAAGTCACTTCTGCAGACCAATAGAGATTAACTATAAACTGTCACTGATCTAGAGCAGACCATGACGTTTGACTTGGCCTTATATAAATCTGAGACTATTTAACACATTTTGTAGCCATATTTTCTTAGTAACCTATCCACACATACAATTTATAGTGAGATAGTTTAACTCTTGTGCTTACACAGCTCCGTCAGTCTACAAAGTCGTGGAAAATTATGGAACCTTTAAATACTAAGGTCGTCCTCATCTGTAAGGTTAATGTTAAAAGGCAGTGTATTGGGTCTGGATTCATTCCGTATTGTTGAAGTATAGGTGAAGATCTGTATTATAGCTCGATTGACATTTAAAGGCAATGTTCCTGCATTCACGGAGACTGCATCCATGGTAAACGGTGCATCTCTCAACTCGTTTGGAAATGACCTTTAATGTAAATAGTTAAATGTATCAACACATTTTCTTTAAATCTGCAATATATACATTTTTGGGAGACCTGACCAAATTCACATAGAAATGTGAATTATAGATCTGTCATTGAAAGCAAATCTAAAAAGCAGTAGATCTGTTCATTGTGCTATTTCTATGCTTCCTGTTCTTAAGTTTAGTTTTACTTTGGATTTTGTACACCAGCTGAAAATACAATATTTTTGGTTATTGAAAGGATATTTCACAGCAGTTTAGATGGTAGAATAATTCTATACAATTGCTTGTTTTGTCACATAAAGTGAAATAAGGCGAACTATTCAAATTTTAGCAACCAGGAAATGGCAGAGCGATTTCTGCATATTGCACCTTTTTGAAGTATTTTGCAGCATGAGATTGTGGGCAGTTGATGCACTTGAATGTACAACTGGCCAGAGAAGGCCATAATGGTGCATCTATTTTAGGCTAGGGTGTGGTGTAGGCCGAACTGATATTACATCAGTTGTTAGGGGCAGAGAGCGAGTAACCTGAGGGCAGACTTGTGGCAGCAGCTTTGGGCAGCCATGATTCCTCCTAGCACTGTGTAGCATGGTATTCCCTCCCTTCCTCTCTGTCCGCTCCTTAACTCGTCTGTGCTCCTAATGGCTGATATCAGTCATCTCAACCCCACGCTCCAGGAAGAAGGAAGTGACTTCTAATTCGCCTCTGCTCTGCTCAGTTCCAAGTTCACTCACTGTGGTGTCAGCTAAAACCATTAGAACAGCTCCCTAGCCCCACACAACAGGGAAACGTCATGGACTTCAAGTTGAGTACATTCATTAATTGCTCTATTTATTTGAAACTGTCAGAAAAGCCCACTAATTCTCACCAGTCTCGTCCATACAGGATAATTAGGCGTGTAAAAGGCATGCTAGGCCCACCAATGCTTTGCAAATCAGCCATTTGTCCAAACTCCCCCGAATGTCAGCATTTTTTTTCTTTTTTCGACGTACCTAAACTGAATTACAGAATAAGTCTGTCTCTAATATGTCTATGTTAATACCCAGGAAGCCTTAAAAGCTTTCCAATCCCATGTCTTAATCTGTGGAGACCCAGACGTTGGACAAAAGGTCTGATGGTTTTTAATTAAAATGTATCTGGAATCGTGCTTTTGGGCTGCGCTCAAGTCAACAGAAGCTGCGTGTGCGTGTGTTTCCTGGCAGAGGTTGGCCCTGGCCTCAGTGTTACCATCATTATAGATTGAATAATTTATGAAGTGTCTCCGGGTTATTTTTGCTGTGCTTATGGTATTATTATTTCCAGTCTGTGGAGTAAAATTAAACCACTCCATCATTAACTCATTCGGCCATCTTTTTATAGGCAAATTTAAAACACTCATTACTTAATGCAAATGCCTATTAATGGTATCAAATGCTGTTGACTAATACCTAATTTATCCAATGTCTTGATTTGTCCATGGTGTGCCCAACAAAGCCGTAGCTGTATCTGCTTCGCTAGGCCAGGCCCGTAGCTGTATCGGCTTAGCTAGGCCAGGCTCGTAGTGGTAGCTGTATCGGCTTAGCTAGGCCAGGGCTTTATTGGGTAGGCATTAACTTCACTAGGGTAGGGGGCAGCATTGGGAATTTTGGATGAAAAGCGTGCTCAAATTAAACTGCCTGCTACTCAGCCATAAAAGCTAGAATATGCATATAATTTGTAGATTTGGATAGAAAACACTCTGAAGTTTCTAAAACTGTTTGAATGATGTCTGTGAGTATAACAGAACTCATATGGCAGGCAAAAACCTGAGAAAAAATCCAACCAGGAAGTGGGAAATCTGAGGTTTGTAGTTTTTCAACTCTTTACCTATCGAATACATAGTGTCTATGGGGTCATATTGCACTTCCTAAGGCTTCCACTAGATGTCAACAGTCTTTAGAACCTTGTTTGAGGCTTCTACTGTGAAGTGGGAGCGAAATGAGAGGGGAATGAGTCAGAGGTCTGCCAGAGAACCACGAGCTGGCAACGCTCGTTCACGTGAGAGTTAGCTTGCGTTCCATTGCATTTCTGAAGACAAAGTAATTCTCCGGTTGGAACATTATTGAAAATTTATGTTAAAAACATCCTAAATATTGATTCTATACATCTTTCGACATGTTTTCTACGGACTGTAACGGAACTTTTTGACTTCGTCTGCACCTAGTGATCGCGCGTCATGAATTTTGATTACTGGGCTAAACGCGCAAACAAAAAGGAGGTTTTGGACATAAATGATGGACATTATTGAACAAAACAAACATTTATTGTGGAACTGGGATTCCTGGGAGTGCATTTTGATGATCATCAAAGGTAAGTGAATATTTATAATGCTATTTCTGACTTCTGTTGACTACACAACATGGCGGATATCTGTTTGGGTTGTGTTGGTCTCTGAGCGCTGTACTCAGATTATTGCATGGTGTGCTTTTTCCGTAAAGTTTTTTTGAAATCTGACACAGCGGTTGCATTAACTTCTCTGTGGCAGGTGGGACGCAAACGTCCCACCGGCCAATAGCCAGGGAAAATACAGCGCGCCATATTCAAATAACATGATATAAAAATCAAACTTTCATTAAATCACACATGTAAGATACCAAAAGAAAGCTACACTCGTTGTGAATCCAGCCAACATGTCAGATTTCAAAAAGGCTTTTCGGCGAAAGCATAAGATGCTATTATCTGATGATAGCACAACAGTAAACAAAGAGAGTAGCGTAATTCAACACTGCAAGCACGACACAAAACGCAGAAATAAAATATAAATCATGCATTACCTTTGACGAAATTATTTTGTTGGCATTCCAATATGTCCCATAAACATCACAAATGGTCCTGGTTCGATTAATTAATTCCGTCGATATATATCCAAAATGTCAATTTATTTGGACCGTTTCATCCAGAAAAACACAGCTTCCAACTTTCGCCAAGTCACTACAAAATATATCAAAAGTTACATGTAAACTTTACCAAAAGATTTCAAACTACTTTTGTAATACAACGTTAGGTATTTTTAAACGTTAATAATCGATCAATTTGAAGACGGGATAATCTGTGTTCAATACAAAAAGAAAACAAACTGACGCAACTTCTTTCGTAACGTGACTCTCTCAAAAACTTTACTTCATGTGACCCTCATTTACGATAGCCCTACTTCACTACACAAAGGAATAACCTCAACCGATTTCCAAGGACTGGTGACATCCAGTGGAAGCGGTAGGAACTGCAAGCAAGTCTATTAGAAATCTGGTGTCTCTAAGAAAACTATTTGAAAAGACAGTGACATCAAAAAAAATACATTCTGAATGGTTTATCCTCAGGGTTTTGCCTGCTACATAAGTTCTGTTATTCTCACATACATGATTCAAACAGTTTTAGAAACTTCAGAGTGTTTTCTATCCAAATCTACTAATAATATGCATATCTTATATTCTGGGAATGAGTAGCAAGCAGTTGAATTTTGGCATGATATTTTTCCGAAAGTGAAAATGCTGCCCCCTGCCCTGAAGAAGTTAAGGAGAAGTGGATCTAAAATTCCATGCATTACAGTTTTATCTTTTAGCAATGTTTATTATGAGTATTTATGTAAAATTATGTGGCTCTCTGCAAAATCACCGGATGTTTTGGAACTACTGAACATAACGCGCCAATGTAAACTTTACCGAACAAAACATACATGTATTGTGTAACATGAAGTCCTATGAGTGTCATCTGATGAAGATCATCAAAGGTTAGTGATTAATTTTATCTCTATTTCTGCTTTTTGTGACTCCTCTCTTTGGCTGGAAAAATCTTTGGCTGTGTTTTTCTGTGACTTGGCCCTGACCTAACATAATCGTTTGGTGTGCTTTCGTCGTAAAGCCTTTTTGAAATCGGACACTGTGGCTGGATTTACAACAAGTGTATCTTTAAAATGGTGTAAAATAATTGTATGTTTGAGGAATTTTATTTATTGGATTTCTGTTGTTTTGAATTTGGCGCCCTGCAGTTTCACTGGCTGTTGACGAGGTGGGAAGCTACCGTCCCACGTACCCTAGTGAGGTTTTAAGCTAGGTCTGATATCCGACTGTAGCCATAGCTCCGTATTGGGGTAGTCCTGGGCTGGGCTGCCTCCTGGTTATTTTTGGAGTGCTGTTGGTCTCTGTCTGCGGGGAGCACTGTTTTTGAAGGGCCTCCAGTCCCATTAATCAGCCGGGCAGGCCCTGTTCCCTGTCCCGCCTCACTGACACATTCTGTTCTTCTCTCCCTTCTCCTCCCCGCTTTCTGCACAGTATGAAGCACAGAGGAACCTCATCAATCACACCTGTCCCACACGTCAACCACAGATTTAATCAAACGCTCCGTTTGGGCACCCCACTCCTCCATCCATACCCCTCACAACCCCTTTTTAGAGAACAAATAATCTCTCTTTCACCCAGACCTACCTACCTTTCCCTCTCTGGCTTCTACGTTGCTCTCCTTCACTTTGTTGCGTTCTCTCGGTTTTTTAATATCTTCTGTCTCGCTTTCATTCTACCCCTGTGTTTTCTCTGTGATCATTCACAGTTTGTGATCTGATACAGGCTATACACACACACACTGCCCCATCACCCTCTAAAAGTGAGGGTGTACATTAAACACCATTTCCTGCTCAATAGCTCACTGAAGTGGGGCTCTGTTGGTCGCCTGCCTTAACAGGTCCCTATGTGAGAGTGGGATGGAGAGAAAGAGGGATGATGGAGAGGGGGGAGACGAAGGAGGTGGTGGTGGGAGCGGCAGGACCGAGGCCTGTTTTAGAGGTTGGTTCAGCATGGTTTCTGTGTTTAATGGGATGCCTGGGGTGAGGGTGAACACTGGACCCTGTGTGTCTGTCAGTGGGAGACCGAGGGGGACTAAGGCAGACGGACACAAGGACCAGAGAGCATCTAATCCCCACCGCTTAGGCCTAGCTCGATCCTTCCCATGCTGTGACGGATCTGGTCCCACGGAGGGGCTGACGGTACCCTGTGGAGGTGACCGGTGCCCCCGGTGGAGACTCTGAGAAGTGTTGAAATTGGCATGGTGGAGTTGTGGCCACTGCAGGGGCCGGTCCTCTGGAAGCCCTATGAGGGGGATGTCAGTGAGCCACTCTCATATGATGTGTGAGGAGAAAAGTCCGGAAGAAAATCACTGTTTCCCAGCCTCTTGCCCAATGGCAATCAAGCTACTCCAGTGATTTATGGTGTTGGCTGGCTGGACACAGACTTAGACAGACAGGCTGCAAGTCAGCAGCCAGTCAACTGAACTGAGATTGGAAGTCTACCTAGATGATGAAGTAGCTCAAGCGACGTAGGCCTACACAACATGCTTGGAGGACTGTCAGGAAAGCAGACTCTTCTTTTTGTGATAACTTGGAGGACTTCCCTTTGGAATGCCTTTGAGAGCACAATCCTTCATTCAATTAAAAATTATTTCTCTCTCTCCCGTTGTAAAGCAATATATTTGTCATCTTTTACACATTCCAGTGGAAAGTTGTCACAGCACTGTACTTTGCACACAATTAATAAGGATTTCTGGCATTCCTCTTTGCACATATGCTGTGATCCACATGTGGTCTGGGGGAAACTAGGAGGAGAATTTGGGAAAGAGAGTTGTGCTGTTCCATTGAATTTAGGCCGCAGGTCTTCTCTGGTCATAAGTCATAAAGAAAACAGTTTTTCTAATTAACTGAATCTTTTCCAAAACTTCCATCGATGATTGTTGATGTTTTTCTGCTTAATAGAAGCCGTGCGTTGCATTTTTGTAATGTCATTAGTGTGGTTTTGATGTCAGATGTGATTCACTTTTTACATCTGTGATGAATTCTGTCATATTCCTGCTGCCCACACACACACACACACACACACACACACACACACAACCTCCATCCCTCCTTCAGTTTCTTTCCATCATTCTCTTACACACTCACACGTGTTATACTAACACGCATCCCGGAAAGTGTCTGTGATTGTGAAAACATGGCCTGAAAGTATACGTAACCCTTCTAGCTGTTGGCGTTCGTCACACTCGGTGTGTAATGTAATCACCATATGCTAGATGTGGATGAAGAAACCTTTTGTCACCTAGGCTACGCCGTGGTAGGACAGCATCACACCCCTCATAGTAAAATATGAGTAGAGGTTACCAATGCTGCTACGTGTCATCAACAGGCCCACAACGGGTGGGAGAGAGGGCGAGACGCACAGAGAGAGGGCGAGACAGGTTGAGGGGGTTTGGTTACGAATGGGAGATTCTGCATCGGTGACTATTCACCTAGCATCTGGTCATTTCAGTTCCTCAAAGAACAGCCCCTTTCATGTTCAATACTTGCCTTAATTATCCCAATATTGTCGCGTTGTCAACATTTAGCATACTTTCCTACGTATCTTAATGTATTTCCTCAACTGTAGTCGCACATGTTAAAGAAAGTTTTAGAATTTTCTCTGACCAAATGCTAAACTGAGCAGAGGTGTCAGGCAGGCGTCTGTGATGTGTGAGCCTGATTACCCAGTGGCTAGTTAGCAGTTAGCGTTGACTCTGTTAGTTTGCGATTGTCTCAAATAACACCATTACCATGTCTGCATGGCTAATAGCCTCCCCCAGGGTGAGAGTAGGGGGGGGGGGGTGCATTTGGCATGTCAACGCGAGGTGAGAACACATGAGCCATATTCAGGCCGTCCACACCCAAATCACTCCTGACACCTCTGAAGGGGCCCTCAGCATCAATGGCTCTCTGCTGAAAGTACCCCCTCAGTAATAATGACATAAGCACCCAGTTCCTTCCTGCCGGCGCTGAGTGCTTGCCCCGTACTGACCTGGAATCTGATCCCAGAGGGCTGATCTCAGAGCAGTTATCTGATCCCCTAGGCCGAACAGACAGACGACAAACAGGATGGGACTGGTCTAGGAACTGCTGTTATCTTATCCCAGAGGCCGTGGAAGGCTGTCTGTCCCTCACAGAAACTGATTGGGATTCAGACTACTGTTGCTGTTTGCTGAACGTACAAGAAATCCTTTGAGTGTTTTGGTTTTCTGATTAGTTATGATAACCCAAAATACTGTATAATTACCTGCACAATATTTGAGTAAGTTCCTAAAGATTTGTCAAGATAAAGAATTTCAAAGATTGCAGCTCAAGTTACACAGCAAGGGATTTCAACCCAATTCTGTTTGCAAGGTATCCAGAATTGATTTTATGACACCTGTTTTCGCTTGTGGTGTGAAGGGTAGTGCACCGATACAATTTCAAGCACTGTGTATAACCAACACTCAGACAGGCATAGCAGAGTGAGCAGACAGTCCCTCCTAACATACTACAACAAATTGTTTACGCTTTTCTGCTGAACAGCAGTGCTGTATAATATATTTAGCCAAGAAACCCCTCAAGTCATAAGTGAAGTTCCAGGTTCCCTTCCATGCCACCTCCGTACCGCAGTATTTGGTCCAGGCCGGGCACAATGTCATATCTAGTAGGAATGGACCAAGGCCAGAACCTAGCAGACTTTATCGATGCCATGGATCAATGGAGTAAGTCAAAGCCAGACCTGAGCATGCCAGAACCCAGCAGAACCAGAAACACTATTTACCCACAGATCCGAAAGGGAAGAGTGATCTCTCTCTTTTAGAGGGGAAAGGGCCCATTCCATGGCTTTAAAATAAGGCCTTTGTTTCTGATACACTTTGGTTTATGGCGATCTTGAGTATGACCTCTCTCTCTCCCAAATTTGATTTGTGCTCTGACTATATACCTACACTAAATAGGAGGAGCCTTTTTTAATTACTCTTATTGGTTTGACAGCCTGCCCTGCTTTCATTGGCAGTTTGTAGTTGTTCATGCTCTGGCCTCATTGGCTCATTTTGTTGGCTATTCTGTTCTCCCACTGACTGTTAGAGGTGCTAGCTATGGAGATAATTCAGCATCTCAATAACAGCTCATCAATGAAAATCAAATCTCTCTTCCCCCCCAGGAGCCTCCAGGTGGGCGTGTGTTCTCAGGAATCCAGCCCACGGGTGTGCCCCACCTGGGGAACTACCTTGGGGCTCTGGAGAGCTGGGTGTCCCTGCAGAACCAGTACCCCTCAGTGCTCTACAGCATAGTGGACCTGCACTGCATCACCCAGCCCCAGGACCAAGCCCTGCTGCGGGTTAACATACTGGACATGGCTGCCAGCCTGCTGGCCTGTGGCATCAACCCAGAGACATCTATCCTCTTCCAACAGTCACAGGTTAGTCAGACACGCACACACACAGACCACCATACACCCGCAATTGGTAGTGTTCACCCCCCACACACACACAGAGTTTGAACCTACAGTACCAGTCAAAAGTTTGGACACCTACTCATTCGAGGGTTTTTCTTTTATTTCTACTATTTTCTGCATAGAAAAATAGTGAAGACAACAAAACTATGAAATAACACATATGGAATCATGTAGTAACCAAAACAGTGTTAAACAAATCAAAATATATTTGAGATTGTTTAAAGTAGCCACCCTTTGCCTTTGACAGCTTTGCACACCCTTGACATTCTCTCAACCAGCTTCATGAGGTAGTCACCTGGAATGCATTTCAATTAACAGGTGTGCCTTAACTTCTTATGGCTGCAATCCCGGTAATGGGAGGATATGACAACAGCCAGTGAAAGTGCAGGGCGCCAAATTCAAAACAACAGAAATCTCATAATTAAAATTCCTCAGACATACATGTTTCTTATACCATTTTAAAGGTAATCTTGTTGTTAACCTCTTGACGCTAGGGGTCAGATTTTTTTTATATTTTTAAAATAACGTTCCCAAGGTAAACTGACTATTTCTCAGGTCCAGATCGTAGAATATGCATATAATTTACAGATTAGGATAGAAAACACTCCAAAGTTTCCAAAACTGTCAAAATATTGTCTGTGAGTATAACAAAACTGATTCTGCAGGCGAAAACCTGAGGAAATCTAACCCGGAAGTGATTTATTTTTATTTTTAATCTGTTTCCTTGTCCGTCTTTCTTCCATTTTAAAGGGGTATCAACCAGATTCCTTTTCCAATGGCTTCCTCAGGCTGTGACCAGGCTTTAGACATAGTTTCAGGCTTTTATTTTGAAAAATGAGCGAGATTTTACAAAACTAGTCAAGTGTCCTTTGATTAGTTCTTGCGCGCGAGAGGGTAGCTCTCCATTTTCTTTCTCTCTTTTATTGAATAGGTTACGGTCCGGTTGAAATATTATCGATTATGTTTGTTAAAAACAACCTGAGGATTGATTATAAGAAAACATTTGACATGTTTCTACGAACATTACGGATACTTTTTGGAATTTTCGTCGAACGGAACGAGGCTTTGGTTTTCTGAACATAACGCGCAACCCAAATGGTGTTTTTTTTGTTATAAAATTAATATTTATCTTACAAAAATAACATTTATTGTGTAACTGGCAGTCTCGTGAGTGCAAACATCCGAAGATTATCAAAGGTAAGCAATTAATTTTATTGCTTTTCTGACTTTCGTGACCATGCTAATTTGGGGCTAGCTGTTCTAGCATTGATTGATACACTCACAAAAGCTTGGGTTGCTTTCCCTGCAAAGCATATTTTCAAAATCTGACACGATAGGTGGATTAACAACAAGCTAAGCTGTGTTTTGGTATATTTCACTTGTGATTGCATGATTATAAATATTTTTAGTAATATTTTGCGCCCTGCAATTCAGCGGTTGTTTAGGAAAATGATCCCGCTAAAGGGATCCGTAGCGCAGAGAAGTTAATCCCACCAAAGTGTGGCACTACAAACCACTACAAACGATTGTTAGGTCACACCAAACCACAATAAGCACAGCCATTTTTCCAGCGAAAGATAGCAGTCACAAAAAGCAGAAATATAGCTAAAATTAATCACTAACCTTTGATGATCATCAGATGACACTCATAGGACTTCATGTTACACAATACATGCATGTTTTGTTTGATAAAGTTCATATTTATAACAACAAATCTGAGTTTACATTGGCGCGTTACATTCACTAGTTCCAAAAACATCCAGTGATAGTGCATAGCCACATCGTTTCAACAGAAATACTCATCATAAATGTAGATGATAATACAAGTTATACACATGGAATTATAGATATACCTCTCCTTAATGCCACCGCTGTGTCAGATTTCAAAAAAACTTTACGGAAAAAGCAAACCATGCAATAATCTGAGACGGAGCTCAGAACAATAGCCAAATTAGCCGCCATGTTGGAGTCAACAGAAACCAGAAATGACATGATAAATATTCCCTTACCTTTGATCTTCATCAGAATGCACTCCCAGGAATCCCAGGTCCACAATAAATGCTTGATTTGTTCGATAATGTCCGTTATTTAAGTCCAATTAGCTACTTTGGTTAGCGCGTTTGGTAAACAATTCCAAAGTCACAAAGCGCGTTCACTAAAACGTGACAATGTCCAAAAGTTCCGTAACAGTCAGTAGAAACATGTCAAACGATGTATTGAATCAATCTTTAGAATGTTGTTAACATACGTCTTGAATAACATTCCAACCGGAGAATTACATTGACTTCAGATGAGCAATGGAACAGAGCTGCCTCTCACGTGAACGCGCGTGGTCAAAGCATGGTCGCCTCATGGCAGTGGTGACTCATTCCTGTCTCCTTCGGCCCCCCTTCACAGTAGGGGTAGCAGTAGGGGTATCAGACAAAGTTCTATTGACTGTTGACATCTAGTGGAAGCCGTAGGAAGTGAAAACTCATCCATATCTCGCTGTAATTTCAATGGGAGCTTGGTTGAAAATCTACCAGCCTCAGAAAAAATCCAAACAGGAAGTGGAACTTAACAGGTTTTTACCTGCCATATGAGTTCTGTTATACTCACAGACATTATTCAAACAGTTTTAGAAACTTCAGAGTGTTTTCTATCCAATACTAATAATAATATGCATATACAGTGGGGCAAAAAAGTATTTAGTCAGACACCAATTGTGCAAGTTCTCCCACTTAAAAAGATGAGAGGCCTGTAATTTTCATCATTGGTACACTTCAACTATGACAGACAAAATGAGGGAAAAAAATCCAGAAAATCACATTGTAGGATTTTTAATGAATTTATTTGCAAATTATGGTGGAAAATAAGTATTTGGTCAATAACAAAAGTTTATCTCAATACTTTGTTATATACCCTTTGTTGGCAATGACAGAGGTCAAACGTTTTCTGTAAGTCTTCACAAGGTTTTCACACACTGTTGCTGGTATTTTGGCCCATTCCTCCATGCAGATCTCCTCTAGAGCAGTGATGTTTTGGGGCTGTTGCTGGGCAACACGGACTTTCAACTCCCTCCAAAGATTTTCTATGGGGTTGAGATCTGGAGACTGGCTAGGCCACTCCAGGACCTTGAAATGCTTCTTACGAAGCCACTCCTTCGTTGCCAGGGCGGTGTGTTTGGGATCATTGTCATGCTGAAAGACCCAGCCATGTTTCATCTTCAATGCCCTTGCTGATGGAAGGAGGTTTTCACTCAAAATCTCACGATACATGGCCCCATTCATTCTTTCCTTTACACGGATCAGTCGTCCTGGTCCCTTTGCAGAAAAACAGCCCCAAAGCATGATGTTTCCACCCCCATGCTTCACAGTAGGTATGGTGTTTGGATGCAACTCAGCATTCTTTGTCCTCCAAACACGACGAGTTGAGTTTTTACCAAAAAGTTATATTTTGGTTTCATCTGACCATATGACATTCTCCCAATCTTCTTCTGGATCATCCAAATGCTCTCTAGCAAACTTCAGACGGGCCTGGACATGTACTGGCTTAAGCAGGGGGACACGTCTGGCACTGCAGGATTTGAGTCCCTGGCGCCGTAGTGTGTTACTGATGGTAGGCTTTGTTACTTTGGTCCCAGCTCTCTGCAGGTCATTCACTAGGTCACTAGGTGAGATCTTGCGTGGAGCCCCAGATCGAGGGAGATTATCAGTGGTCTTGTATGTCTTCCATTTCCTAATAATTGCTCCCACAGTTGATTTCTTCAAACCAAGCTGCTTACCTATTGCAGATTCAGTCTTCCCAGCCTGGTGCAGGTCTACAATTTTGTTTCTGGTGTCCTTTGACAGCTCTTTGGTCTTGGCCATAGTGGAGTTTGGAGTGTGACTGTTTGAGGTTGTGGACAGGTGTCTTTTTATACTGATAACAAGTTCAAACAGGTGCCATTAATACAGGTAACGAGTGGAGGACAGAGGAGCCTCTTAAAGAAGAAGTTACAGGTCTGTGAGAGACAGAAATCTTGCTTGTTTGTAGGTGACCAAATACTTATTTTCCACCATAATTTGCAAATAAATTCATTAAAAATCCTACAATGTGATTTTCTGGATTTTTCCCCCCTCATTTTGTCTGTCATAGTTGAAGTGTACCTATGATGAAAATTACAGGCCTCATCTTTTTAAGTGGGAGAACTTGCACAATTGGTGGCTGACTAAATACTTTCCCCCCCCACTGTATTAGCAACTATGACTGAGGAGCAGGCCGTTTGCTCTGGGCACCTCTGTGCACCTTCATCCAAGCTACTCAATACTGCCCCTGCAGCCATAAGAAGTTAAGTTAATTTGTGGAATTTCTCCTCAATGTGTTTGAGCCAGTCAGTTGTGTTGTGACAAGGTAGGGGTGGTATACCAAAGAAAGCCCTTTCTGGTAAAAGACCAAGTCCATATTATGGCAAGAACAGCTCAAATAAGCGAAGAGAAATTACAGTCCATCATTACTTTAAGACATGAAGGTCAGTCAATCTGGACAATTTCAAGAACTTTGCAAGTCTTCAAGTGCAGTCGCAAAACCATCAAGCTCTATGATGAAACTGGCTCTCATGAGGACCGCCACAGGAAAGGAAGACCCAGAGTTACCTCTGCTGCAGAGGATAAGCATGAATCAGGCCTTCATGGTCAAATTGCTGCAAAGAAACCACTACAAAAGGACACTAATAAGAAGAGACTTGCTTGGGCCAAGAAACACGAGCAATGCACATTAGACCGGTGGAAATCTGTCCTTTTGGTCTGATGATTCCAAATTTTAGATTTTTGGTTCCAACCGCTGTGTCTTTGTGACGCAGAGTAGATGAACGGATGATCTCTGCATGTGTGGTAACCACGTGAAGCATGGAGGAGGTGTTGTGGGGGTGCTTTGCTGGTGACACTGTCAGTGATTTATTTAGAATTCAAGGCACACTTAACTAGCATGGCTACCACAGTATTCTGCAGTGATACGCCGTCCCATCTGATTTGGCTTAGTGGGACTATCATTTGTTTTTCAACAGGACAATGACCCAACACACTTCCAGGCTGTGTAAGCTCTATTTGACCAAGAAGAAGAGTGATGGAGTTCTGCCTCAGATGACCTGGCCTCCACAATCATCCGACCTCAACCCAATTGAGATGAGTTGGACCTTAGAGTGAAGGACAAGCAGCCAACATGTGCTCAGCATATGTGGGAAGTCCTTCAAGACTGTTGGAAAAGAATTCCAGGTGAAGCTGGTTGAGAGAATGCCAAGTGTGCGCAAAGCTGTCATCAAGGCAAAGGGTGGCTATTTGAAGAATCTCAAATATAAAATATATTTTGATTTGTTTAACACTTTTGGTTACTACATGATTCCATAAGTGTTCGTAGTTTTGATGTCTTCACTATTATTCTACAATGTAGAAAATAGTACAAATAAAGAAAAACCCTTGAATGAGTAGTTGTGTCCAAACTTTTGACTGGTACTCTACATTCTTATGTGGTTTACAAACCGTTAGAAAAGCTGAGAGTTTTTGTGACTTGGCGGTCTGAGCAGGCTGCCTTGGATCTGTTTCCCAGCATGTCAACAAGAGACTGAGCTGGAGCAGCGGCCATATTGGAATGTATGTTTTATCATGGCAATCTCAATGTTTACGTAATGCAGCAGCTTTAAAACGCTTATTCTATCACTCCGATCCTTATCTTTGTGTGCTCTGCAAATTCACAGGGATTAGGAAAACACATATTCACAGAACACCATTTACTTCAGAGGAAACCACATGAAGGGGGTGATAGATATGCACCACTTCAACAGATCAGTTTCAGGGAGGTGTTAGGAATAGAAGTGAATCATAAGACATTTTATTTTCCCTGGACACCTAAATTGTGTGTTTGTGTGTCTATCTCTGGAAATGTCATGTCTGTTTTGATAGTGTGATCATCTGTGATTTTCCTCACACACACACACACAGCCCTATTTTTATTCCCGTTTAGCTTCATGCCACATATCTTGGCAGCGAAGGAGACCTCCCATCGAACACATGAGCCGGAGTCTGTTCCACATGTACAAATACCACTACCACCCAAAGAAAACACTTGACTTCATTGAAAAAGTGGTTACAAGCCGAAATCAATAGTGTCTTAAGGGAAGGGCCCTCATCTTGAGAATGGAAAAGCGTGTGTGTGTGTGTGCGCGCGAAAGAAAGACCATAGTAAAGTTAGACCCTTTCTTACTGGAATAACAGCAGCAGATCGACAAAGCTGTGAGTTTTATAGAAATATCTTGGCTCCCACCCGCTAATAAATGAAAGAGCTGTTGATCTACTGTGTAATGACTAAATCAGTCGTCCTATAATGACATAGTCCATAACATTAATAGTAGCGTCTTTGTTTCAGTTACTACGAAAAAAAATCACATTCAATATGAATGCAGTTGTTGTTCATTATGAACCTTCTAAAAAGTGTTTTATTGAAACTAGAGCCGTGTCAGTGTCCCTCACTCTTCTGTCATCAACCTCTTATCCCACCTTCATCGTCTGGCTGGAATTTTCTACTTACATTCATTCAGTTTTAAGTCCTGGTTTAGTTCTGTGCTGTCCTAAATTTATATCAGACTCTTTAGAATCTGTTTTAAATGGAGAGGGATGGCAGCCACTTTGCCAGCGCCAATAAACTTTAATTCTCTGAGGCTGAATTTTTTTCACACCAATGAGTTGTTGGCCAGGCCCATTGATTTTAGAGAGGCCCATGTCAAAGAGAGAAGCATCGGATGGTTGTAGCCTTATGCAGAGAGGGAGTCGTTAAACAAGCCCTGCTAAGGCTTAGGTTATTGGAGTTATTTAATGGCTCTAATGCCTTGATACCGATGTATAATGGAGTATGGCCATTGGCTATGACCTCTAGGGCAAAAGAGCACCTGCTAAGGCATGCAGACTCAGAGGGGGTGGGGGGAATCCAGTGTAGTTCCTATCTCTGCCACATGGTGGGGCTAGGTGTCACCCCCACCTGTCCCCAGAGAATCTGAAAGGTTTTTAGTTACAGTATGTTTTGTAGTGGTGGAGAAGTAGCCTGGCTGACTTGACCTGTGGGGTCAACCAGACTAGTGGAGAAGAGACTTTGATTTTCATTTTACAGGTAGGCTTCGTCTAACCCCTTACACTTGGCCTATAGGGATAAATTGAAATATTTATTACAGAGGAAATATGGAAGCATATGCATAACCATGGTAGCAATTAAAAGGGAACCGGTTGGAGATTATGGCAAAATGATTAGACTAAAGGTAAGGACACAGCAGTTCACCTAACACAAGACTGTATCCAAACATTACACTTGATTTTATGTGCATTTTACATTTACTGTACTTTTCACCTCATTTTGTTGATAACACGATCTGAAAATTCTCTGGATACATTCAGTAACCTGATAAGAATATTCATAGCGAAATTTTGGGCAGGTGCAATATAGGACAAAAAAATGATATGGGTTTGAGTGAGAGGTCCAACTGGTGTTTCCAAGTGGCCACACACACCTCAAGTGTGCACAGTCTCTATGTAATTTCAATGTACTTTTATGACTCGAAGTCTTCAACTATAAGATACTTTTTTTGAGCTCTCCTAACTGTCCCAATGAGGAACTAGAGCAAGCACACTTTTGGAACACAGCCCTGCATCCCCGTCTTTACACAATTACTGTTTGCGCAATCCAAAAACGATCTATTATATAACGCAATCTGGGTCAGGTGGGCATAATTTGAAAGCTTGTTCTATTGCCAACATGACTAGCTAAGTTATAAAATACGATCTTAGTGTCAGGCTTTCGCAAGGCAATTCAGAGAAGCAGATCGTAATAGGATTCATGAGTCCATTCATATGTGTGATCCATGGCAAATTTTCTTAGCAAACAGGCTCATTCTGTTCAGGACAACCCAGGGTATAATGGCATGTCATCTTCTAACTGTACATCAGACATAGTGATCATAAATGGTGACACTGTATATTACATGCGTTTTATGATATGGAAATGTGAAGTGCACATTTGGACTCACGGGTGTTTGGCTTGCTTGTATGACATCAAAGCGGTATTTATTATAATCCTCAACTTATCTTTCAAAATATATAGAGCCCCTGATGTGTGCGGTACTCAAGTTCAGAACGGCTGTCAGTCAAAACCAATACGGAGCTGTGAAGCGTAGAGCCTGAGCTCTGACGTCATGTATAGCATGTTACTGTACAGACACTGCGTTCCAATTCCGGTGCTTATCTATGTCCAAATCTGTCATTTTTCAACCCGTATACGGGTACGATTGGAAAGGACTACAGACAAACAATATTTGGGCTTCAATTATGTTGACTGACTGGTTGTGATGACTCTCCCTCTCTTCCACAGGTCTCTGAACACGCTGAACTGTCCTGGATCCTAGGCTGTCTTACCAGTATGCCCCGACTCAGACACCTGCCTCAGTGGAAGGTACAGAACGGCTTGGGGATGCTGTGGAATTTGAAATGCAGTGGTAGAACCACTGAATGAGTTTACTTGGGGACAAATCATGAGTTTTTGTGTAAATTATGCATTGATTTCAATGGGAGAATTGTGCTGAAAAGTACAATTATTTAGTGAAGTTACAAATGGTGGAAAGGTCAATGCTTTTCTTCAGTCTTCCTCCATTTTCTTTTCTCATTTTCAGCATCCTGACCTATTGTTTTAGTCCTGTTTGTTTCTCATACCTCACCTGCCAGATCTGTTTTAACGTTCTCATAATGACAGTGATTTCCCTGGCCACATGCAGTTTTACTAGGATGCCAGAGGGAAGGAAGGGACGGCCAGCAGTGTTCTGGTTCTACTCAGAAAACACCTTTTGTTTACTCAACCGATGAGTTCATGTCAAACGTGGCAGAAAATGTCCCTTGAATTCAGCCATGTTGTGTTTGTGGGAGCACTCTTCACTCGTAAAGAGAAAACGCCTTCTTAAAAATAACCTAACACGTTTTTATTTTCTTGTTCTCTCTCTCTCCTTTAATTTCTCTTCCTGCTCTCTCTCACTCTTTCTATCCCCTCTCCCCAGATGAAGAGTAAACAGAAGAATGAGGGGAGTGTGGGGCTGTACACGTACCCCGTCCTGCAGGCTGCAGATATTCTCCTCTACAAGTGAGATCAGTCTCTACAGTACCACATTGTGTCTGTGTTGCTGCTGCCTCAAATGAATAAAATATTTAAGACAACGTTTAGTAAGTTTGGGTTTTCTCCTGTATGTTCTGACAGGTCAACTCACGTCCCAGTAGGAGAAGATCAGGTCCAACATCTGGAGCTTGCTCAGGACCTGGCCCGCATCTTCAACAACACCTACGGAGACTTCTTCCCTGAGCCACGTGCTCTGCTCAGTAAGTCAGCACACTGTATGATCATTGGTTATATTTGCAGGCAGAGTACTCTCAACATTTCTCTCGCTCTCTCTGTTTCTCATACACGTCCAGATGCAAATCTCTACACACACAGAAAGACACATGGCCAGCATGTTCTACTGATGGAGACTCTGACAAAGACACATGGCCAGCATGTTCTACTGATGGAGACTCTGACAGAAAGACACATGGCCAGCATGTTCTACTGATGGACACTCTGACAGAAAGACACATGGCCAGCATGTTCTACTGATGGAGACTCTGACAGAAAGACACATGGCCAGCATGGTCTACTGATGGAGACTCTGACAGAAAGACACATGGCCAGCATGGTCTACTGATGGACACTGACAGAAAGACACAGGGCCAGCATGTTCTACTGATGGACACTCTGACAGAAAGACACAGGGCCAGCATGTTCTACTGATGGACACTCTGACAGAAAGACACATGGCCAGCATGTTCTACTGATGGAGACTCTGACAGAAAGACACATGGCCAGCATGTTCTACTGATGGAGATTCTGACAGAAAGACACATGGCCAGCATGTTCTACTGATGGAGATTCTGACAAAGACACATGGCCAGCATGTTCTCCATCATTATGGCCATCGTAAAAGCATAAGATGTAACCAACCATGCGTGTAATGGAGCTTTGATTAAATGACTGTTCCTGTCATCTTATATCTGAGAACTAGAGTGATAATAGATTTTTTTTGGGGGGGTGCTATGTCCTCAAGATGACTTGGTGTGTGTGTTGAGATGAATAGATGTGTGTGTATTACAGGGGTTGTCAGCAGTTTGACACCTGTCAATCATCAGCCGCGTCTTTGAAACCAAATCAAAGATGTCCTCTTAAGCTCTTAGTTTCAGGGTGATTTATCAGGATATGGACCCACACACCCCCTCTTCACCCTGACTTCTCTGCTCACAGCATACTGCCAGGACCTGGTTCTTATGGTGACATGATTCAAAAGGGATTCATTTGAAGCAAGGATATCATGCATACATCCACCTTAATAAGATGCTGTAGCCATATCGCTGCCTAACACAACCCAGCCTTAACAAGACCTATTCTCTTTCATCCCAATCAGGCTCCACGCGAAAGGTGAAATCCCTCCGTGACCCCTCCTCCAAGATGTCCAAATCAGACCCCCAGAAGATGGCCACTGTCAACCTCACCGACTCTCCCGACGACATCGTCCTCAAGATCCGCCGCTCCGTCACAGACTTCACCTCTGAGGTGACCTTTGACCCTGAGGTTCGTCCGGGCGTGTCCAACCTGGTGCTGATTCATGCGGCAGTGGCGGGGTGCACGGTAGAGGAGGCAGTAGGGTGGGCCAAGGGGCTGGACACGGGAAAGTACAAACAGCTGGTAGCGGATGCTGTGGTGCAGCGGCTCACACCAATCAGGGAGGAGATTGAGAGGCTGAGGGGGGACAGGGGGCACCTGGAGAGGCTGCTGGCCCACGGAGCCCAGAGGGCCAGGGAGCTGGCTGCACCTGTACTCAAGGAGGTCCACCACAGAGTAGGCTTCTGCTGAGGGAAAAAGGGGGAGGCTTCTGCTGAGGGAAAAAGGGGGGTCAAATTGCCTGTTTTCTATGGTTTGTCAATTAATTTAATTTAATTTACTTCTGAATAATCCCATACCAGAAAGGCGGGTTGGGACAGAGGGACAACACGTTTGGGGGGGGGGACTGGAAGATTGGCTATGTGTTGTCATTTATGAGGCTCTGTGCCTTGTTTCATATTGCTGATAATGCTTTTTTTATTATTTAAAGAATAAATATGTACAGTATACTCTGGGTTTCTCAAGCTCTATCACAAACAACACACACACCTTCCCTTCATGGCCTTCATCAGACAGTCTGTGGGTAGTGAGTAGGCTAATGCCCTGTCAATAGTAGGCATTCTGCCTGTTCAGTTGTGGGCTCTGGTCTACAGATGGAGATGGAACATGGAGAAGAGCTCAGCCTCACTGTGATACTTGGATAGACTAACCTGCGATCTGGACTGCTTAGGATAATATTTTTACCCTCTGGTTTATCCTGATATTTTCTCCCACAGTCCTGGTGATGAAAAAGATCCCTCTGTGGGAGCTGGACTAAAATATGGCAGAAAATATAGCCTATTCATATTAGCCAATAATAGCCTACAATGACTAAGGAGTAGGCTACCAAATTCAATTTAATACATGCAATATATTTATATATTCAAGGATCTTTCAGTATAAAATGTATAATATATTTTATAAGATCATTTTAATGTAAATGTAATCTAATCTAGCATGAGTAAAATAAAAAAGGGTTTATTAGAATTTCTAATGTTTTTACAAAGGAGGTCGACTTGATTTTGTATTTTTAGTCTACTTCGGCTGAATCTCCTCTCGGATTTATATTCGATCCAGACGTCATCTGTGGCCGGAATATGTCCTGGTTTGTAGGCCTATCCGATAGTTGTGTTAAATGGAGTGTATGCCCAATTTGTCCATAGGAAAAGATGTATTGTATCTCAATGGTATAGGCTAAAAACTCATAGGAAAATAGCCTGAACCTCCAGAGCTGCTGAAATACTCTGAAAGGACGGAAAGGCAATTTAATTCGCAACACACGTAGCCGGACTCAGATGGGCTACTTTATGAAGTGTTAGATGAATTTCATTAAAATAGAAAACAGTAACGGAGGCAAATGCAGGTTCAAGTATTTATTTAGTATTAATCTTATTTGACACTAAAAACAAACATTGAGGTTTTGTATTCATGTTTTATTTTAAATTGTTTGACTTTTGTACTATAATAGTTGGCTAATTGATTTAGGCTACTCATAAGTTTGAAATAACATTGTACCCCTTAACTAATCTTTTTTTTTTTCTTAGTATGTAATGAATTAATCTCAGAAATGTATTAGCCAAAGTTTGGTTAGGCTATTGATAGTCCTGGCAGTATGCTGTGAGCAGAGAAGTCAGGGTGCATGGGGTTGGCAATTGTCTTTTTTCAGAGCAATAAATCACATTCAGAAACAAAATACACTGTCATTATTTCCACATTCCCTATAATTTCCATGGTAAAATAAGTCTCAATTTCTGTTGGACTATTCCTTTTTCATCCTTAGGCTACATTTCTGAATGAGTATTTGTAGGCTATCCTGCTCTTTTCCCATTTTCCATAACTGCAGCAGCTCACTGTATAAATTCCAAACACAATTTCACACTAAATTCATGCAAATATGTACAAAGTAGTCCAGCAGATTATTAATTTGTATTTTTTTGATTTATTTTTTATGGCTTAATTTGTAGGAAAATAGATTTTTTGGGGCAAACTTCAGAACAATCTTTTGAAAGTTATTGGAACAATGCATTTTGGGTAATGGTGTTCTACACTGCCTTTTTTTGTGTCCAATATTTATTTATATAAAAAACAAACATGTTATTAATCCAATATTGTTAATCATCCAGGTTGTCACCGAAATAATTATAATAGTAACCATACGTGTTTTTTTTTATTTGTATTAATGCCCATACTGTTTTCTATGCTTGTTTTCACTTAACACTTTGGGATACTGGTGCACTTGTAGTCAAAGGCCCTTTTTTCGTGTAGGCAACAGTAGGTCTATACGATTTTCTTCATAACACATTTCATATTTCGTGAAACCTATATTACACAATTTTCTTCATAATGCATTTAATACAAGGCTCCACTTTTTTGTGTACATTACACCATTTCTTTCGTAATGCATTTTATTCAAGGCTATGTTGAATTTTATGAGGGTTGCCAGATTAGAGAGAGAGACAGAATTTAAAATAAAATAGTGCTATCAATGAAGGTATTACATTGGGGAATGCAGATACATTTTTATGATGGGAAATTATAATACACACCATAATACGCACACACATACACACACTCACTTTGTTTGTACTCCTGTTATAGCCAACTTTTGTATTAATTATTTTTTATAAATATTTATCTAGTTATGTATTCATTTAACTGTTTAAATGTTTGTAGTTTGCATGTTTCATTAATGATTGGCATGGTTAAATAGTCATTCTCTGCTTGATTTAGCTTTTGCTATATTTGGCATTTTTATACATATTCTGTATTTCCATTGAAGAAAGAAATAGTTAAATCAACACACTACTGTAAATAAATGCACACTACCTGTTATAAAACGGAAATTGCTCTCTGTAAATATATGGTGAGAAATGTAATGTCTGAAGCCATACGGCAATGGGTTTCACAGCCCTATAATAATAACATATCACCTTTAAAAAAGTTTATTTTCAACCTCTGGGGTATAACATGTTGTGCAAAGTGGTATAGGAGAGTCTGACAAATAACCCCTAACTTGAGTTCAGTCTTTGCCAATGAGAACCAAGAGGGGCCTAGCTTTGTTCTTCATGAAATAAAGGTAAGATGACTGGGAAAGCCCTTGATTCTAGGCTGTAGAAAATCCTCCATCCATCTCATCAGAACAGGGTGGATCAACAGTGATTCATATTACTGGTTTGCATTCTTAAAAGGATAGTTGTGTTTTCCTGCATACCACACATTATTTGTCTACCAGTTGTCTACTCATTATCAGGTTATTAGATACAGTATATAAGCTTCAGTAACAACAGAACACCATGGTTGTAATAACACTTTAAACAGGTAGTTTGTAAATGTATAGAATGTGTTTGTTTTGGGTCCACACTGGTAAGTTACCTTACAGTGCCTTCGGAAAGAATTCAGGCCCCTTGACTTTTTCCACATTTTGTTACATGACAGCCCTATTTTAAAATTGATTAAATTCGTTTTTCCCCCTCATCAATCTACACACAATACCCAATAATGACAAAGCAAAAACAGGGTTTTAGATTTTCTTTGCTAATTTATATAAAATAACAAATGGAAATATTACATTTAGATAAGTATACAGGTCTTTTTACTCAGTACTTTGTTGAAGCACCTTTGGCAGCGATTACAGCCTAGTCTTGAGTATGACACTACAAGCTTGGCACAACTGTATTTGGGGAGTTTCTCCCATTGTTCTCTGCAGATCCTCTCAAGCTCTGTCAGGTTGGATGAGGAACGTCGCTGCACGGTTATTTTCAGGTCTCCAGAGATATTCGATCGAGTTCAAGTCCGGTCTCTGGCCGGGTCACTCAAGGACATTCAGAGACTTCTCCTGAAGCCACTCCTGTGTTGTCTTAGCTGTATGCTTAGGGTTGTTGTGCTGTTGGAAGGTGAACCTTAGACTGGGGCAGACATCCTAAGCGCTTTGGAGCAGGTTTTCATCAAGGATCTCTCTGTACTTTGCTCCGTTCATCTTTTCCTCAATCCTGACTAGTCCACCAGTCCCTGCCACTGAAAACCATCCCCACAGCATGATGCTGCCACCACCATGCTTCACTATAGGGATGGTGCCAGGTTTCCTCCAGACGTGACGCTTGGCATTCAGGCCAAAGAGTTCAATCTTGGTTTAATCAGACCAGAAAATCTTGTTTCTCATGGTATGAGTCTTTATGTGCCTTTTGATTGGGGACACTGCTCTGTGTAGGGTGCTGTCTTTCGGATGGGACGTTAAACGGGTGTCCTGACTCTCTGAGGTCATTAAAGATCCCATGGCACTTATCGTAAGAGTAGGGGTGTTAACCCCGGTGTCCTGGCTAAATTCCCAATCTGGCCCTCAAACATCACGGTCACCTAATAATCCCCAGTTTACAATTGGCTCATTCATCCCCCTCCTCTCCCCTGTAACTATTCCCCAGGTCGTTGCTGCAAATGAGAACGTGTTCTCAGTCAACTTACCTGGTAAAATAACGGATAAATAAAAATAAATAAAATAAAATAAGCGGGCTGTCATGTGCCTTTTACGGAAGAATGGCTTCCGTCTGACCACTCTACCATAAAGTCCTGATTGGTGGAGTGCTGCAGAGATGGTTGTCCTTCTGGAAAGTTCTCCCATCTCCACAGAGGAACTCTGGAGCACTGTCAGAGTGGCCATCAGGTTCTTGGTCACCTCCCTGACCAAGGCCCCTCTCCCCCGATTGCTCAGTTTGGCAGGGCGGCCAGCTCTAGGAATAGATTTTGTGTTTCCAACATCTTCCATTTAAGAATAATGGAGGCCACTGTGTTCTTCGGGGACCTTCAAAACTAAAGACATGTTTTGGTACCCTTCCCCAGATCTGTGCCTCGAGAAAATTCTGTCTCGGAGCTCTACAGGCAATTCCTTCGACCTCATTGCTTGGTTTTTGCTCTGACATGCACCATCAACAGTGGGACCTCATGTAGACCAGTGTGTACCTTTCCAAATCATGTCCAATCAACTGAATTTACCATAGGTGGACTTCAATCAAGTTATAGAAACATCTCAAGGATGATCAATGGAAACAGGATGCACTTGAGTTCAATTTAGAGTCTCATAGCAAAAGGTCTGAATAGTTATTTCTGTTTTTTAATTTTTAATACATTTACTAACATTATCGAAAATGTTTTGTCATTACAGGGTATTGTGTGTAGATTGATTGAGGAAAACATTTACTTAATCCATTTTAGAATAAGGCTGTAACAATGTGGAAGTATCAAGGGGTCTGAATACTTCCCGAAGGCACTGTATGTAAAGTAGACAGTCACAGAGGATTTTCTCCTGAATAACTGGTCAGGGCAGAGCAGCTTCAGGCAACTTTGATGTAAGGCTTGATCACACCTGCTGTGACTACTTCTATCCATCATGCCCATTGATTTATCTAGTGAACAATGGATAAGCACCAATGTAATTACACCCAACACAATGTTGAAAAACAGAATGCTTACCACCACTAGATCACATAATTAGAAATGAGCTGGCACCAGTGTAGCATAAGAAAGTGAAAGCTGCAACAGGGACTCTAACCAGGGCTCATACGTGGCAAAGTGAGCTCTAACAGTTGTTGCCATGAAAGCCCAGTAGGCCTCTGGGCAGAGGTGGTAGGACTGCAATGCTGGCATATGCCTAAGTATATAACATGATTGACACGACCGTAATAATCATCATGAAACGGCCTTGGAAGTGCCATAAGTGTAAGCCAACATAATACATTATTTTACATTAACCTGTTTAACCCTTTGGTGCGTACGATCACATATTTGTGATCATTGTTGACTGGTCCCTGCAGCATACCATCACAAATGTGATTGGAACAGTAGCAACAGAAGGTATAGTTGAAGTCTGAAGTTTACATACACCTTAGCCAAATACATTTAAACTCAGATTTTCACAATTCCTGACATTTAATCCTAGTAAAATTCACTGTCTTAGGTCAGTTAGGATCCCCACTTTATTTTAAGAATGTGAAATGTCAGAATAATAGTGGAGAGAATGATTTATTTCAGCTTTTATTTCTTTCATCACATTCCCAGTGGGTCAGAAGTTTACATACTCAATTAGTATTTGGTAGCATTGCCTTTAAATTGTTTAACTTGGGTCAAACTTTTCGGGTAGCCTTCCACAAGCTTCCCACAATAAGTTGGGTGAATGTTGACCCATTCCTCCTGACAGAGCTGGTGTAACTGAGTCAGGTTTGTAGGCCTCCTTGCTCGCACATGCATTTTCAGTTCTGCCCACAAATTTTGTGTAGGATTGAATTCAGGGCTTTGTGATGGACACTCCAATACCTTGACTTTGTTGTCCTTAAGCCATTTTGCCACGACTTTGGAAGTATGCTTGGGGTCATTGTCCATTTGGAAAACCCATTTGCGACCAAGCTTTAACTTCCCGACTGATGTCATGAGATGTTGCTTCAATACATCCACATAATTTTCCTCCCTCATGATGCCATCTATTTTGTGAAGTGCACCAGTCCCTCCTGCAGCAAAGCACCCCCACAACATGATGCTGCCACCCCCGTGCTTCACGGTTGGGATGGTGTTCTTTGGCTTGCAAGCCTCCCCCTTTTTCCTCCAAACATAACGATGGTCATTATGGCCAAACAGTTATATATTTTTTCATCAGATTAGAGGACATTTCTCCAAAAAGTACGATCTTTGTCCCCATGTTCAGTTGCAAACCGTAGTCTGGCTTTTTTATGGCGGTTTTGGATCAGTGGCTTCTTCCTTGCTGAGCGGCCTTTCAGGTTATGTCGATATAGGACTCGTTTTACTGTGGATATAGATACCTTTATACCTGTTTCCTCCAGCATCTTCACAAGGTCCTTTGCTGTTTTTCTGGGATTGATTTGTACTTTTCGCACCAAAGTATTTTCATCTCTGAGACAGAACGCGTCTCCTTCCTGAGTGGTATGACGGCTGCATGGTCCCATGGTGTTTATACTTGCGTACTATTGTTTGTACAGATGAACGGGGTACCTTCAGGCATTTGGAAATTGCTCCCAAGGATGAACCAGACTTGTGGAGGTCTACAATTATTTTTCTGATGTCTTCGCTGATTTGTTTTGATTTTCCCATGATGTGAAGCAAAGAGGTACTGAGTTTGAAGGTAGGCCTTGAAATACATCCACAGGTACACCTCCAATAGACTCAAATTATGTCAATTAGCCTATCAGAAGCTTCTAAAGGCATGACATAATTTCTGGAAATTTCCAAGCTGTTTAAAGGCACAGTCAACAGTGAATTATAAGTGAAATAGTCTGTCTGTAAAAAATTGTTGGAAAGATTACTTGTGTCATGCACAACGTTGATGTCCTATCCGACTTGCCAAAACTATAGTTCCTTAACAAGAAATTAGTGGAGTGGTTGAAAACGAGTTTTAATGACTCCAACCTAAGTGTATGTAAACTTCCGACTTCAACTGTATGTTGTAAACAAGAGCTGGTGCTCGAACTCTAAGGAAGTCTCAAGGTTTTGCTCACCTGAGGTACATTATCTCATGATAAGCTGTAGACCACACTATTTACCAAGAGAGTTTTCATCTGTATTTTTTGTAGCTGTCTACAGACCATCACAAATCGATACATGCACTAAGACTACACTCAATGAGCTGTATACTGCCATTAGTGAACAGGAAAACGCACACCCAGAGGTGGCGCTCCTAGTGGCCGGGGACTTTAATGCAGAAAAACTCATCAGTTTTACCTAATTTCTACCAGCATCTTATATGTGCAACCAGAGTGAGAAAAAAACTCTAGACCACCTTTACTCCACACACAAAGATGTGTACAAAGCTCTCCCTCGCCATACATTTGGCAAATCTGACCATAATTCTATACTCCTGATTCCTGCTTACAAACAAAAACTAAAGCAGGAAGCACCAGCGACTCTGTCAATAGGAAAGTGGTCAGATGAAGCAGATGCTAAGCTACAGGACTGTTTTGCTAGCACAGACTGGAATATGTTCCGGGATTCTTCCGATGGCATTGAGGAGTACACCACATCAGTCACTAGCTTCATCAATAAGTGCATCGATGACGACGTCCCACAGTGACATTACGTACATACCCCAACCAGAAGCCATGGATTACAGGCAACATCAGCACTGAGCTAAAGGGTAGAACTGCTGCTTTCAAGGAGCAGGACTCAAACCCGGAAGCTTATAAGAAATCGCACTATGCCCTCCGACGAATCATCAAACAGGCAAAGCGTCAGTACAAGACTAAGATTGAATCGTACTACACCGGTTCCGATGCTCGTCGGATGTGGCAGGGCTTGCAAACTATTACAGACTACAAAGGGAAGCACAGCCGTGAGCTGCCCACTGACACAAGCCTACCAGACGAGCTAAATTACTTCAATGCTCGCTTCGAGGCAAGTAACACTGAAGCATGCATGAGAGCATCAGCTGTTCCAGACGACTGAGTGATCACCGTAGCCGATGTGAGTAAGACCTTTTAAACAGGTCAACATTCACAAGGCCGCAGGGCCAGACGGATTACCAGGACGTGTATTCCTAGCATGCGCTGACCAACTGGCAAGTGTCTTCACTGAAATTCTCAAACTCGCCCTGTCTGAGTCTGTAATACCAACATGTTTCAAGCAAACCACCATAGTCCCTGTGCCCAAGAACACTAAGGGAACCTGCTTAAATGACTACCGACCTGTAGCACTCACATCTGTAGCCATGAAGTGCTTTGAAAGGCTGGTTATGGCTCACATCAACACCATTATCCCAGAAACCCTAGACCCACTCCAATTTGCATACCGCCCCAACAGATCCACAGATGATGCAATCTCTAGTGCACTCCACACTGCCCTTTCACACCTGGACAAAAGGAACACCTATGTGAGAATGTTATTCATTGACTACAGCTCAGCGTTCAACACCATAGTGGCCTCAAAGCTCATCACTAAGCTAAGGACCCTGGGACTAAACACCTCCCTCTGCAACTGGATCCTGGACTTCCTGACAGGCCGCCTCCAGGTGGTAAGGGTAGGTAACAACACATCTGCCACACTGATCCTCAACACGGGGGCCCCTCAGGGGTGCGTGCTCAGTCCCCTCCTGTACTCCCTGTTCACTCATGACTGCATGGCCAGGCACGACTCCAACACCATAATTAAGTTTGCCGATGACACAACAGTGGTAGGCCTGATCACAGACAACGACGAGACAGCCTATATGGAGGAGGTCAGAGACATGGCCAGGACAAGAACCTCTCCCTCAATGTGATCAAGACAAAAGAGATGTTTGTGGACTACAGGAAAAGGAGGACCGAGCACGCCCCCATTCTCATCGACGGGGCTGTAGTGGAGCAGGTTGAGAGCTTCTGTATGGCAACTGCTTGGCCTCCGACCGCAAGGCACTACAGAGGGTAGTGTGTACGGCCCAGTACATCACTGGGGCCAAGCTTCCTGCCATTCAGGACCTCTATACCAGGCGGTGTCAGAGGAAGGCCCTAAAAATTGTCAAAGACTCCAGCCACCCTAGTCATAGACTGTTCTCTCTGCTACCGCATGGCAAGCGGTACCAGAGTGCCAAGTCTAGGTCCAAAAGGGTTCTCAACAGCTTCTACCCTTTTCTATTGGGGCATAGTCACTTTAACTCTACCTACATGTACATATTATCTCAATTACCTCGACTAACCGGTGCCCCCGCACATTGACTCTGTACCGGTACAGAGTCAATGTATATGGCCCTGTATATGGCCTCGCTATTGTTATTTTACTGCTGCTCTTTAATTATTAAAACATTTTTTTTATTTATAATCTATTTTTTACTTAACACATATTTTTCTTAACTGCATTGTTGGTTAAAAGGCTTGTAAGTAAGCATTTCACTGTATTCGGCGCATGTGACAAATAACATTTAATTTTATTTGAAAATCTGCTGAAATACTTTTTGTACATATTTGCACAAATTGAGTGTGAGATTGTGTTGCAACACAACACTTAATCCACAAAATAGATCTTCACTAGTATCAATCAGTGCATGATTTTCACAGAAATATCAGGATTTGGTCCCTTCAATTTAGAACTTTGCATTCAGTGTATAGAAAGACCTGGGCCCACTTTCCCAAAAGCGTCTTAAAGAGCCACTGAACACGATGATTGACACTTGTGTTTTTCTGTTGCCCTTTAGAAAAATGAGATTTCAGTCTTGGAGCTGTTTCCTGACCGATTTCACGTTTGGTTAATGATGTTTGTCCCCCATGAAACACTGTAGACGTGGATTTTACTTCCTCAAAATAACCAGAATGAATCTGATTCATAACCAGAAGAAATCTGTAATTTTTATGTTTTTGCCAAGGATGTTTTAGTTTCACAACTGTACATCTAACTAAGGTGTTTGGGGCAGTATTTCTCAAGTTAAAAAATGCTCAATGTCTTGTCTTATGTAAACAAAATCGGAACTGCTGGGCAGGACTGTCTCACTGTCTATGCTCTTGGATAGAGCGCATCACTGCAGCTGTTCACCCCATGTTAGTGGGTAAATGGACATCGTCAAATCAAAACTCAACCTTAATTTATCCGTTGTGATGCATGGACGTTCCAAACTCAGTTTTAAACGAGACTGACTTCATGACAAATTATCCTATTTACACTTTGTAGTCAATTTTGACATAAGATGAACTGTTTCTGACTCAAATTGATGCCACAGGCCGGTTTCAAAGGCTTTTGTTGCTTTTTAAAGGCAGTCTCTCTTTAAAGCTAATTTCGTCATTAGAAACTTCAAGAGGTGATTTTAGCATATAAATCTTGGTGGGGCAAAAAAATAATTAAGTGGGATGCATGCCAGCAAAGCCACTACACAACACAACACTAAACAATACATTAATTGAACTATAATGGTGACAAACTGTGCCCACAAACTGTTAGGGCCTACATAAAGCTGTCCCAACAGCAGTCCAAACATCTTCCCATCAGCGGAACCTTGTCTGGCAGCGAAACAGTTCTTTCAGCCTCATTTACTGCCTTTTTAAAAAAAACATAGCTGATATGGCTGACTTGCTTAAACAAATGTGGTTTCTAATGACAATTGAGATGTACAAACTATGGAATAAGGGGACGACAAGCGGATAAGAGGCAATCCATCATTTCGATTAAGAGATTAATGAGCAAGCTACGACGGACGTAGTCAATATAACTATTTGTTTAGCACTTTTGAAATGTACAGCGACAGAATTCAGAACATGGTTCTTACAGTTTTCTCCCTGTACACCAAGTCAGAACCGTAGTATAAATGAAGGGGGCATATAAGCACACAATGAAAGCTCTTACAATATTCAATGATTACATTTCTCTAAAACTGGTTATAGGCTACATGTGCACCACCAAGTCAGAACAGTAGGTGAAATTAAGAGGGGTAAATAGACTAAATTATTAGGGTGAGGCCCATGGGCTACTAACATCTTACAACATACCTAATATCTTACAACATACCCTTATGTATATCTCCCTGGCATATTACATCCTTTATGCAGCAGCATACAATACATGTTTGGACTCACCTTGTAGTGCTGTGCTCACATGAAAGGAAGATGGTGCGGCGGTCCTTCGCGGGCAAATTATGCTTCATTGACAGCATGGCCAATGTTGAATGTTTATCATTTTAAACTTGGAAAAGAGCCCCTTAATCCTAGATTTGGGACCACACAGCCACTGTTACTGATTCCTTCCAAACCACTCATTGTTGAATTTGCTATTTCCAACTTGTTGTGTAATGTTTATGTCCTATGGTTGATGAGCACCGATATGTTTTATCTATAATTTCTCTTCATTTTTTCTCTTCATATGACAAGGATTAAAAATGATTTTTCAATAGATTGTCGACTTGATTCATGATGATGACTGCTAGCTAAGATTTTGAAAGTATGATGTTGATATGATCAGTCCAATCAAAGCTACTGTACTTATAACGTTGCCATTTTATCTGTGGCCAATGACCTTGAGCCTTCTTGGATGGGCACTTCTAATGTAAATCTATGGCAGCACCCAAGGGGCTAGAATTTTTGAGGTGTCCCCTTAGACTTTGAGGTGACGTTGTGTCCCCATGAGTGACAGAACACTGAGCCAATCACGGCGCAATGCTCCTTATTTTCTGCTGGCTTGCCCCACCACCACCACAGAAAGCACTGAGCTAGGCAGAAACCCCTGCATTTGTGCCGCCTTAATCAAGAAAAACAAAAAATAGACCATGTTTGTATGCGGCTTTATTAACTCAATTACATCTGTTTTTACATTATTTGCAAACTGATATGTGACACGTATTAATGCCAAAATAACATGCAAAACAGGCAAGCCCCCCCAAAAATGTGTGCTAAAAATGTGGGGCTCAAAACAGGTGGAGCAGAGCTGAATGACGGATCACCACCAGAACCTTCATAGGATCATCTTAAATCTCTGAGTTGTTTTGCAAAACCATCGTTTTTAATATTGCACTTGAAAACACTCAATCTAACGCCTGCCTCAGAGCAGTCGTAGAACAGCTAGAACTAAATGCTTCCTTACAGGTTTTCTTTCTTCACTGCTGCATCAATGTATACACAAACATGTCTTCTAAAAATAGAATCACATGGTTTATCCTTCTCTGTGTTACTGCTGATAACTTCAGAACTAAGTTCACTACAAATACAAAGTTGCCAATGTCTTTGCAATTGATACGAACAAGCAATGTGCGAAAATATGATTCAAATGAACAGAGATGACTGCATTAATATATTAACAGTCTGCTATGCATATTTCAATCATGTTGAAATACATTTTATGTTCAATCAACTGAGTTCTGTAATTTGTCTCAATATATTTCATGATGTATAGCCTAGCATATGCACAATTATCTGCCACATCTGTGATTTTGTGAATTGTTATTGGGTAAGCATTAGAGTAAGCACCTCAGTATTTAGTGGTAATACGAGCGGCCCACTGGGCACAGACGTCAGTTCAATGTCTGGTTTTGATTTACATTTGGTTGAGTTGTCAACTAACGTGAAATCAACAAAAAATGTACTATGTCATTGGACTTAGGTAAACATTTTGGGGGTAAAATACGAAATTCTCTTACTTGCAGGGAGATCCTTGAAGATTGATGTCGGAGTTGGACTTCTATCCATGTCCAGAGGACATCGGAAAATGCCTTCAAAACCGGCCACTAGGGGCAAAAGTGAGCGCTATTACCATCAAGTAGGCTTGGGTTTTGCTAGGATGTTGTGGATCGGATGGTGGATGGGCGTAAACTCATGACGCCGGATCACTGGTTTTACTTTTTTGGTTTTAACCCTATCCCAAACTTGAACTCTTACCTTAACCATTCGGAATGAGTGCCTGAACTTAACCCTTAACTTAAATATTTTACATTTGGAGAAATGGAAGATACACAGCAGCAGGAGCAAAAAAAATTCGAAAATTTACATTTGGAGCAACTTCGAAATTTGACGTTTAGAGAATGTGGATGAATGTATAATTCTGCAGTGACTGTCAGAGCTTGTTGCTGGATGAGTGTTTGCAAATCCAATTAGTTTTCTATGTAGTTTCAAAGTCATCATATTGATTTTTGGGGGTTGAAATGACATCATTCAACCAGTTTTTTCCCAGTCGGTGATCCGTCGTCAGTGTTGTGAAATAATTATAATGTTAAGGTAAGATTTGAATGGAAAAAGCTGATCTGAGAGCAGAGCTCGCTTTCTTTCCTTAGCGACCGTTCTCTGTGTGGTGTTTTGGGAAATGCATGTTACATCTTCGGCTGTTTTAATTTTTTTTATTTAACCTTTATTTAACTAGGCAAGTCAGTTAAGAACAAATTCTTATTTACAAAGGCAAAAGGCCTCCTGCGGGGACAGGGGCTGGGATAAAATGTTTTAAACATAAATAAATATAGGACAAAACGCACCTAACGACAAGAGAGACACCACAACACTACATAAAGAGAGACCTAAGACTACAACATAGCATGGCAGCAACACATAACAACACAGCATGGTAGCAACACAACATGGCAGCAGCACAACATGGTAGCAGCACAAAACATGGTACAACATTATTGGGCACAGACAACAGCACAAAGGGCAAGAAGGTAGAGACAACCATACATCACGCGAAGAAGCCACAACTGTCAGTAAGAGTGTCCATGAAAGATGCATCATTAAAACAGTCCTAAGCCTAAATTCCATGTAGTACCGGGTCCTGGGCCTCGTTTCCCAGTTGTGACGTAACTTAACCTGATGATCGTACCAGATACATCATTATTTATGAGCCAAGTTTTTATGTGTTTCCCAAACAAGCACATAGAGAGAACGTTTGCTAAGTGCGTCGTTAGACTGTCCATATTGATAGGATCGAAAGAAAAGCAGCTCTCTCAGATCAGCTTTCTCCATTTAAATCTTACCTTTACATTATAATTGTTACACAATACTGACGACATATCAGCTCCTAGAGCGATATTACCACCTAAGGCTGCAAATAGGCTATTGAGGCGGATTATTATGCTTAAATTTGATTTACCCAATAATAATGCACTTAATCACAGATAGGGCACGTAATAGCGCACCTCACACAAACACATTGAGGAAAAAATGACAGACCGTAGCCTAGTAGCAAATTACAACAATTAATTGAACATGAACTGTATTTAAATATGTTTGAAATGGCCTATATAGGCCCATGTATTCTATGTATCTATTAATGCAGTCATCTCTGTTTTCATTTGAAGCATCATTTTATCCTTCACTTGTTTGTAACAATTGCAAATAGGCCTACTTTGGCAACTTTGTATTTGTAGTCAACTTCGTTCTGAAGTTATCGGCGGTCACAGTCACAGCCTAAACATCTTCATTCTATGTTTAGCAGATATCTTCTGAGAATAAAGTGATGCAGAAGGGCACAACATAATCTGATGCACTTTGGCTGCTCTACACGTGGTCTGGATCATTCCTAGATGGGCGAATGTTTTTAGAAGCCATGTTACAAACGAAGGCTCTGGGAAACACCCCCGCTACTATAAAGATGCATCATAAGAAGGTTTTAACGATTCTCTTAACACTACTAAGGCTCTGGGAAAGGAGGCCTTGAGCTGTCAGTTGATGTAGAGAGGACCGGGTCGCCTATAGCCTGAACTGTCAGTTCATTTGGAAGTGTTATAACAGCCGATGTGTTGTCATTTTGGATGGTTTAGCCTACTGCACCCCGACCTGTTTCCTCCGTTGCATGGTTTATTTCCCCGGGGTCACGGGGTCAAACAACTTATTGCACTAATTGAATGTGAACGGTGGGCGTTGAAGTCTTTAACCCTTTCATAATCAACAAAATTATATCCGGCTAGATAGTGGAAACTAAGAAGTAACCCATCTTATTTCACAGATTAGCTGATATGGCTGTTATGTTAAACCCTCATGATGATCATCTGAAATGGACAACCCCAATTGGGTAAATTAGTGACGATATTTTACATTTCCATTAACATAAATTGGTTTAATGTTATGCTTTTAGAATCGTCAACCGGGCACGGTTATTTTATTATTATAGGCCCAATTCTTCCCTGAGGCTCTGAGACAGTGCTTGACTTGGGCAGCAGCTCATCGAGCTGAGTACCGGCACCTCACAATTTCTACTGCTTGATGTCCTGTTCCTCTTATAGAATATTAGCTCAAACGTATTGTGGAGCTCCTGCACCTAAATGTAAACAATACCGGCTCCCAAAATGAGTACAGGCACCTATTTTAGTCCAAGCCAAGCATTGCTGTGAGGGATTCACACTATTTGTCCTGGAATATTGGACATTATGCACAAATGTTGCATTGCGCCATTTTAGGGCTATGTGGCCACGGCAGGGGGCACTCTAAAAATCCAGGCATTTTAAGTTTTAACGTTTGCACATTGCATAATATTGTTCATAACCTTATATCAAAGTTTGTTTGATGTATCATTATAATATTGTTACATGGTTAACCATATTCATCACAATGCTCTGTTATATCGGCCATCGGTTCGTTAATAAACTCGATAACAAAACCATTCCTTGCAAATATTAGCTTTTATTCACCCAACCTCAACCTCTTTCCTGTTTTACGGTTTAATTATGGTTGACAAGTATTTTAATTGAACATGTAGCCCAATAGGACTGTAACCTATGTGATACGTACATCTTTGTACGAGAAAGGAACACAACAATTGACTGTTTTTGTGGTGTTTTTTTCACATTTGTGTTTAAATATTTTCAAAATGTATGCATTATGAGTTTCAAGTTCCACATTGATAGGCCTTCAGCCATCACATCTTGAATTAAAGTGATCTTCGTTTACTTGTCCTATATTTTCTAAAGAATTTCACGATTAATTAACAAAAAACAAAAAACAAAAAAAATTAATTAACATGTTTCAACCTTGTTGTCCTTTAATTATTATTTACTCTGAATTGATGTATTATTAACGAGTAATTCTCAGCTGGTGATTGATCGGCAGTTTATTTATCCAGAACCCAAGGAACGCAAGGAGCATTTAGACTATAGGATCATTTCATCATCAAATTATAGACTAATATGCAACCAAAATGTTGTAATTTTGTAGGTCTATGAAATTATAATTTTGCCGCAACTCCGACACTATTGTTTACATTTTGATATTAGTTTTAGAAAAATTATCTTATGATTAATTTAAGTTGTTATTCAGCGCTTTTAATTAGAGGATCCTCAAATCTGTAGGCAGAAACATACATTAATTATAATAATCAAATAAATGTTGTGCTTGTTTGAAAATGAATGGTTTACCAAGCGACTTTTTATTTTCTGTACATGGGGTTTCTTGGCCCAAGGAAACCTCGTTTGATTAGAGTCAAGGGGTCTAAAACTATAAACGTTCCTAATTATAAAAGTGATATATAAGTAAGTTTATTCATGGGATGTTTTGTGCACTGTTGTTTTATCTCTGATACTTAACGTTTGCACAAATGCTTTATAGCTGGCCCACATAACAAGATATTACTGCTTCGTTCAACATTAACCTACCATATATAGGACATATTTCATACGTGTTTGTCCCGTCTCTTTTTTTCTAGTGGCACACTCTGGTTTTCTGAAAAATCCTGTAATGTAATGATTAGGCAATAGTCTAATAGAAAATATGATTAGGTCTACCATAAAAACCTTGTAATAACTCAAGAATAACATTTCTATTTTGTTTGTCAAATCTTCTCCATTTGGAAAGATATGATAAGCCAACCACTTTTCCTTATGTTTTGAGTGTGTAAACGTTATTCATTAGATAGGCTATTTAGATGGCTTTGCTAAACAGTTTTAGACATTTGGCCTCCAACTTGCGCCCTGACTCTACCAGCATCGTGCGCGCTTTAGGATGAAAAGAATAGAGGCAAATGAAACTAATCAAAGCCTTGTTTTCAGTGTCTTCTAGTACACAGTGCACAGCTATAGATACAACGTTTCAATAACTTGGTAAAGATACATATTATCTTCTATATTCTCCCCTCAAACAAATAATCTTGCTTCTGACCAGGCCACCTGTCATGGTCTTTGAGCTCGCTCTGATTTTCAGCTGTTCATGAAGCTCTAACATAACTTAAATCAAATAAAGCCCTAATCGTGCAGCAGGTTATGATACGTTTTGAATTATATTTATCAAATAAATGTAGTACTATTTTTTTCCATAAATCCCTTACGATGTTAATTTAGTGCTGGATGGTCAGTTACGAGGGTCCAGTTTCGGATTCCTCTTCCAAGAGTTGTTCTTTCTCTCAACTGCAATTGGTTGACACATTTTGGCTCTCTCTCTTTCTAGGCCTCTCATTGGACGCGCGAGGTTTGACAGTGAGCGAGAGGGTTGCACTTAACGCTTCGGAAAAAAAGTTATCCAGAAGTGAGTATCAATCAGAGAGCGGGGTGAAGGACAAAAAGAGAAAAAGGAAGAGGCAGAAAAGCAGGACGGAGAGACAAAAGCGATAGATAACATTACTTTCGAGCAATCAAACGCGCCGTAGAGATGGCATATCATATCGTTAGAGGTTTGAACCACCATTTATAGTCATAGTTTTTGGATTACTTTCGTCATTGTCGACTCTTTGCACTGTTGTAAACATTGACGTGCGCATTTTCCTTGTGCTCACTGCTTGGACGGAGTTTTTGTGTTCCCTCTTGTGGATTTGCCTTGGGAGAAATGAGTGACAGGAGGCGATCTGCCGCTGCTCTGAGCTCGAGAGCGCACGCCTTTTCGGTGGAAGCCCTGATCGGGTCAAACAAGAAGAGAAAGCTCCGCGCCTGGGAGGAAAAGGAGCTGGAGTTGTCTATGGAGAGCCTCGCCACCAACGGACAATTAGGAGACGGCGACGACCCTGTGCATTGTCTAGATATCGAGCCCGGTCAGTGCGTAACCACCATCACTTCATATTTTGGGGTTGTTGAATATTGTTATGCTTCCATCACAAAACTACGGATTATATCTCATGGAAAAGAGGAATACAGAAAAGGCAACCATTTCATCACCATCTCAAAGATAACGAGTCCTTATACTTTTTCCTCAGATAGCTAATGTGGAATAATATAGTAGCCTACTACTGTAGGTTAATAGTGCCCGTAAATAATATATGTTTGTAGTTTAACATAACTATATACCGTTGGCCTAGTAGTGGTGTATTAACATTGTGTAAATTATCAAAGCCGTTAACCACAAAGTATTGATTTTGTATAAGAACCATTGCTTTAACAAATTAATTGTCCTGTCAGTAGAAGCACGCAGAAAAGTAGTAGCCTCTCGTGGAAGGTCACGGTAAATGTTCTTATTGCGCTACTATATTCATTCATATCTTAAATGGTTACCTTAAAAGTTTTATTACCATTGTTTTACAAATTACTACATATTGGTACAACATACAGGTGCATGCATGCATGCATACACATGCATGTGAGGCCAGTTCCCCCTCTCTATTAGGCCTAGCTGGGTAAAATCTATTTCACGTGTGCCTTCCCACTGAGCACAGACGTCAATTCAACGTCTATTACACGTTGGTTCAATGTCATTTCATTGAAATGACGCGCAAACAACGTTGATTCAACCAGTGTGTGACCAGAGGGTCTCTATTGATACAATACAATTGGCCATACAGGTGACCTCAGTGGAGACATGATCAATTGTAATTAATATTTACATATTAAGATGGTCTTGAATTGAGAGAGATATTTGGCAGAGATGGGGTAGGCCTACATTAGCAGCAAGGTTACACGAATTAGTGTAGGTTCTGTGGTTCAATGCAAATCATGCATTTTTGCAGAGTGCCACATACAAGCTTTCGTAAAAATAAGCCATCAAAGGGCAAATCTGTTTTTTTTATACCCCCAAAAAATGGTGAGTCCAAATATAATATAAGACAATGTGTGTGTGAAGAGAGTGTGTGTGTTGTTTGCACATGGTTAGCCTGTGTGCCCTGTATTTTCTATTCCAATTTCGTGCAGCATATATAGACCTAGTCTAACGCCATAATTGTTCATATTTGGGAAACAATAGGCCAATGAAACGTACGTTTAAACTATTTGTATTATTATGTTGTATTGGTTTATTTTTCCAATAATATAAACTATTTCGCTATATGAAATTAAGGACACGCAACCCCCGTCTGCGTTTGACCTATAGGCCTACTCAAAATGTGTTCAGTGGATTACTTTAAGTCTAAGGAAAACATCAACACAGCTTTCAGTCAATTCTTGAGTCTTAATATTATTTTGCAACGTTTTAAAAATGTGTATTTTTGCAGTGTATTCGCTATAGGAAAAACGACTCGGGCCTCAATCTCCAAGTAGCACTCACCTATATGAGCAATGGTGCGTATAAAGAATAGCCTAAAACAGAATTGGGACATCAATGTATATTTCATTCAAATTGATGATTGTGAATTTTGTATGCCTAAATCCCAAAATTGAAATGCCAAGGCAAATTTTAATGGCCTGCTATGAATTACGCAGGCTTTTTATTACTGTCAAAACATTTCATATCCATAAATCGAAAATCGAAAAATCTTTTAAAAATCTTTTATCGTTTTTTATTTGTTGGAAATGTTGTAATAAGCCAAAGAAAGTAGCTTAGCCTATCAGGATTTTAAATAGGTCGAAGTTAGTGCAGGCCTAGGCCTACAGTGCGCAAGTCACATTATATTCAAGTTATGATAGGCCTATCTATCATTTTAAATGATAGAATGTTCTAAATTATTAACGAAGAAAGCAAAATCTGCATGAAAAGCTTTTATATGTCACAAATATATCGTATTTTCTACGTTTTGTGGGATTTGGAGCAGGTTTGAATTGAAGAACACTTCATTGATCTTATCGGAGAGACTGATGTCAAAAGCAGACAACAATGACATAAGAGGCTTCGAGCTTGAATATCCTTACTTTATTAACTACATGACGATGGAGATATTCCATAACCTGGCCTATTCTAACCGCCTCTGGCCTCAAATATGAATCGTAGGCCTAATATAAATTGATACATATCCTCTCAGCTCATTATAGCCTACATTGAATTTCAACAGACACCTAAACCAACAATCCCCATTACAACTGGTTTCACAATAGGTCTTGTAGCCTATAGACAAAAGGCTTTTTCTCAAATATGTAGGCCTGCATTAATGATCTAAAAGGGTCTAAAACGTTTTGCATTATAGGCTATATGCCTATATATATATATTATTTGGTTCATTAAAATCATTGTAGACTCATTTAGCGTCACGTGCATGGCTTTATGATCTACATATTTATTTATAATTTTACAATTCATTGTTGAGGCCTGGTCAAGCTGCATGGTCGAGAAGCCGTCAGCAAAATGACTGGACCCTCGCGCACAGAGGTTGCTGACTGAAATGCGCCAGCCGCCAAGCGTTGGGCATTTGGTGGATGCCTCACAAACGAGGAGAACCGAACTAAATTAGTTCACAGCTGAGATGCAGGGTATCGGTACTACCATTGACAATAGGACAGCGAGCCAGTCAGTCAAATACAGGTGATATATCCTCCACGGTTTCACATGAGCTGTTCCAGTTAGAGTCGTCGTTAATTGAAAAGACACGTTGTCTCGACGAGCTCCAAGTCATTATGAGCCAGATTCCTGGCAGCGTTGCAGGCAGTGTGTGAGAGTATCCAGCCTTGACTAGCTTCCAGTTGATGCGTAGACCAGCCATCATTGAAAACAGCTCGTCTCTGTGGTCAGTTTGTGCGGTTTAGGCTTTTTACTTAATGATTTTGCCTCCATGTGAAGCTTTCAAACCGACATGGTCATATAACATTCTTATTGAAAGACACGTCTTGGAAGAATATATCAAAATTTTGAGAACACCACACAATAGCTTAAACTGAATTAATCCCAATGTGTTTTCCCAGAGAACCAACATGTATGACAAACATGACCTTAGTTTCAGATAAGCACATGTAGGCCTGTCTGCAGAATTTCTCCTCCAAAGCAAGGACTATTATCAATATTAAATTACTTGCCTGAAATGTAAATATCAGCACTCTCAGGTGTGTGCGAGAGAGAACATACAAAACCTGTAATAATAAGACAGAGTACTTGTGGATTTACAAATACATATATATAACATATTGCAGATTGCCTCACTCTTAAAGATACTGGCCTATTACTAAATGGTTTGTATAGCATCTATGTCTCACACAGGGAATCGGTAATTATATTATATTATGGATAATAATTTAGACTTGTATTTTTATTTTTACAGTCTATGTGGTGACACTGGATTTTAAGAGACAGGCATAGGCTACTGAACTGTTGAATCTTTATTTTAAACCATATATTTGTGATTTTGTGATAATTCTGTCCGTACTTCATTTAACTCTGTGGTTTAAATATGTTTTCCTATTCTGTATAATAATATATTATATAATGTATGATATATAAATTGTCACTTGGTACTGATTATCCCAGAACCATTTTCTACATTAGAGACTCAAATGTAAAAATTCTGCCTCTGAGAAGAAAAGCCAAAATGTAAGACAACAGATGTGTGCGCTATTAAAATGGTTAAATCTTAATTTTATTGCCTCTCCCTAACATGGGTCTGAATTAAATTCAGGCAGAAACAGGTGGTTCTGCTTCTTGTGGATTGGGTTACTCTTCAATTTCATGGTTGGTAGATTGCTACTTACCCACTCTGTTACAACTGTATTAAATGCATCTTCTATTCATAAACCTGTTTCCATAGGAAGGGCTTTACCTTGTAAGGCAAGTGTGTAATGATCACCAATGACCAGATTAGTCATACTCATACATGTGAATAGTCCATTGTTCCAATTCAATAGTCACACACACATTTGTTAGTTTCTTAACATGTTTTTTCGAATTAGATCATTACATAGTGAATGAGTTTGTGTGTGAGAATAAGAAGCTAAAATCCATAATATTCTTTGTGTTATAAAAGTGTTATAATTCACATTCAAACTATCTAGATTTCTTGTTGTGACAAACCGAAGACACCATTATTGTTCTTTTTTCAAACTTGGTAGACGTACAGGGAAAATCAATGTTCTCCGTCTAATGAGGTTCAACACAAGTTTCTCTGTGCCTAACCACAAGTTAGTTTATAGGGTTTTGAACAAGTGAGTGCTGTTCTCCATAGTTTAGCAGAGATTGGTGCAGTCTTTATTGGACAACTGTCTATGATTGTAGTTGGTCTGCATTAATCATGCAGTTGAGGTTAGCGCCAGATTTCTGACTCTGCTTCCACCTTTCTCTCTATTAGCTGCAGTGAGGTGCTACTTCCTTAAATATATCTATTTGTTCCTCTCTTCCTCTCACTCCGTCCCTTTCATTGTCTCCCCGTTTCTCTCTCAATATGTTTATTTTTACCCAGCAATATCCTGTGTAATGTGGGATAGATGTGTGTCGTTTCTGTCACTTGTGTTGCTCAGCTGTACTGACTGGTTATAGTGGGTGAGACAGAGCAGGCTGTCAGTGAGTAGGGGGACAGTGGGATAACTGTGGTGGACAGGGACTGGTCTGGTGACATATGAGGGACAACGTGGTGACTCGTTGAGGGCTGGTAGACGCACGCAGCGCAGCTTGATGACAGCAAAGGCCTGAGATGACAGCAGCAACCAGGCTGTCATGGTTGCTCTGAGCAGGCACAGATATCTGGTCTGGCCTCTCCCGCTGTGTGGCTGATGGCTGTAGGGCTGTATGGGCCAAATCAACAGCCACTCTGTCTGCCTTGTTCTTCGGCACATGGTGTGAGGGAGAGGATCATCACCGCCAATACGCTGAAAGGATCTCTCAAGTGGATGACGAAAAGTCTTTCCCTTAAATATCTCACTCCTTTTCTCTGCACCTCTCTCTCGCTCTCTTTCTTCCTCTCTCTCGCTCGCTCTCTCTCATATTACTCTCTCATCCACCTCTCTCTCTCTCTCTCTCTCTCTCTCTCTCTCTAATCCCCCTCTCTCTCTCATCCCTCTCTCTCTCTCTCTCTCTCTCTCTCCCTCTCATCCCTTTCTCTCTGTCTCTGTGGTGTATCTGTCCTGCCTGCAGTGTCTTCATGTCTCCACTCAATGCTCTTGTCTCTTGTTTTGGGGCTGGTGATCACTTGGTGGTTAGTCCTGGGCCACACTCCAGTCTTTAACAGTCCTGCATCTGCATAACCCTGCTTACTTGGTGTGTCCTTCCAAAGCAACCTACTCACGTCAGGGCTCTCAATAAATAATACAATATTACATCCCTGGGACTAAACACCTCTCTCTGCAACTGGATCCTGGACTTTCTGACGGGCCGCCCCCAGGTGGTAAGGGTAGGTAACAACACATCCGCCACGCTGATCCTCAACGCAGGGGCCCCTCAGGGGTGCGTGCTCAGTCCCCTCCTGTACTCCCTGTTCACTCATGACTGCACGGCCAGGCACGACTCCAACATCATCATTAAATTTGCCGATGACACAACAGTGGTAGGCCTGATCACAGACAACGACGAGATCGCCTAAGAGGAAGAGGTTAGAGACCTGGCCATGTGGTGCCAGGACAACAACCTCTCCCTCAACGTGATCAAGAAAAAGGAGATGATTGTGGACTACAGGAAAATAAGGACCAAGCATGCCCCCATTCTCATCGACGGGGCTGTAGTGGAGCAGGTTGAGAGCTTCAGGTTCCTTGGTGTCCACATCACCAACAAACTAACATGGTCCAAGCACACCAAGACAGTCATGAAGAGGGCACAACAAAACCTATTCCCCCTCAGGAGACTGAAAAGATTTGTCATGGGTCCTCAGATCCTCAAAAAGTTCTACAGCTGCACCATCGAGAGCATCCTGACTGGTTGCATCACTGCCTGGTATGGCAACTGCTCGGCCTCCGACCACAAGGCACTACAGAGGGTAGTGTGAACGGCCCAGTACATCACTGGGGCCAAGCTTCCTGCCATCCAGGACTTCTATACCAGGCGGTGTCAGAGGAAGGGCCTAAAAATTGTCAAAGACTCCAGCCTCCCAAGTCATAGACTGTTCTCTCTGCTACCGCACGGCAAGCGGTACCGGAGCGCCAAGTCTAGGTCCAAGAGGCTTCTAAACAGCTTCTACCCCCAAGCCGTAAGACTCCTGAACATCTAGTCAAATGACTACCCAGACTATTTGCATTGCCCCCCCCTCTCCCCCGCTTTACACCACTGCTACTCTCTGTTGTCATCTATGCATAGTCACTTTAATAACTCTACCTACATGTACATACTACCTCAACTAACCGGTGCCCCAGCACATTGACTCTGTATCGGTACCCCCCTGTATATTGTCTCACTATCGATATTTTACTGCTGCTCTTTAATTACTTGTTACTTTTATCTCTTATTCTTATCCTTATTTTTTTTAACTGCATTGTTGGTTAGGGGCTCGTAAGTAAGCATTTCACTGTAAGGTCTACCTACACCTGTTGTATTCAGCGCATGTGACTAATACAATTTGGTTTGATTTGATTTGATATTGGCACAAACAAAGGAGACAGTACATTAATAAAAAATAGAATGTATAACTTTACAGTAGACTGTATAGAACTCTACCTGGAACCAAAAAAGGGTTCTCCTATGGGGACAGCCAAAGAGCCATTTTGGAACCCTTTTGGATTCCATGACTTTATTTGGAAACTAAGATCTGGAATAGTTAATCTGGGAAATTTCGTCAATTCATGTTGTTTATGTAGGCTACACTTCTTTGCCATTTTCATTGTTGTTATTGTGTTGCCTCTATTAGAGATTTAATGGGAAAAAACGTAAATGGAATAGTTTTAGTCAGATTTCAATTTTCTCCAGTTTTGGTGCTTTCTCTGAGTTCATGCTGCAGGTGATTTGGCCTCAACGGGCAATACCAGAGACCATAAAAACAGGTCAATACTCAACGCCAATTTTCCTAAAGCCCCGGCTCTACTGTGGCTGCATTTTCATAATCTTGATAATCTCCACAGATTCGGAGGCGAGCCCCGGATCAGACGACGAGGGTTTGGCGGAGAGGACGTCGTGCTCCTTCGGCTCCCCCGCGGACCTGGCCCCGGCGGCCTGCGAGCTGTCTCCCGCTGCCTCCATGGAGGAGATTCAGGTGGAGCTGCAGTGCGCAGACCTCTGGAAGCGCTTCCATGAAATTGGCACGGAGATGATCATCACTAAAGCGGGGAGGTAAAGCAACTGCTGCATATTTATGATTTAAGGGACTCATCTGATATTATATTTCCTTCTAGGAATAGGCTGCGCTGAACACATGTTCTGTGTTGGCCTACTATAGGATAGACTAGGCATATGGCCTAGCTTTCTATAGGTTTTACGACTAGGTGCATTGCCTCTGATGACGCAAAATTGTTTATGAAGTTCTGTACAAAATTGATTATAATTGCTACATTTTTCCACACGCACACGCACACAGACACACGCACACCGAAACCTAGTTTTGCGCAGAAGATCCTCTATGGGAATTACCCCTGTTTTTGTGGGGTGCTAATGTGTTGCACATGGGGGAAAGGGCTCCGGACGTGCGAGGGCCGCTCCAATCAGAGGCCATACATGAAGTGTGAGGGTATTCCATGGCTGATGTCAGAAAATAGCCGGCGAAGAAAGGAACTGTTTCTAATTAATCTCTTTGAAACATGTTTTCGGTTTTCTTATCCTTTTGGGTAGCAATTACAACCTAAACCGAGCATATAACTAAACCTACACTGTTCTCAGGAAGACCTTTCCCCTGCGCGCTCTCACCGGGAGGGCCATGTATTTCCCGTCCATTTTGAATTTTACGATCAAGCAATATGAGAAGGGAACTTATTGCTTGATTTATTTTTTTTGCCGTCAAGGAAATTTATGAAGTCCACTTATTCACAAAGTAAGCCTAAAAATAAAGCGGTCTAGGGTATTACTATTCCCTCCATGAAACAAATGAAAAACATTGGGAAAGCATGTTCCTCTGTAGGCCTATAGTTTGTAATACATTAACCTATTTACATATTTGTTTATTTCAAAATTAGGGTATTTGCAGATAGAAGGTGAAGAGGTTTATCTAACCTAGGCCTAACTGACTTTAGTTTCAAAGGCCACTTGATTTTACAGCTCAGTTTTCTTTAAACTACCACTATAAACTTCAGCTAACCTTAGCCACCACAAGCCACCAATCAATGGAAGTGATGGGGAATCTGAGTATGTTTAATTTAAAAAAAATGTCCAAATCACCTGAAATCAATTCAACTCAACTCCATGTTTGGTTTGATGTTTCTTAAAGGTGATTTGGCCATAAAAAAAACATGCTCACATGCCCCCATCACTTCCATTGATTGTTAGTTTGTGGTGGCTAAAGTTGGCTGAAGTTCGTAGTGGTTTAACGATAACTGAACCATATATTACAGTTTCTCTTATTTTCAGGGTGAGGAACCATCTAACATCAAGTTCTAAAATAGTGAACTACTCCTTTAAGGCCATTTCAGCACCCTGTTTTGAGTTCAGAGACTTCAACACATTTAAATACATATATATAGATTTCATTTTTTTATGGATCAGAAATATTACTTATGTTTTAGGCTACCATTTAATGTCAATTAAGGAGAAATAGAGGCCCAGTAAAAACATCAGCATCAAACATTTAGATTTGTCCCCGTCTAGGCTAGTACAGTATAGGCTAATATAGACCTACTACTTTTAACAACAGAAGATAGTACGATATTAATTTTAACAACAAAAAATATTATGATATTAATCACATTTATTAAACATATGATAATTCCTCTGACTATGTAACACGCATCAGAAGAGAGCGAGGCCAGAGCGGAATGTTCTATGGCCTAACGTAGGGATGCGCATATTTCTCTTCTCATTTGAAAATGCTTTCCATTTCGTTAAACCAGATATCCATTATTTTTGATTATTTTTGTCGAACTTATTTTTGTCGAACTTTTATTTGAAGCTGACCAATTAGTCTACATGTTTTTATGGAGAAATGTCAAGGACCACGTTGTTTGCGTGTTGAATTTTCTTTTGGTAGGCCTAGGCCAATATCAAATTGCATAATATTCTAAAGTTGTACTGTGAAGTTGTGAAGTTGTATTTTTCGGTTTGCTCTTATGTTAATACTACATGTACGCTAACTTGACAGCTAACCCGTAAATCAGATTTACCTAAACAATATATGATCAACGTTGTTTTCATGATATTCATGAATCAGATTTACGTTGTTAATCGCTCCATAAATAGAACCAGTCCCAGTTTCAATGCAGTAGGCCTAGAGTTTACAGGACTGGCTGCGTGTATTTCATGGCTCTGCTAATAATAAGCCTATAAATTCAGAGGAGGAAGGAAGTAAGAAAACAGCCCTCTTTTCTCATTATGAGGGAAAAGATGTATGACGTTTAAATGAAATAAAAATGCAGCTTTTGAAGTGTAAAACGAGGAATTAACTTGAAAATGTCTCTGTGTATGCAGTCCTACTTTTAATAGGGCGTCTGTTTGCGTTCTAAACTTATTTTCCTGGTTTGATTTGCGTCGAATAACAAAAAAGAACTTCTATGATTGGGTACACATTGTCAAGGAAGAGTGAGTTTGTTGCCAGCTCGTGCATTAAGACAGTTTCAATCTTCTTTGGATGAAATGACCTACTTTCTTAAATCAGAATAATATTTATTTAATGAAGACATTGAACTTTGATAGACATTTTAATGAATTATCATAAAGTTGTGCATCTAGGCCCTGTTATGATGGGATGAGGGGTGAAAATGACCTCATATGACTGGCAAGACATTGGTCAAACTTCAAACCTTGTCTCTCTCGGGTGTTGTGAATTTTCTCAGTGATTTGCCCAGTGGTGCACTAGAATGTATTTCAAGTGACATTATACTTAATGTCTGCATTAATTATACTTAATGTCTGCATGGTGCAGGGTTTCTTTTCCCCTTTTTAATGCTGATACTCATAATCCAATATAGCTTTGCAAGCTAGTTTGCTAATATCACACACACTCTCTCTCTCTCCCTCTCTCCCTCTCTCTCTCTCTCTGTCCTCTCTTAGGCGGATGTTCCCTGCAATGAGAGTAAAGATCGTGGGTCTTGACCCCCATCAGCAGTATTACATAGCCATGGACATTGTTCCTGTGGACAATAAGAGATACAGGTATGCTCCTATCTTCTTAAGGTATGCTCACACTTCTTAGCGCTTCCAAACATTTCCTAACTTCCCAACTAATTTCCTAACTTCCCCATTCAGATGTGTGTGTACAATGATGTATCCACAGTGATGTACACATACAGTGTCTTCAGAAAGTATTAATACACCTTGACTTTTAGTTGTTTTACAGCCTGAATTCAAAATGGATTAAATAAAAAGAAAAGTCACACCCATCTACACACAATACCCTACAATGACAAAGTGAAAACATGTTCTTCGAAATTGTAACTCATTTATTGAAATTTAAATACAGAAATATCTAATTTACTTAACTATTCACGCCACTGAGTCAATAATTTGTAGAAGCACCTTTGGCAGTGATTACAGCTGTGAGTCTTTCTGGGTAAGTCTCTAAGAGCTTTCCACACCTGGATTGTACAACATTTGCCCATAATTCTTTTCAAAATTCTTCAAGCTCTGTGGAATTGGTTGTTGATAATTTCTAGACAAGCATTTTCAGGTCTTGCCATAGATTTTCAAGTAGATTTAAGTAAAAACTTTAACTTGGCAACTCAGTCTTCTTGTTCACTGTCTTCTTGGTAAGCAATAGATTTGGCCTTGTGTTTTAGGTTATTGTCCTGGTGAAAAGTGAGTTCATCTCCCAGTGTCTAGTGGAAAGCAGACTGAATCAATTCTTCCTCTAGGACTTTTCCTGTGCTTAGCGCCATTCCATTTATTTTTTATCCTAAAAAACTCCCCATCCTTAATGATTACAAGCATACCCATAACATGATACAGCCACCAGTATGCTTGGAAATATGGAGAGTGGTACTCAGTAATGTATTGGATTGGATTTTCCCAAAACATAACACTTTGTACTCAGGACAAAAAGTGAATTGCTTTGCCAGATTTTTTGCAGTATTACTGTACTTTAGTGCCTTGTTGTAAACAGGTTGCATGTTTTGGAATATTTTTATTCTGTACATGCTTCCTTCTTTTCACTCTGCCAATTCGGTTAGTATTGTGGCGTAACTACAAGGTTGTTGATCCATCCTCAGTTTTCTCCTATCACAGCCATTAAACTCTGTAACTGTTTTAAAGTCACCATTGGCCCCATGGTGAAATCCCGGCGCAGTTTCCTTCCTCTCCGGCAACTGAGTTAGGAAGGACGCCTGTATCTTTGTGGTGACTGAGTGTCTTGATATACCATCCGATGTGTAATTAATAACTTCACCATGCTCAAAGGGATATTCAATGTCTGCTTTTTAAAATTTTACCCATCAACGAACAGGTGCCCTTCTTTGCGAGGCATTGCAAAACCTCCCTTGTCTTTGTGGTTGAATCTGTTTGAAATTCACTGCTTGACTGAGGAACCTTACAGATAATTGTAAATGTGGGGTACAGAGATGAGGTAGTCATTCAAAAATCATGTTAAACATTATTATTGCACCGAGAGTGAGTCCATGCAACTTAATATGTGACTTGTTAAGCACATTTTTACTCCTGAACATATTTAGACTTGCCATAACAAATGGGTTGAACATGTATTGACTCAAGACATTTTATTTTTTACATTTTTTATTGATTTGTAAAAATTCCTCAAATAAGTATTCCACTTTTACATTATGGGGTATTGTGTGTAGGTGTAACAGTTTTGCTTCCGTCCCTCTCCTCACCCCTACCTGGTCTCAAACCAGGGACCCTCTGCACACATCAACAACAGTCACCCACGAAGCACCGTTACCCATCGCTCCACAAAAGCCGCGGCCCTTGCAGAGCAAGGGGAACAACTACTTCAAGGTCTCAGAGCGAGTGACGTCACCGATTGAAACGCTATTAGCGCGCAACCCGCTTAGAGCTAGCCAATTCACAGCGGTTACATAGGCCAGTGACAAAACGTCTCAATGTTATCCATTTTAAATTCAGGCTGTAACACAACAACATTTGGAAAAAGTCACGGTCTGTGAATACTTTCTGGAGGCACTGTTCATTAAATACAACACATTATTGGGACATGACACTCTCCATGTCTGAGATTGATGTTCTAATTCAGTCAAACCAAACTAGTCTCTGCCCCCATCTTGGATGAAATAGCCTACTGTTGATAAATTATTGTTGTTTTTTTGGACAGTAGTTAAAAAAAAAAAAACATGCACAGATCATTTCACATGGTGATAAGAAATGCAGATATACACATAAATCTGAATGGAACCTGAAACAATGGTCTTTACTGTATGTCCATCTTGGGGATATGTTTTTATGATGGATATCTCCAGGCAAAGTATCTGAATGAATTCCTGGCATAGAACACAATGTCTGGCGCTCCATAGAACCAGAGGAGAATGAAAAGTATTTATCATGATGTGTTTATGGTTCGAGTGAGACCATCAAATTGATAGCTTTATTCACTGTGTAAATGGCAAGGCATATTTTTACTGTAAACCTATTTGACCGTGGTGGAATACTAGTTTTATATTTGTAAGTTATCTCAGCCATCTCAGGACAGTGTCAGAGTGACAGACAAAACGGCAGTGTCATAGTTGCAATAACGTTATAACAGCGCTACAGATGGGTTACCATGCCTTTGTTTCATTTGATCTCAAATTGAACACAGAGTACATCTTCAGTTTATATATCAATAACATAGATTAATGTTATTGTTGTTACAGACATTTTTACTATGTTTAAGTTTTATTTGATAAACAGAACTTGGCTGTCTTGAACGGAACACTGGAGAACCACTTTGACAATGCATTTTCAGTAGTTAAACATTATGTATTCTTTTCCCAAGTTGTTTATTTACATTTTTTAATTGAAGCACAGTAGAACCCTGGCTCTCTCATTGACTGCAGCATTTGCCTTAGAGTGAACGGTCTAGAGAACCAAAATATCATGGAAGATTTTTAGAAGCCAAAAGATCTTGTAAAATGAAATAGGATTTTCATCCCGGCTCGGGACTTTACCACAGGGCTTTGTAAACTGAGCTCCGAGCTGTCACTGGAATGTCTCATAGTTCTCATAGAGTTGGGGTCTGGAAATACAGTCGTTACTTGCTTTACTTAGGCTCTCTGCCTCTCTTTAGGAACTTCTTGTTTATTCTGGGCTCTTTAAATCTCTATATATTAAGTGTCCTTTATGTGGACAGTTGGTAAGTTTTAAGTTTGAATCACATTGAGCACACAGACCAGCAATGTCAAGCTCTTAAAATTGACTTTGTCCGCTATATGTGAACACAAACACGCACGCACGCACACACACACACACGAAAACACATGTTTACATATGAAGACTTGACTTGATGAACTCAACCCTGTAGGGTAATGTAATAGTAATATTTACTCTGTCAGTAAGGTAACCCAATTTCCAGTCTGGGTTTGGCAAGTGTGTGTCAGTCTGAATTTCTGTTTGTCCATAAAAGTATATATCTGTTTGATGAGTTGCATGCATACATATGTTGTGTCGATGGTCTGTGTGTGTGTGTGTATAGGAAGTGTGGTGTTGGATGAGGGGGCGTGCATATCCCCCCCCCCCCCCCCCCCATCTGTCCAAAGGGTGTCACATAAAGTCAGATCTTTATTGATTGTGCTGGAGCCAGATGGCAGATTTATGGAAGATGAAAGGGGACTAATCAAATTTCCAGTCCTGTTTGGGGCTAAGGTTTCTCTCTTCCTTAACACTTTCCCTGCTACACCGAGCTTAACCCTAAACAGCACTCCAAACAGGAAATTACACAAACGCCTGGCATTCTGTGTGTGTGTTTGGTCTGGGGTCGGGTCTGTGTGTGTGTGTGTGTGTGGAGAGAGTATTTGTAGGTGTGTACAGGGGGGTCAAGGCTGTGTGTGTGCGTATGAGAGAGAGAGAGAGAGACGAGAGGGTTGTGTAATAACAAAGAGGCCAAATTAGAGTTTTGTCCATGTTATACCGCTGAATGATGACTTTGGCAGAGGCGTTGCAAGTAAGCACTTTCAACTGTGCACATGGCCAGAACTAAAGGCAAACAGCTGTGCCTGGGGCTACAGTGGACTGGAATCCCCCTCGTGCTACAGTCAGTCAGCCAGTCAGTGAGGGGAATGCTCTATGGTGGGCGGGGCAGCCAAATTGTACCGTAACTTACAATACAACATAAAATGTTATGACTAAGCTTAATTGGTAATATGTCATTAAAAGCATATGTAGTGTGTGGGGATATTTGATGTCTCTATTGTGAACAAGCCCTGCATCTGAAACACATTACACATGATGTCCAAGATTTGGTGCTGATACGTCTGTCACTGTGTGTGTGTCGTCCAGGTATGTGTACCACAGCTCCAAGTGGATGGTGGCGGGGAACGCAGACTCCCCCGTGCCCCCGCGGGTCTACATCCACCCAGACTCCCTGGCCTCTGGAGACACCTGGATGAGGCAGGTGGTCAGCTTCGACAAACTCAAACTCACCAACAATGAGCTGGATGACCAGGGCCATGTGAGTGAGCCGGTGAGCCGGCTTAACTTGACATACCATTGCCTCCCTCCTACACCTGTACACTGTTACACCTGTACACTGTTACACCTGTACACTTGAACACTGTTACACTTCTACACTAATATAAATATGTATTAGTAATTGTACTGTTTCAGTATTTCTCAAAGTGCTTCACATTATACCAGGGGAATTTATTTCACCCCACCCATGTATAGATGAGACTATTCTTAGAGAAGAACTGTTTTTGCTACTTCGGCCTTTATCGACTGATACTGAAACAGTTGATTGGTCATGATGTAGTTATGGCACATGATGGCACTCCTCATGACATGAACTCAGTGCTGTTACAGGCCAGATTGGTTTGATTACCAAGTTGTTGAAACAGTCAAAAGCCAGTGCATACCCATTTCTCCATTGAGGTCCTGATTTAGGGATGCCAGTGCGGCGCTGGTGGGCTGGCACACCCTGGTCCTCATGTGGGCCTGTTTTCCATCCGGCCAGCTGATTCTATCGCAGCTCCATTCTTCTGACAAATGTATTAACAGATGCAGCAGTGGGTGCGTATTTTGAGGGTAGTCAGGCAAGGCCCCTTTTTCCTCTCCCACAGCCTCGTTATAAGGCCTTTGTTCTCCTGGAGGCCTCGAGGCGAGAGGAAATTAACTTTGTAACTTCCTGTGTGGGAAACCTCACCGCAGATAGGCTGGTATCTGACCCATCTCTCTTCTCTTCTTCCTCTGACTACTATCAAACCTCTCCATCAACAGCGGTAGCTATTGGTTATTAATCATCTGTTTCATGTGCTGCTGATTTTCCAAGCTGATTGGCTTTTGCTTGTGATTCATAAATTAGATATAAATATGTCGCTGAAATCACTGCATTGCTACAGAAGGCTGTCAGTGACATTACAACATGTATTGTTTTGACAAGAGATCTGTCAGATAAGACCCTTGGCTGCTCTGTGTTGTTGTGAGCTCAGTGTGTGTATGTGTGACGGGGGCAGGGTTGACCTGACTCAGGCCCAGGCAGGACTCAGAACCCTTGGTCATAACTGCGGGGTCCCGTGAGCCGAGCAGGGGGGCAAGGGGAAGGTGCTGGGGGGGGCCCTGGCTAGAATATTACATTTACTGTCACTGTTATTCAGTACTGTTTCCCCAATCTCCGTTTGAAATGACCCCCTTAGTTGTCTGCGGCTCCAAGGAGGCTTTCTCACTCGGGCTGTAATCAAGAGCAGACAGAGAGCCGGAGGGAAGGCTGGGCCGTCGTAACCTGACTCCTCGGCTCTGCTCTCTGGTGTTAAATACTTACCTCACCACCTCTCTCATTAGAAGTGTGGACTCATGTTCCTCTTAATTATATAGCTCTGATATGAATTCAGACTTGCTTAGACACACACACACACACACACACACACACACACACACACACACACACACACACACACACACACACACACACACACACACACACACACACACACACACACACACACACACACACACACACACACACACACACACACACATACACACAGAGAGAATGTAACCATTACGATCTCTCTGTGGTTTCAGATCATCCTCCACTCCATGCATAAGTACCAGCCTCGTGTCCATGTGATCAGGAAGGACTTCAGCAGTGACCTGTCCCCCACCAAGCCTGTTCCCAGCGGAGAGGGAGTGAAGACCTTCAGCTTCCCTGAGACTGTCTTCACCACTGTCACCGCCTACCAGAACCAACAGGTCTGAGACCAGACACCTTTCTCTTTGTTGCTACAATGGTATGTTGCCACTCAATGGGTCTATCTGCACCAGGCTTAGGATCAATTCATTTTCATTTCTGGAAGTGAACATCAATTCAGTTTATGAATGGAAAATGACCAATTATTAATATTATTAACTCAAATTCTGATTTTCATGAAATTCTTTCTTCATTCATACATTCATTAGGTCCCTCTTCGATTAAAAAAAAAACGTTATGTTGACCCGTTTTTTCCCTCTCCAACATGTACATTGGTCATCGCTATGTCATGTGTTTTGATTGTAATGTTTTTCTTTCCTGCAGATAACAAGACTAAAGATCGACCGCAACCCATTTGCTAAAGGATTTCGGGATTCAGGCAGAAACAGGTATATATATCTCCAGTAACCCGAGGTCCGTGTAATACAACATGATTCAGCGTTCGCCATGCTGTGTGGCGCAAATCTTTCATTTTCTCCAACGTGGCCTTTAATATGGAAATAATCCCCTGGAGATACCACCTAATCCCATATGCTGCTCCATATAAAATCAGTCATCTCTCCCCTGCCAAGAAAACCCCATTACATCTGAGATAGAACCACATGTTTTGGGTAGGGCTCTCTCTCTTTCCCTCCTTTTCTCTGTGTGCCTCTCTCTCTGTGTGCCTCTCTCTCTGTGTGCCTCTCTCTCTGTGTGTCTGTGTGTCTGTGTGTCTGTGTGTCTGTCTGTTTGTCTGTCTGTCTGTCTGTCTGTCTGTCTGTCTGTCTGTCTGTCTGTCTGTCTGTCTGTCTGTCTGTCTGTCTGTCTGTCTGTCTGTCTGTCTGTCTGTCTGTCTGTCTGTCTGTCTGTCTGTCTGTCTGTCTGTGTGTGTCTGAATTATCATATATAGCGGGGGAAACACTGAACCAGACCCTCAGCACATGAAAGCTCCCCTCCCATCTGGAGTGCATTTTCGGCACAGATATTTGAGACATCTTTTTTCATTTTTCAAACATTAGAGTGATGGGTTTATGAACTAGCATTAGAATTTCATTGCAGAAAACTACAGATTAAAAGATTATGCAGGAATAAGATATTTATAGACAGAAAATGTATTTATCTTTACACATATCCTAACTCTGCTCATGGTAGTAATTTACCTCATCACTGTTAAACTGTGCAGAGTAATGCCACAGTATAGCGATCTGAAATCAATAAAAACAGGGACATATTACACAAGCTAAATTGTACAATTAACTACAGAGTTGGTTCTCTATGTATTTATATGTTAATACAGATCCGTCTCTGGCATTAAATTATGATTATGTCGTCAATTGGATTTTGGCTGGTGACACATTACTTTATGAGGTAAAACAGGGCATAGCTTATTTGTTGGGTTTTGATCCTGAGCACTATGAATGAGCGCACTGATGGCCAGGGCCAGTGTGATTAGCGTAGTGCGCTAACGAGCTGGAATGGCCCAGGAGTTACTGGCCCTAAAATAACATGGTCGGGACAGGCCCTCGTTTCCCTGGGATAGGGCTCAGCAGGGCACACAGGAGTAAATCACGCAGGAAGGAGAACCGTGTTCAAGATGAAATGTCACCCAGATTTATGATCACAGTAAAAACCTGCTCCTTTTAATGGCTCCAGTTTCCTCCGTCTGACTCCACTTCTCCTTCTCTGCCTCTCTCTTTCCAACCTCTCTCACTCATACTTACACTCCCTCCTTTCTCTATGTGCCTCTCTTGTTCTTTTGACTATCTGTTTTCCCGTCACAACTCTTCCTTCCTCTTTCTCTTGCCCCGCCCTTGTTATGTTTTATGTACCCAACCCATCCCTCATACTGACCCTCTTTTTTTTTTCTTCCACTGTTTCAGTCTCTCGTTCTCTCTCTCACACAGGACTGGTCTGGAGGCGATCATGGAGACCTATGCATTCTGGAGACCGCCTGTGAGGACACTCACGTTTGAGGACTTCACCAACATGCAGAAACAGCAAGGTGTGTAAAACTGTATCTAAACTATGTCCTAATCTCCTATCTACACTCTCTCACTGTCACTGCATACCTTTTCCTTTCCTTTCCCTTACCTCACAACACATCAATTATCTATGTCCTTCATCAGTCTGGTCATCACTGGTCATCACTTTTGGCATGTCCGTCTGACTTGGAATGTACTGAACTTTTCACATTCTGCAGGACCTTAACAATAAAATAATTAAATGACCCCTGTGGCTTTTGGACGGCTATTTGACGTGAGCGGTATCAGTGAAAGTCGCATGCGTATCTCCCCAGCGAGCACAGCCCAGTGTCTCTACTCATGGCTTGTATCACAGGCCCCCGATGCTTAAAGCAAGCCGATTTCTTCAGCACTCCTTTCTCCAAGGTCATGATGACATTAGGTCACTCAGTATTTTGTCTGTGTCGACATCTGTTTGTTATCACAAACTCCTCCAAACCGATCAGACGTTAATTAAAGTCCTCGCGCCTCTGATGAACTTTGGGCGCTCCGTAAGGACTGAGCACCCCCCAGCTCCACCAGACGGCCTTCCAGCGGGGTAATCAACCGTTCCCCTCAGCAACACTAACGCTGCTCTAACCCCTGCCGACCAGAAAGGAAAACATGACATCACTGTGATATCTTCCTCGCCTTACCAACAGAAACTTGCAGAACTGAGCTGAACAGAACAGCACAGCTGTATTATCAAAGGCATATGGCACAGTCAGAATCAGAACTCTGGCCAAGAGAGAATCCTGAATTAGTTAGTTATGCAGTGTTTTTTTTTCTTTAGCTGGTTTCAGATGGAATTTTAGTGAATGTGGCCCAAATTGTCATTAATAAAGAAATATGTGAGTGATATCCCACAGCTATCGGTCGATTCCAAAAGCTTGACTTATTGCATGTTAACCTGTGCCAAGATGAGTTTTTTATTTTTACGGTCATACATATCTAAATTATGAATGCATGATTCTTTGAGTAAAGGGGCAAGCTCGGAGATCTGTTGACCCAACATGTAATGTACCAAACTGAAGCCACATTTATGCTCAGAAACAATTACTGTTATTTATTAGAGGGTTTAAGATCCCATAAATAGTACTATTTAAAAGAAGTAATGCGGTCATGCAATTAGTCCTTAAAATCAGATGTTGAGCAAGTCGAGGTGGTGAAGTCAGCTGCAATTTACAAGTAAGTGTAATATCGAATTCTTTAATACATGTGAATTAAGATGCTTATGCGCCAGTCTTAAACAGCACTCTCTTATTTGACCGGTTAAGATCAAACGGCAGCAGTTGCTGGAAGGAGACATTCTGGCGGCGAAAGGCTGAAATGAGAGATATTGTCAGAGTGTGATTGTTGACCAGTGTTTGTGTTGTTGTTTCACTCCGTAGCGCTGGTTCTGTCTCACTGTCTTTGCGTTGTGTGTCTCTGTGTGTTTTTTAGGAGGAAGCACGGGCACCTCTCCCACCACCTCCAGCACAGGAACCCCCTCCCCTTCTGGTGCAGCCCACCTCCTGTCCCCCTCCTGTTCACCGCCTACCTTTCACCTGGCCCCCAACACCTTCAACGTGGGCTGCAGGGAGAGCCAGTTGTGCAGCATGGGGTTGTCTGAGTACCCGGCCTGCGCCCGCAGCAACATGGCGGCCCTACAGGGCTACGGGGGCCTGGCTGACAGCTCCTACGGACGCCTCCAGGCAGCAGGGGGCACTGTGGCCTCCACCCAGCAGTCTGAATCGTTCCTGCCCCAGAGGACTTCCTCCCTGATTGCTGCGGGAATGCAGGGGGGCGGCCATGGCTCACTGTCCGGTGGCAGCAGTGGAAGCGCTGGCGGAAAGATGGATGCCTATGGAGGTCAGCTGACCTCATTCCCAGCCTCCCAGCTGCAGTATGTGATGCAGGCGGGCTCTAGCTCCGCTTCTGGCTCTTCCTCCTCTGGCTCCTCCCCCTCATCCGCCCACATGTTCAGCGGGGGCCACCACCATGTGCAACAGGGGTCCTACAATGCCTTCTCACTCCACAACCCCTACAACCTGTATGGATACAACTTCCCCACCTCCCCTCGTCTGGCTGCCAGCCCCGAGAAGCCCCAGGGCGGCCTCCTGTGTTCCTCTTCCCCTGCCGGGGCATTTGCCGAGCGCCAGTACCTGTCCAACGGTGGCATGGACAGCATGCACATGATCGGCAATCCCTCCACTGGCCAGCAGGGGGCAGGCCCCTGTGATGGCCGGCAGTATGGCTCCTCCTCTCAAATGTCTATGCACATCGTGTAAAAACTAGGATCTCACTTCTGACCCAATTTTTGCTGTCCCGTTATTTCAACAAGTTATGTTTCTTCTACGATAAATCTGTTATCTCAGATGTGCTATTGATGTTGAGTCATTTTACATTTAGCGTTTGTAATACTGAGGTAGCGTACAAAGTGAACCTTTCAAAAAATGACTTTTCATCTCGTGATGCTTGTTGTTTTGAATTTCCCCCCAACAGGCTTTATTCAACGGAGTGAAACTGTTATTTAATTGCCACAATAGTGTTAAAAAGGCGAAGTGAAACCGTATACCTGACTCTCTCAGTAACTGTTCAGAACACTAACCCCACTATTGGGGACACACAGAGGGATCCGTGAAGGAGAGGAGCCCATATACTCTTACTGTGCAGGGATTCTCAGGAGTGAACTCATGAATTTGTTATGGTGCAATAGTAATGACAGCCTCTACAGTAACTCAGCCTTGTTGCTATGGATTATATCCAGCCCCGGACATGATGTGACAGGGGCTTCGTGAGATCCAGAAACTTCACCTCCACTTCCACATCTCTAGTTGTAACAGGACAGTTATGCAACATTATTCTATAGCGTTGTGGCAACATTGGGAGAGAACTGAAAGGGTTGTGGATATTAACAGTGCCTGATCAATATGGTTTTCCCTCTGGCCACTCAGAGGTGATGAAGGGAGGATGATGGATGAGGCACAAAGGGTGAACATAATATAATACAGCACATACTGGAGGGATGAAGTCAAAGACCTACAGGTCAGGGTGAGGGAGGAACTATGTGTGTCCGACAGGGGCCCAGTTGTTGGCCCTGCATCTCTCAGTGGACATGCTGGATGAGAGGCTCTGTTCAAGGGGACACTGAACATACAGTGAAATCACCACAATCTTATCAACTCCTTTCCTCACAGACTGGAATGGCTTCACAATTTTGAGGTGATTACCTTTTAAAAAGCATATATAAGATGGTGAATGCAAGTAAAAACCATACGCTTTAAAATTGTTGTGTGAAATGTTTTAAATATACAATAGGAGAACAGAGTAATTAAAGTATGTTTTGGTGTGTTGTAGATAAGCGTATTTAAGTGCCAAGCAATAATGCTATTATATTGGCCAATCTATCATGAAGACAAATGTGTGGAAAAAAGGGAAATATCAAAAAGTATTCTTTAGAAAGGCATTTAAAAAAAAATGTAAATACAGGTGCCAAGCACAGTAAAGTTCAATAAACATTTTAATTCATTTACATGGTTTTGATTCATTTACAGCCATCACTATAGGATGCGCGTACCATCCGAGTGGACCACTAACAAAAACACAAAGAATAGAGCAAATGCATCCTCTGACATTTTCTTATTCAAATATCACTTACTAGCAATTACAACGATACTCTACCATATGGTACCATATTATTCAACATCCATGGGGTTTATTTAATTAGTTTAAATAACAGGAAATCTTACTGACTGTGGCTTTATCATCAGAAATCTGCAATAGTCTAACTATGCAAGTATGGAACAGTAAAGATGGAGAAAGATATACCAGAATATTGTGTATTTTAGAAAAAGTATCCAAGAATGGTCTTATTTATTATCCCAAGGTCCTGTAAACACATCTGCCCTGGTTGGTTTGAACCAATGACTCAACACATCTGCCCTGGTTGGTTTGAACCAATGACTCAACACATCTGCCCTGGTTGGTTTGAACCAATGACTCAACACATCTGCTCTGGTTGGTTTGAACCAATGACTCAACACATCTGCCCTGGTTGGTTTGAACCAATGACTCAACACATCTGTCCTGGTTGGTTTGAACCAATGACTCAACACATCTGCCCTGGTTGGTTTGAACCAATGACTCAACACATCTGCCCTGGTTGGTTTGAACCAATGACTCAACACATCTGTCAAACTGAAATAGGAAAAAACCCAGTCAGTCCTGCAGGTCCTGCCTACCAGAGAGAAAAGGAATCAAGCCCATGTGCATGATGTAACTATTGTTGTGGACGGATGGACATAAATATGCCACCTGTTTCAGAGGAAAGCAGCTCGTAATCATTTGAACATCAGAGAGAGAGAGAGAGAGAGAGAGAGAGAGAGAGAGAGAGAGAGAGAGAGAGAGAGAGAGAGAGAGAGAGAGAGAGAGAGAGAGAGAGAGAGAGAGAGAGAGAGAGAGAGAGAGAGAGAGAGAGAGAGAGAGAGAGAGAGAGAGAGAGAGAGAGAAGTCATACAGTATTTACGATGATTCTATTCTTGCTCTGCGGTGCCCCTCATTACAGATCCATGCAGACCCCAGTGATTTAGCAGCCCAATCAGCATCCATTACATGGATGTCCTCCGAGGAGAAAGTTCCTGCCCAATCACTTCCTATCATGCGTACGGTTCCAACCATGAAATATCATATCTGAACCATGATCAGAGAATGAAGTGGGTCTGGGACCATGGAGACAGGGCTCAGTATTGGAAACACCTGTTTTCCAACCATGACTACAGCAATGAGTGGATGAACCGGAGAGGAGAGCAGCAATGATTTCATAATTTGGCAAAACTCCATATATCTGGACATTATTTCCAATAATTATTCACGTTATTTGTCTGATATCCCCCTACATCTTTTCAGCAGCATTTAAAATCAACTTCTCCTCACTGCAAAATTACCTCAGCTTTATAGAGAAAATGCACACACGTGGTAGGAAGAACACAGAGTAGAAATCTACAAAGCATATGATACAATACACAGCAGAGTCTGCTATAGCTCTGTACTACCGTATCAAAACATTGCCTTCTAGCGCCAGATTCAGAACGGCTTGAATAACAACCTCCTCACATCCTTTCATCTTGGCTTCTTTCATTAGCAGTAAAATATGCAACCAATCCGATTGATTGGTTAATAGATGTATATGCCTGCCATATAGCAAAATATGAAACTGGAACAATTTAAGATTCCCAACAAACTTCTGACAGGCTGGATATTTTATGAGACACTCTGACAAAGTTGAGAGGGTTTCAGTGCCTATTGCTGGGCTTTGAGGCCATTTTGAGTGACAGCATGTTTACTGGAAGGTATCTGTTCCATAATCCTCTCTGCGGTCATTGATCTTTCTCTTTGAGAAGATTTCAGATGTTTTACAGATTCCCAAACGTGATATCTGTCCCCAGGGAACCTTACTGGGCAAGATTCTGACTGATTCTGACCATTATTGGAACTGTGCAGAAAAAGGTATAAACAACTTCACTTTGACTGGGGACTAGGGGGCTGTTTTCTTTTGATAGGCTGGACCGCTCGTTGTGTGTATCACCATATAAGATACGATTTCTGGTAAACTATTGCCCTCTTGTGTTTTTACTCCTATTTGCCGTGGATTCCTAAGCGTTGGCCGATCATACTAACTGTCAGGAGATTCACTATCTCAATGTGATACTTTACAACTGACAAGTGCATTACAACATTAAATCACCTGTGTGTCACAACTAAGATTCCAATTCCTTCAAATACCCTGCATACCTTTTTTATTTTACATCTTGAAGGTATTTTGAGAGTAACACAGGATATATATCTGAACCCTGAGTTTTCAACTAAAGCAACACATTGATTTATTGCCAACTGCATGTGTTTTTATTGCACATACATGCAATGTTTTGAAACCCTTTTGAAGTACTTTTTATTTCATTCTTTATATAGGAATACACATTTACAGCCAGCTATCAAATTTGACTTAAGAACTATGCAATACGCAAAAGCTTATTCCTTTAGTCATTGTGTTCCTGATTTTCTGGATAGACACCTCTTGTACAGGTATGAGAAAATAATTCCTCTCTGTTTCTGCTTTTTAGTCCACATGCAGGGAGGAGAGGAGAAGGAGAGAACGTGTTCTGGATCCAACTGGTGGTGATTCATGGTTTCCCTTTGCTCTGTGTGAGAAAAACAGCATTGAGCAGCTCATATGTCAGTATGAAGTATCACACACACACACACACACACACACACACACACACACACACACACACACACACACACACACACACACACACACACACACACACACACACACACACACACACACACACACACACACACACACACACACACACACACACACACATTCTCTGAAATGTGGACGCATAGGTCAAAAGGAAATACTTCAAATGTTTTTTCCCCTTCTGGAGGGAACAGAGATGCTTGAGATACCATCACCCCCGAGGCAGGTTTTTCTGATCAACCTGAGGGCCCAGATGGAAGCGGTCCGGCCGGGGGTCTCCTGTGGCGGGTGGCCTGCTGAGTACAGAGATACCCCACCGTGTCACCTCCATGGCTAAATGAGAGAGGTCCGGTCCGGAGCGGCTGCCTCCTCAGAGGGCCTGCGGATAGTGTGACTGACCTGGACGGCTGACCCGGATACCGACCCGGAACTCCGACCAGACTGAGCCAGACTGAGCTGTGTGGGAATAGGAATGGCCTGGGTTTGAGAAGGGGCATGAATGTAGAAGGTAGATATGTTGAGGGATTTAGTGTTGTGGGTTTCAAATTGCCTTTCAATGCTGAGCAAAACCTGGGCTTGAGAAAAAGGGCTGGGTGTTGGGGGGTTTTGGGGTGGTTTGGAGGGTGGTAGTGGTCGATTAGCAGACACATGTGGGTTGGTTGGTGGGGTGGGGGGGTAGGGTGTGCTTGGAAGGGGGGGGGGGGGGGTTGGGAGGGCCCAGATACAGCGAAACAGGTGTCCCGGTGAAAATTAGAAGGAAAAAAAAGAAAATTAGGGACGGCGGCTCATTTTCTCTAGAGCCTGAGCAGCTCAGACAGGATCTGAATATGATGATTGGTGGGAATAAAAACCAGAGAGAGAGAAAGAGTGATGGGGGGGTTCAGGTCTTCAACAAGACAGACAGTATCTCTTAGTAGGGATGTGAGTATGGCAGTATATAGACAGTGTTACCGCACAGTCGTAAATAACAGTGTTATCTAGGACATTGAGAGTTCTCATCAGATATTCACCCAGTGATCATGGGCTAAACAATACTAATGGTTCTGGATGTATAAACCGCATTACAGGGGTAAAGCAATGCTCTGTGTCATAAATAAAAGGCCTTGCTTTTAAGTGGTGAATTTCCCAACTCTTTGGCACGGCATGCGTCTCTTGTCCTTGACGGGCCTTCAGAGTAGGCATTCTGAGTCGCCATTCGCTGCGCTCGTTATTTTCACAGGAAGTTTGTTTAACGGTCGATAGATGGACTTGGTGAACAACCATCATTCAAGCGATTTGAAAATGCCCAGCTAATCCCCCCCAGCTAAATATTCTGGAAAATATTCTGCCAACACACATGCGTACTATAAATCACCTTTATAATGCTTGTCACATAAAATGTTACTACGACTGTGGACTTAAGAGCGTGTCCGTTGTGTTAAGGCCAACATGGCTGGCTGGGGCTGATTTTGGGACTGCCATGCGGCGCCCCCACTATCAATCTATCTATGGAGGCTGCATATGCCTTGGGTGCGTGTCTGAATGCAGGTTTGTTGGTGGCAGCTGCATTCCTTTATGGCTCTCACCTGGAACTATTGGACAGAGACAAGACGAGGAGGGTTTCGAATACATTTCATGGCGACCATTTCCAAACAGCCCCTAGGCCTATGTCTAAGCAAACGCCTGACTGATTACTTGGATAAAAGTATTCTGGTCACGGTAGCACTATTAAACAACACAGGCATAATCCCCGGTAACAGGGCTGCTGAAAGCTCTCTCTCCCCCCGTTATCATCATGCCTGTTCAAGGGCTTGGCCCGGATCGCATTGCGACGTGTGACGTGTGACGTGTGCCGGGCAAGGAAAGCAGGAAGCTCGGTTAGCTCTCTCCTTTCCCAGATGGAATTTGGCATCGCTACACACACTCAGTAAGTGGCTGAAACCCACGTCTTTCTGAGAACCACGCTGTGACCGTGTTGACCAACTGCTTTCCCTCAGCCAAAGCCCATTTAAAGTCGCTGACATGCAGGCAGTTGAAAAGGTTGTCTGTGCATGTGTGTGGTGACTGTCAGTGCTTACCCACTGGGCACAAACTGGTTGAATCAGTGGTGTTTTAATGTAATTTGTCAAAGTATTGTGATGTGGAATCTAGGTGGAAAATACATTGGATTTGTAACAAGTCTGTTGTTTTGACTGTGAATATTCAACCACAGGATTATGTCATCATAGTAACAAAATTTCAACATAGACAAACCTTGCATAACATATGTTGAATTTGTATCTTTAGTACAATGCGATCTTCAAGGTTATATCCACTATCAGAACATTTGTTGTAGGCTGGGCAGTACCTCCTACTGGAGAGTTCATGTATCCATAGCTACTCATTGGTCTCCCATCCAGGGTTTTAACCAAGCCCAGCCCTGACTAACTATAACAGTTGTCACTGACAATTACCAATGTGCTGTTGTCAGATTGGTTGTTGAGAGATATCCATTTAACTAAATAGATTCACTGTTGCGAAGCCATTCCAAGGTGTAGGTTTAACAGAACAAATGAAATGTAGATTTAGGATAAAGCTTTTGCAAAGTTATCAACAGCTATTGTTTCAATTCAGCCAAGAATTCAACAACAAATAGGCCTAGGGGTTTAAAAAATTATAGGACTAAATCAAATCAAACTTTATTTAAAGTACATTTACATTTCGATTTGATTTAGTCCTATTCTTTAACTTAGATTTTTGGTTGAGATGGAGATGTGAATCCAACATATCAATTATTAATTTGTCGACCAAGTGGAATTAAAGCCAGACAAGTCAGTGGCACAGATGGAACTATCCAAGCAGTAGATACTGTAAATCTCCTTTAAATGTTGACATTTGGTTGAGTTGTCAACCAAACACAATTCAATATTACTTTTGAAATACAGTAAATAGCCTAAAGTTAAAGATATCTTAGTAACATTTAACCTTTAAACGAGTAACACATCCAGGGCCACATTTTGAGGTTACTGTAGCCCAACTATACATTTATTTTTATGTAATCATGTAAAGCTTGCATGTTCAAGATAGCATGCATAGGTCTTCGCAGGTCTGTGGAGATCTTCACAAATGATGTAATAATCTGTGCAGAATCTCGAACTGCATTGATCACATGGTTCTGCTATTAGATGAAGCACAGTGGAAACACATTAATATGTTGTATAAATAAACAACGTATGTGACATTGTATTCCCATTTTGAACTTTGCTGTGTTTTCAAATGGTTGAAAGCGCAGTGATAGACATTTAGGTGACAACTAAAACAAAAATCTGACATTGTTTTTCCATTGGAATTTGGTTGTGCTTTTAGATAGTTGAAAGCATAGTGATAACCCCTTGTAAATTCAACTAACTTTCGGCGGGTGAGTATAGGTTGTAATCTCATTGATCAACGTCTCAACCAAATATTACCCAATTACAGCATCCACAGTTGAAATGACGTGGTGTGCCCAGTGGGTAGTTACCGATACGGATACACACAACATTCTGAAGTCGAGCTTGTGAAGTAGTGTGTCTGTGTCTGTGTGTGTGTGTGTGTGTGTGTGTGTGTGTGTCTCTCCCTGTGTGTGTGTGTGTGTGTGTGTGTGTGTGTGTGTGTGTGTGTGTGTGTGTGTGTGTGTGTGTGTGTGTGTGTGTGTGTGTGTGTGTGTGTGTGTGTGTGTGTGTGTGTGTGTGTGTGTGTGTGTGTGTGTGTGTGTGTGTGTGTGTGTGTGTGTGTGTGTGGATATGCCATATGCTGTGACAGTATGACACAGGATAGGCACAGGTTTTTAAAGGAAACAATAAAAGGTTACAACAGGCTGAGGCTCTTCCCAAGCAACACTTGTCTTCTCAGTATAGATGACAAGTGCTGAGAGGGATGGAGAGATGGAGGGGCAGAGAGGCAGGTGGGAGAGGTGTGGCAGCCGGGGCTTCAGCATAACACACAACCACAGGGCAAAGAGGAAGGGAATATTGTTAGAGAAAGGATCAAATTAATATGGGTGAAGGATAATGTTTGCTCTTTGAACTATCGTGTCTTTGTCACATTGCTCTCTTTCTAAGTCATGTATGTTTCATGCATTCCTTTCAAAGCAATGCCTTTAGAAGACAATGTGAAGAACTGACTTTGTAGGTAAAGACTTGGGAGAAGGAAAAAAATAGTTTAACATAGAAACAACCCAAAGTTCCAGTTCAGATGTCCCACAACAACTGTACCCTACACACTTGTTTTTTCCACATCCCTGCCAATGCCCCATCTCCCCTCAGGCCGAGCGGTTTTCTCAGTAATCCCTAACACCTGCTTCACAAAGGAATGCCATGTTCAATTTACAAAAGCAACAAAGGAGATACCCACTGGAAAGATCCTTAATTGAATGGAGTTCTCTGCTCTGTGACTCACAACAAATCAATGAATAAAATGTATTTAATTTGATGAGAGGAAATTGAATGCAGTCAGAGGCTTTAACCCTCTTACGTTGATTTATTGCTAACAGATAAATAAATAGGGGCTCAATGTTGAAGACATCATTCACCGCAGGTCAGTGTTGGGGTCAATATAGTTTTAAATTCACTTAATTTAGGAAGTGAATTGAAATCGAATGAATGCATTTAAAAATTCCTAAAGAAAATAAATCTTCAATTCACTTCCTGAATTGACTAAATTGAAAACTGAATTGACCCCAACCCCTGCTTCAGTTGTTTTGGTGCCAACTCAGGCCTAAATGATCTCAGCAGTGCCTCTTGTCTCCTAGAGGCTACTTCCCCCAGATTGAGACCTCATACTCAGCCCAGCCCACCGCAGCCCAAATCAGCCCAGCTGGGTCAGCAGGCTGCTGGGGCTCTCTCTCTCCAAGTCAGAGCAGCTATGCCTGCCGTGCCTCCGGCCTAATCCACTTAAAGCCAATTACAAGGCTATTACTGTGATCGCCCTCCCGAAAATGACAATGGAGCTGGTTGGGGAGAACGAGAACAATCACAGCCACTTGGGCCCTCTTTATTTCGCCTTTGGAAATCCAGTGGCCCTGATATCTCGATCACTAGGAGTGACAACTGACACAATTAGTGTTTAGGGTTAGAGGCGAGAGGTGTCGACTGACGTATCCCGGGGGTGGAGAGGCAGTTCGGGGCTTTAGAGGATGTTTTGGGGGCCGTTTTGAGGTCATGGGACCAAGGGCCAGACAGACCCCCCCACACGCACACTGCCTCTCACGTTTTAATTACTGTTAACTTTCAGTTTGGAAGCTAAGATACCTGTTTTGTATGTGGGGTAGGCCTACAGATGTAGGATCTTGATAATTAACTGCTGAGAATTTTCCTGTGATGCAGGAAATGCAGATGAGCTTCGTGATTTATATAAATTCACTGAAAACCCGCACACACACACACGGTTATATTAAGATTATTGCTCTATTCATGTTGCCTACTTTTGTCTAGCTAATAGCCTAATCACCGGTCAAGCAACCTAATCAACAATACTGGTCAAATTAAGATCCTACATCTGCACAGATGTTGGATCTTAATTTGAGCCAGTTTGCGACAGCAGGAAAATAATCCAGGAAATGTGAATTATTATGTGGATTATAATTAATATAGATTTTTGTTAGGGGTTGATACATTTTTTGTAAGGGAAAATCAAGTCTGAAATTTCAAAGTGGAAATTACAAACTTCAGAAGCATTTTTAAACTTCAAATACCCTACAAGTTTTAGTGGTCGGATATTTTCCCTTACCAGTCCAGTCAGAATAAGAATAAATCATCTGTATTATTGTGCATGATTATTCTATGTGGTCAGAGTTTATTCTCTCCTCTTGGCTGAGTCTACCGGCTCCAGTCAAGTCTTTATAAAGTTTTCCTGATTCACTTTTTCTTGATGGCCATAATACAGCATAATATAATATATCCATAAGGGGGGAAGCAGCCACCCACACTAAGTTCAGCTAGTCTTAAAGCAGCTCACTGCCATGACTGGTAAAGCCCTTTTCCTCCCAAAATGTGGTCAAGTGCTGTTCAATAAAGCCAGACTGGAGCTGGAGCGCTGCCCTCAGTCCATAGTCTTCAGTTCTCAGCCTCCCTACTAACCTAAAAAGCATCAATAGCGGTAAAAAAATAACATCATTTCAAAATCCTTTCTTTTATGAAATATTAGGATTTTGTCAAGCAACTAGTTACTAACATAAAACATAATTGACTATGATTTCTGGGTTGATATGGAGGAATGACTAATAATCTCCATAAAATGTTTAAGAACAATTGTGATAAAATCACCACATATACAAACTGAAATATCACATTGACATACGTTTTCAGACCCTTTACTCAGTACTTTGTTGAAGCACCTTTGGCAGTGATTACAGCCACGAGTCTTCTTGGGTATGACATAAAAATCTTGGCACACCTGTATTTGAGTTGTTCTCTGCAGATCTTCTCAAGCTCTGTCAGGTTGGATGGGGAGTGTACATGTTAGATCGGGTTCGATGGGGAGCGTCCATGTTTGATCGGATTCAAGTCCGGGCTTTGGCTAGGCCACTCAAGGACATTCAGAGACTTGTTCCGAAGCCACTCCTGCGTTGTCTTGGCTGTGTGCTTAGGGTCCTGTTGGAAGGTGAACCTTCGTCCCAGTCAGAGGTCCTGAGTGCTCTGGAGCAGGTTTTCATCAAGGATCTCTCTGTACTTTGCTGCATTCATATTTGCCTTGATCCTGACTAGTCTCCCAATCCCTGTTGCTTATAAATATACCCACTGCATGATGATGCCACCACCTTGCTAAACCTGGTATTGGCCAGGTGATGAGCGGTGCCTGGTTTCCTCCAGACGTGACACTTTGTATTCAGGCCAAAGAGTTCAATCTTGGTTTCATCAGACCAGAGAATCTTGTTCCTCATGGTCTGAGAGTCCTTTAGGTGCCTTTTGGCAAACTTGAAGCGGGCTGTCGTGTGCCTTTTACTGAGGAGTGGCTTCAGTCTGGCTTCTCTACCATAAAGGCCTGATTGGTGGAGTGCTGCAGAGATGGTTGTCCTTCTGGAAGGTTCTCCCATCTCCAGAGATGAACTCTGGAACACTGTCAGAGTCACCATCAGGTTCTTGGTCACCTCCCTGACCAAGGCCCTTCTCCCCCGATTGCTCAGTTTGGCCGGACGGCCAGCTCTAGGACGATTCTTGGTGGTTCCAAGCTTCTTCCATGGAAGAATGATGTAGGCCACTGTGTTCTTGGGGACCTTCAATGCTGCAGACATTTTTTGGTACCCTTCCCCAGATCTGTGCCTCGACACAATCTTGTCTCAGAGCTCTATGAACAACTTCTTCGATCTCATGGCTTGGTTTTTGCTCTGACATGCACTGTCAACTGTGGGACCTTATATAGACAGGTGTGTGCCTTTCCAAATAATTTCCAATCAATTTAATTGACCACAGGTGGACTCCAATTAAATTGTAGAAACATCTCAAGGACGATCAATGGAAACAGGATGCACCTGAGTTCAATTTCGAGTCTCATAGCGAAGGGTCTGAATACTTATGTAAATAAGATATTTCTGTTTTTTATTTGTAGTACACTGCAATAATTTCTAAAAACCTGTTTTCATTTTGTCATTATGGGGTATTGTGTGTAGATTGATGAGGAAAATGTTTAATTTAATCCATTTTAGAATAAGGCTGTAACGTAACAAAATGTGGAAGAAATCAAGCGGTTCGAATACCTACCGAATGCTCTGTAGATATGAACCCAGCTTATATAACTAAAAAATAACAAAACAAATGTAAATCAATACTTAGATTTCAGTCAATGTCTTAATACCAAGTGGGAGTCTTGTCTTTCAGATAGATTTAGAACTGAGTTGATAGCTCATAATGTTCCAAAATTAGGGCTAAAAGTCTGATGGCAACGGTGCCCATATCGCCATACAGATGCCATATCTCAGTTTGATCATCCTGTTGTTGCAGTAATTTTCCTGCTTCGCAGGAAATGCAAACTCTTAGTGTATTCAAGGTTTACAAAGGCTTCTAAAGTTTGTAATTTACACTTAAAAATGTCATACTTTATTTGCAAAAAACAAAAAATGTATCAACCCCTACAAAAAATGTCAGTTAATTATAATCCTTATAATAATTCATTTCCTGTTACTGCAGGATTATTTGCACTATACTGGCTTAAATTAAGATCCTACATCTGTATCAGTGGCTATTTAGGTCGTACCGCTACGTCAGATTAGCTCATTCGCCAATTTGTCAGCCTGTGAATATCACTGAAACACAACACCTTGAATGAATAACATAAACATTTTCTTGACAAGTTGCTATGGATGAAATTATACAAAATAATTGTTCAAAACATGAAAAACATACAAAAACGTATATTTTTAAACATCAAATCTGACTATAAATGTGTGAAAATGTTAAAATGTATGTTTATTTTGTGGAATTTAAAGAATTGACTTGTGTTACAAAAGGTTAATTTTGTTTTTTTTACAAAAATTTTGGGGTATAAAGTTTGGGTTCTTTTAGGGGTTGAAATATGTTGGTGCTTTTCGGGTTAAGAAGTCTGGAAACTGCTTTATGTTCATTCAAGAAAACACATTCAAGCATGTGCGGAGGAGAGAATTAAACTGTGTCTGTGTGTGCTTTTTTGTTGTTATTCAGTGCATTCGGAAAGTATTAAGACCCCTTGACTTTTCGACATTTTGTCATGTTACAGCCTTATTCTACAACAGATTTTTAAATATATATATATTTTTTTTACATATGGTGCACACCAGTGGAGGCTGGTGGGATGAGCTGTAGGAGGACGGGCTCATTGTAATATCTGGAATGGAATAAATGGAACGGAATCAAACATGTGGTTTACATATGTTTGATCTGTTTGATAGCGTTCCATTCATTCCATTCCAACCATTTCAATGAGCCCATCCTCCTATAGTGCCTCCCACCAGCCTCCACTGGTGCACACACAACAGCAGGCATCCACCAACATCACATGGAGCACATTTCTTTAATTATGCAGGAAGTTGGTCTGCTACATTCTTCCTCTTATTTATGACATGTGGTGGCCATTTCTCCATCCAAACAGTCCGACACATTTATTCAGAGTCATAATTCTTTGTAACACTAATGTTCAATTATATTGGCTGGGGGGCACAATTAGTGAGGAATTTCAACCACTTGTAGATGGGTGGAAAACAGTGATTCACTGTGAAAAGAGAATAGTTAACTGGTAAGAAGTTAAACCTTCACTAATATATTTTGGGACATCACACTTTTTTTTACAGTTCACAATTTACCTGGTGTTAACTTAGAAAGTACATGGTAAAATGTTGAGTATACAATAATAATTAATGAATGACTACTCTTTAGTCTCTTTGGAATCCTAGACCAAGCGTCACTATTTACCGTTTGCTACAGTACCTGCCATTTTAATTGGAATAGTTTTGTCGTAGTTCAGAGAATTTCGGCAGTGCTGATTTGAATGACCTGGGGATATATAAACACCATAGAGTAGACCATACTCTGCATGAGTTACAGTGCGTTCTGTGTTATGGACTGGTATAGAGCTCATCTTGCAGTCTTGGAGCATTGAGACATGCTCCCAGGATGCTTGAACGTCGCTGTGTAATTGTATATCTTTTTTTTTCTTCCTACGACTAAGTTGCCAGCTTGAGTAGTATGGGTTACTGACCAGACACGCTGAGGCCTATCTAGTTACCCCGGCGTGCAAGCGTGTGTGTGTATGTGTGTATCTGTGAAGCAGGCGGAGCGTTTGTTGAGTGGAAAATGGCCTCTAAAGCTCCTCTACTCACCTTTCGCAGTGGCAACATTTAGCACGGTGCACCCTTCTCCTCCACCACCCACTCACCACCCCTCTACCCCCCCACCCCATATTTCCATATTAAAGGTCCAATGCAGCCGTTTTTTTCTCTCAATATCAACTAATTTGTGTGTAACAACTAGGTATTTTACTGTGATTGTTTTAAACAAATAAAATGGTCAAAAATAAACAAAAATAGCTTCTTAGCAAAGGACATTTCCTCAAGCAAGAATTTATGTCGGACTGTCTGGGAGTGGTCTGAGTGGGGAGGGGAAAACTGAAAACTAGCTGTTATTGGCAGAGGGGTTTGGAACTCTTTCTTATTGGTCTATTAACTAATTTACCAGCTCTTACACTAAAAGGGCATTATCATAATTTTCACAATTTCACAGTATTATTCCAAACTCCTAGTGTGGAAATAAATACAAAACATAGAAAAATCACATTTTTGACTGCACTGGGCCTTTATTAAGTTTTCACAACCTGTTTTAGGAGCGATAGAAAGATAAAGTGATTTTACAGGAGTAATGCCCTTCAACAGATGGTCAGACATGACCAGGAATAGGGGGGTAGTAGGGTGGGGGATGGAGTGTGTGTGTGTGTGTGTGGGGGGGGGGGGGGGGGGTCTGGTAAGGCGGGCTCAATGTGACAAAATGCAAAGTGGAATTTGCCAGCCCCTCCAATCCAGAATTGGCCCACAGAAAGAGCATGAGAGGCGCGATGGCATGTCCTTGGCGGTCCGGGCGAGCTTGGGTGACAGCTGCAATGTTTATAGGCCGGCTTCGATGACAGTCAGGAGGGGATGGCTAGGCTTTTTCAGACAGGAATTAGGTTTGTCATCAGATTCTAAAATCTGTCTGATTTATGACATTTCCACTCCTGTTTTCTCCTCTACCCCCTTGAACCCTCGCTGGGGGGGTGGTGACATTTACTGGAATTTGTTGTTGTTTGTCTACTTCTTACTTTCACCATGATGATCAACTTCTCCCCTCAGAACACTCTGTTGTTTTTCAGTTGCAGAAATGGGAGTAAGTATGGGGTGAAATTTTGCTTGATTGAACACTACTTGTCTTCTAGTTTTTGTCCAGTGCAATTTCCCAGACTGCTTTGAAGCCAGACTTCAAAGCAGACCTGTTTTTAGATTAACAACCTTAAAGAGCGGCTGCCTTTAAAAAGCAACAAATCCCTTTGACAACGGCCAATGTGGCATCGATATGAGTCACAAACAATTATTATAGTGTCAAAATAGACTACAAAGTGTAAATAGGATAGTTTTGGTCATAAAGTCAGTCTCGTCTAAAACTGAGCTTGGAACGTCCATGCGTCACAATGGATAAATGAAGGTTGAGTTTTGATTTGACGATGTCCATTTACCCACTAACATGGGGTGAACAGCTGTGGTGATTGTACTCTATCTAACAACATAGACAGTGAGACAGACCGGCCCAGCAGCTCCGACTGTTTACATAAGTCAACACATCTAGCATTTTTTTACTTGAGAAATACGGCACCAAACACCTTAGTTAGATGTAAAATTGCACAACTAAAACATCCTCGGCAAAAACATGAAAATTAATTACAGATTTCTTGTGTTATCTTAGATTAATTTTGGGGATTTTGAAGAAGTGAAATAGGCTTCCGCATCTACAGTGTCGCAAACACCATAACCAAAATGTGGAATCGGTCAGGAAACACACCTCCAAGACTGAAATCTTGTCTTTCTAATGAGTAGCAGAAAAACACACGTGCCTATCGGTGTTTAGTGGCTCTTTAATCTTAAAATAAATGTCTGTTTTCCTCCTAGATCTAACCATCACGACCACAATGAACTGAGATTACTCTCTCACAACCTAATATCAGGTTAAATTAAATGTGATGTCACTCTTATTAAGTATTCAGAATAGTTTGGGGAGGGAAATAAGTCATTTTACTTCCCTGAGCCTTGAGGTTTATATTGAATGGTGATGTAGTAATGTACTCCAAAAGGATTGATTACCTATAGGCTATGCCATTACATTGTTACAAATGTAAAGGTTAATTTAAAATTTAGAAGCGAGAGAGATCTCTGTTGCTAAATCAAAGAAATAAAATTCAGTGATTCAGGAAACGGTAGAGGAAAATTCTACTTCAGGTAAAAAAAATAATCAGAATGAAGCAACGGTTCTGTTTCATGTCAACCTCTAACCCAGTTTATGTTTCCATGCCAACGTTTAAACCCCGGTGCAGACTGAAGGCACAGCCTGGGTTTGAACCCCAATGAATGCTGGTCCCCTGACGGTCTCTCCATCCAGGTAAGACTTGGAGAAACTCCACCTCCCTCCCTCCCTCCCTCCCTCCCTATTATTCAGGGCAGAGAAAGACTAATATTTGTCGGCAGAGGTCGTTGAATTAAAAATTAAGCTCTACAGGATCGGTTGGTCCCCCTCGGGACGGTTGAGCTAACGTAGGCTAATGCGATTAGCATGAGGTTGTAAGTAAGAAGAACCTTTCCCAGAACATAGACATATCTGATATTGTCAGGAAGCTTAAATTCTTGTTAATCTAACTGCACTGTCCAATTTACATTAGCTATTACAGAGAAAGAATACCATGCTATCGTTTGAGGAGAGTGCACAGTTATGAACTTGAAAAGTTATTAATAAACCAATTAGGCACATTTGGGCAGTCTTTGATACAAAATGTTGAACATAAATACAATGGTTCATTGGATCAGTCTAAAACTTTGCACATACACTGCTTCCATCTAGTGGCCAAAATCTAAATTGCGCCTGGGCTGGAATAAGACATTATGGCCTTTCTCTTGCATTTCAAAGATACAAAAAACCTCATGTTTTTTTCTTTGTATTATCTTTTACCAGATCTAATGTGTTATATTCTCCTACATTAATTTAACATGTCTACAAACTTCAAAGTGTTTCCTTTCAAATGGTATCAAGAATATGCGTATTCTTGCTTCAGGTCCTGAGCTACAGGCAGTTTGATTTAAGTATGTCATTTTAGGCGAAAAATTGGTTTTTAAGCAGCATGTCAGATTTTCCCTTTCGAGAGCTCGACCTGGAGTGAGTAAAGAGACATTTATGACACCTTCCGAGGTCTTTTAGACCTGCCGGACAGTCTTTTTATTTAACTAGGCAAGTCAAGTCAGTTAAGAACAAATTCTTATTAACAATGACGGCCTACCCCCAGGCCAAACCCTTCCCTAACCCGTTTGACGCTGGGCCAATTGTGCGCCACCCTATGGGACTTTCGATCACAGCCGGTTGTGACACAGCCTGGAAACAAACCAGGGTCTGTAGTGATGCCTCTAGCACTGCAATACAGTACCTTAGACCGCTGCGCCTCTTGCGAGGCCCCATCCAGATGTCCAGACGTCCAGACCAACCAGCCATAAAAGTGTCTCAGTTTTAAAACACCCCACATGCAGATGATCTCAGGTAAAGGTACTGACGGCCCTTTTCACTGGCCCCTGATCCTCCTCTGGGTAAGCCAATTATTGAAGAGATTTTATGGGCTCCCGAGTGGCGCAGTGGTCTAAGGCATCTCAGTGATAGAGGCGTCACTACAGACCCTGATTTGATTCCAGGCTGTATGACAACTGGCTGTGATTGGGTGGTGCACAATTGCCCCAGAGTCGTCCGGGTTAGGGTTTGGCTGGGGTAGGCCGTCATTGTAAATAAGAATTTGTTGTTAACTGACTTGCCTGGAAAAATAAAGAAATACATTTCTAAGGTCTCTTCTGACTACCAGTTAATAGAGAGATTACACGTTAAAGATCTTGCCTGACAGCCCATTAAAGAAGAGATTACACGTTAAAGATCTTGCCTGACAGCCCATTAAAGAAGAGATTACACGTAAGGCATCCATTTAACACGGGAATGTGTGATACCATAGGGGGACGGGGAGTGCAGCTATGCAGCCAGGCTGTTTTACAAGAGCCAGCCCAGGCAGGCCTCCAGACCAATCCACCTGAGACCTACAGCAGCAGCTCACAGAGCTGTATTCACATCTTACCAAAAGGCCTCAATCATTAGAACATGAACATTATAAACCAGTCCATGGTTATTTATTTGACACGTATATTGTTTTTATGAACACTGTCCTGTCATTTTTTACAGCCTTTTAAAACGAACATTTTAATCAGTCCAGGTATTAAAATGAAATCAGGACTTGAGTTGCAGTGGTTATAACCAAAGCTCTACTGTGACTGACACAAATTTGCCTTGATCGAAGTGTGTAGATGCACTTTTCTTCAGTTGTCAGGTTCTGAAACAGCAGTTTTGCCACTTTTTTGCCCACAGTCTAAACTATTGTTTATGTTTAGTCAGGTAATGTACAGAAGTTTGTTCTACTGATAGGCTTATGGGAAAAGGAAAAGTGTAGGCCTGTTAGTTGCCTAATAGAACCCCAGAGTCAATATCACCCCTTGGTTTTACTAGCAGGATAGATGTATGCAGGTTCTGCTGCATCCATAAAAGTTTACGCAGCATTGCAAGCTTTACAGCGTATTTGGTATTGCTGTACTTCAAAAAGAAATCAAGCCCAGTGGCATTTCCTCACATCTTAAAAGAATGACACCCAGCTATGTGACAGTTCCCCTCTCCTTATCGGCGGAATTTATACACTCTCCAGACCAAGTGCAGTAGCCTATACAGTCTCTCTTTCTCTCACACACACCTCGCACACACTCACTCTCTTGGTTCCTCCTCCTGCGCGACAGTTCCATTGTTTCTGTGTGTGCCATCCCACACTCAATTCTCCCATCTGTTGTTAACTTATTTCACAAGCTGTAAATTCAGAGCAGATATATAAGGGCATGGTGGGCTTTTACATGTATTTTTATTTAACCTTTATTTAACTAGTCAAGTCAGTTAAGAACAAATTCTTATTTACAATGACGGCTTAGGGGGTTCGGTAACGGATCTGCAGACTCTAGCCCCGGGGGTCACTGGTGCTATTCCAAACCTGTCCGGGCCGTGTGGAGGGAAGAGGGAGGATCCCTCCTGGGGACTGGGGGTCAACGCTTTGCCTTAATGTGGACCACTACTTTGGGGAGACAGGGACTGGTGCATTGGAATCCTTGGTTTACAGTCTAGAGGTCAAGTATATTGTTATGGTAATGCCCAAGGTCAGATGTGTACAGTATGGAAAGACCTGCGGATGTAAAAAATGGGGATGACACTGTCACACCCTGATCTGTTTCACCTGTCTTGTGCTTATTTCCACCCCCCACCAGGTGTCTCCCATTTTTCCCCATTATCCCCTGTGTATTTATACCTGTGTTTTTTTTTGTCTGTTGCCAGTTCGTCTTCTCTTGTTCAGGTCATATCAGCGTGTTTCCCGTTTTTTCCTGTTTTCTAGTCTTCCCGGTTCTGATCTTTCTACATGTCCAGAGCCTGCCTGCCATCCTGTACCTGCCTGACTCTGACCTGGTTTACAAACCCCTGCCTGCCCTCAACCTGCCCTTTGCCTGCCCCACGTGTTACAATAAATATCTGAGATTCAAACTATCTGCAATCTGTGTCTACATATGGGTCTTATCCTTAGTCGTGATAGACACATGGAAATACCAGGTGTGCTTGGGCTACTCCCTACATACTGTAGTTTTGCTCCTAGCTAAAAACGACATCACAATCCTACAGCCTCCGCTCTCAGTCAGTGCTCTCTTTCACAGGTCCTAGGGCGAGTACTGAAACGGGGGAAACAATCCTTCTCCTACAACGCTCCTTGGTCTTGGAACGAGCTACAAAATACACTACATGACCAAAAGTACGTTGACACCTGCTCGTCAAACATCTCATTCCAAAATCATGGGCATTAATATGGAGTTGGTCCCCCCTTTGGTGCTATAACAGAATCCACTCTTCTGGGAAGGCTTTCCACTAGATGTTGGAACATTGTTGAGGGGACTTTCTTCCATTTAGCCACAAGAGCATTAGTTAGGTCAGGCACTGATGTTGGGCGATTTGGCCTGGCTCAGTGTTCCAATTCATCCCAAAGGTGCTCGATGGGGTTGAGGTCAGGGCTCTGTGCAGGCCAGTCAAGTTTTTCCACAACGATCTCGACAAACCATTTCTGCATGGACCTCGCTTGGTGCACAGGGTCATTGTCATGCTAAAACAGGAAAGGGCCTTCCCCAAACTGTTGCCACAAAGTTGGAAGTACAGAATTGTCTAGAATGTCATTGTATGCTGTAGCGTTAAGATTTCCCTTCACTGGAACTAAGGGGCCGAGACTGAACCATGAAAAACAGCCCCAGATCATTATTCTTCCTCTACCAAACTTCATAGTCGGCACTATGCATTCAGGCAGGTAGCGTTCTCCTGGCATCCGTCAGACCCAGACTCGTCTGTCGGACTGCCAGGATGTGAAGTGTGATTCATCACTCCAGAGAACGCGTTTCCACTGCTCCAGAGTCCATTTTACAAACTGACTTATTGGAAAGGTGGCATCCTATGACGGTGCCACGTTAAAAGTCACTGAGCTTTCAGTTAGGCCATTCTACTGCCAATGTTTGTCTATGGAGGTTGCTCGATTTTTTTATACCTGTCAGAAACGAGTGTGGCTGAAATAGCCGAATCCACAAATTTAAAGGGGTGTCCACATACTTTGGCAGTGTACTTTAAAACTGGAGAAGATGGTGTAGCTGTCTGAGTTTCAAGCTCTGATAGAAGAAAATGTTATTGAACATTGCAATTGTTTTTAATGTATTGTATTATGTGTACACGCTGACTACTTCCTGCTGACCTCTTGCCAGGTACCTCTCGCAAAATACGTTTATAACCTCAAGGGTCTTTTCCTAGTTAAATAAAGGTAAAAATAAATACAAATAATAATACAAATTAAAATGTTGATATACTTATCTGGATCTTATGATTAAATATAGAAAAGGTATTTGTGAAATCAGTGTGTACCTATACTAGGTGTTAGTCATTGTTGACAGGAACATTGTGGCCTTAGATAATATATTTACGTTAGTGGTGTAAGCAGCATTGGGGTCATTGTGGACATGGTCACACTAACAATTGACATAAATCAGTGAGAAATGTTGTTTTATGAACTTCTACTCTCTGACGGCCAGATCTGAGGTCAGTGAATTTCCAGCCAGGACTCTTTGTAACAGCAGGTCTCATGCCATGCTCATGAGTTTCCCCCCCAAACCCCAGTGTTGCAATAAACTGCCCTCTTTCCCCTCCACTTCTCCCCCTGTCCCTCGTCACTGCCTCTCCTCTGCTCTGCTTCCATGCTTCTCTCTCCTCCAGTGATCCGTCATGGGATGACAGTGTGCCCGTAGCTGAATTTCTGCTCCACAAATAGGTCTGCCAGGCGAGCCTCTCTTTTTTGGGCCCTACCACGATGGCCTGCTATCTTAGTCATGTGTCCCGTGTGCTGGCCTGTGAACACACACCTCCAGCAGCCAGCATGACCCCGAGCAGCCCTGACCGACCCCGCGGCAAGCTTATTTTAGACCTTGTCTCTCTCCCCCCAACCTCTCTCTCTCTTTCTCTCTCTCCCCCTCCCCTGACAGTCACCCATCATCAATCACAGGCCTGTTGGAGGTGAAAAAAACAAACAATACCCCTCGAGGACGTGAGGGGCGATTTTCGAGTGGTGGCAACAACTTTGCAACTTTTCAAATATATTCCGGCCCCAGCAGGGGTTCGGCCCCATGAATCTGCCAGCCAATAAAAGTTCGCACTCAGCGGAGACTGTCAGTAACCCACCCTGTCTGCAGGAGAGGCATTCACACCAACAATTAGTACTTAATAAATCAGGGCCTCATTTTAACACCTTGAATCTCCACACCGAGGGGGGCCTCAGGACCATGGAGATGTCTTGGAGATAGATATTACCCTCTCATCAACAGCACCATGTTAATTGACTACTATCCTAATGGGATGGTGGTTATCAAAGGGATTTTACCTTTGAGTATAGTTTGGATGTTGCAGGTCCTGAGTGCCCTAACTGAAAGGTTATTCAGGTCTGTGCTGTGGTCAAAGATGATATACTTGTATATTGCATTGACAATGACATATGTCCAAACCTGAGAGAGAGAGACATCTGAGTAGAGCATGTAGGACATGGAAGGTGGGTGTGTTTGACAGTGGAACACCTGTTCTGTGTGCACTGTCTAAAGAATGTGACTGTGGCCTTAGGATGAAGTCGAGCTCTCAGGGTGATAGAGCAAAGTGTGTGTGCGTGTGTGTGTGTGCGCGTGTGTGCGCGTGTGTGCGCACACGTGTGCGTGTGTGTGTGTGTGTGTGTGTCTAGGGTAGCAGGTGCACCAGTATCTATAGCACACTCTAAGGGAGGCAGGTAGAGGTTAGGTTAGAGCGTTGGGCCAGTAAACAAAAGGTTGCTGGTTAAAATCCCTGAGCAGACTAGGTGAAAAATCTGTCAATGTTCCCTTGAGCAAGGCACTTAACCCTAATTGCTCCAGGGTCACTGTCTGTAATGGCTGATCCCTGGCTCTGACACCACTCTCAGGGGGAGTGGGATATATAAACTTGTACATGTGTGAAATAGAACAAATGTAAGCACCCACCTTATTATCTTAAATGGCTGTGCCCTTAAATGGTTGTGCCCTTAAATGGTTGTGCCCTTAAATGGTTGTGCCAAGGAAAGTGTTCTAATAAAATAATGAATTTTCACATGTAGCAGTGTTGCTCACAGTGGCTGCCTTCTATCATATCATGTTTAGTTGACTACGGTGTTGGAAGGTACTGTGTAACCTAAACAGCCCCCCTCGTCCTCACTTGGTATGCTCTGGATGGTCAAGTGGAACATTCCTGGAGACTCTATGTCAGTCAGTTGGCTCAAAGCTGTTTTAATCATCTAAACCAGTAGATAAAACGTTACCAGAGGAAGCCTCAATGTTCCCTGGCACTGTGTATTCTCTAATGAAACCAAAACAAGGCCCCATTACAGGTTTAAAGGCCCATTCCAGAGTGAGAAGGCCCCTGATTGCAACATACATCTGACCATTTCATTAATAGGGTTACTGTAATACAATATCCACAGATCAGTCTCTCTCTCTCTCTTTCTCCGTCTCTCTCTCTCTTTCTCCCTCTCTATACCCTCAGTCTTTCTCTCTCCCTCTACCCCCTCCCCTCTCTCTCTCTCTCTCTCTCTCTCTCTCTCTCTCTCTCTCTCTCTCTCTCTCTCTCTCTCTCTCTCTCTCTCTCTCTCTCTCTCTCTCTCTCTCTCTCTCTCTCTCTCTCTCTCTTTCTCTCTCCCTCTCTCCCTTTCTCTCTCTCTCTCTCTCTCTCTCTCTCTCTCTCTCTCTCTCTCTCTCTCTCTCTCTCTCTCTCTCTCTCTCTCTCTCTCTCTCTCTCTCTCTCTCTCTCGCTCTCTCTCTCTCTCTCTCTCTCTCTCTCTCTCTCTCTCTCTCTCTCTCTCTCTCTCTCTCTCTCTCTCTCTCTCTCTCTCTCTCTCTCTCTCTCTCTCTCTCTCTCTCTCTCTCTCTCTCTCTCTCTCTCTCTCTCTCTCTCTCTCTCTCTCTCTCTCTCTTTCTCTTTCTCTTTCTCTCTCCCTCTCTCTCTCCCTCTCTCTCTCTCTCTCCTTTTCTCGCTCTTTGAGGTTCTGCCTTGGTGCCACGTCCCTAATAGTTTACACTTCTCATATGTCACCAGGTCGTTACATTTATTTTTGAACGGTTCCAGTCTGATGACACTGTCTGTAATTAGTGCAATTCATGATTCCAAATTCCACACCAAATCTATCTATCAACGCGTGAGTTTGATCGATGGTTTTATGATTATTAAGAGCAATGATATGTCTTTATCGTTTGACAATGTCCCATTGGGGCTGGATTAAGGTGTCTGATGTATAGGCCTTCTTGATGTATATGCAATATAACTCTAAATATCTTAGAAATTTCAGACAGGCGTTATGCAAATTCATGTACAAGTATTCAGATTACATTTGTTTTTTATTAGCAGACTAGAAACAAATAGTAAAATGGCCATACGTTATTGTAGGATTTTTTTTATGTGAGATTATTATTTTCTAAATCAGTGTAGTTCTATATATGGTGAATCAGTTGTTTGGAATTGTAATGCTAATTGATTATCTACCGTGCAACTACATTGCTCTATTCTGTTTGGTCAGATGTTAATTCATTGTTGAAAGAAGTAGTTGAGTTGATGTACTGAACGGCTGTGAATGTGGGAGAGACTATAAAGACACTCCTGACTTGTAAAACAACGTACCTTACCGTAACCCTAACCAAACCCTTAACTCTAACTTTAAACTTAACCTAATTTGAACCAATTCTGAAAGTAAATATCGGTTTGCAGGTCAGGAGTGTCCATATGGCCTTTTCCTATGAATGTGGTTAGTTTGTGATTAAATCTGAAAAAAATAGTAAACGTTCTCCATCCAGTGTTTGACTACATACATAGTCATCCATCCACCATCTAAAGAACACTCAAATTCAATATGTATAAAACTTGCAAATGTACATACTGCACTTGTAGATTTAAGTCACAGAAGATCAAGGTTAATTGAGCAGCGTGCTAGAGTAACAGTGTGCAGCAGTGTGGGTTAGTGTGATGGATGAGTAGAAGACTCGATGGAGGTTTCATTTCACCTACCCGTCAAGCAAAAATAACTTGGTATGCTCTTCTCAGAATACCTGATATGAACCTATGATTAATGATGCGTGCTTTTTATTAGATCTACATTCATGGAGGCATGTGGTATATTTAATTGTGATGCAAACAGTCATTATGCAAACAGCAGATGTGATCTGACACTTCCAGTGAGTTGAAACATAGTAATGATAAAGCATTGTCGGAGGAAAGAATCCAACCCAAAATATTCCTCAGCATTTTTTCCAGTTATGTACATGACATTCACAAAACCCCTATGACATTTCACAACAAACTCCCTCTGCCCTACTGCTCGTCCCCTAACCCACCCCACTCCCACCCACCCACCCACCCACCCACCCACCTCACCCCAACTTTTTGTCTTTGAATCTCCTCAGTTTCAGCCAACCACAAATTACAGCAGCGGGGGCTTTTCACATTAAAGGTCCGGGTGAGTGGAAATCTAAAAGCAGGACCCAGAGCCTCTCCAGGCATGCGGTTGGGCAGCCGCTACATGTACGTGTTCCAGATATCGTCACATCACATGAAGATTCCATATCGCACACATCAATCTCTCAGCATGCTGATTTACAGCCACCCTTGCCACAGGGGGTGGACCCGGCTGGAGTGTGTGTGTGTGTGTGTGTGTGTGTGTGTGTGTGTGTGTGTGTGTGTGTGTGTGTGTGTGTGTGTGTGTGTGTGTGTGTGTGTGTGTGTGTGTGTGTGTGTGTGTGTGTGTGTGTGTGTGTGTGTGTGTGTGCGTGTGTGTGCGTGTGCATGTGCATGAGTGTGCGTCCATGCATGTGTGTGTGTGTGGTGTGTTTGTGTGTGTGTTCGTGCCGGATGGCATATGGGCAGGGGGTATGGTATGTGTGTATACAGCAGTACGTACTGCGGAGGGAGGGTGGGATGGTGAGGGGGTAGAGTTGGAGTTAGGTTCTGTTTGGCTGGTGAGATCATCTGCAAGAAGACCCGATAAGTATGTGTTGATAATATATTGTCATTGTCTGTGTCAGAAATGGTTGGTTGGTTCTTTACAGCTCAGAAGTAGTCAATGTGTTTTTGCCGGCCATTTTGAACTAGTGGACCTCCATGTGTGACGTGATTCTGATGGCGTGTGAATCCGCTGCCCTCGAGGACTGTCAACCTTTTGACAGAAAACGTTCACTAATGTATGAATTGGGTTTTTTGTCTTCTCACAGTCTAACACGTTGTTCCGTCTGAGCCGTTCCAAGCCGAGGAATGTGAAAGAGATAGAGAGGGAGAAAGTTTGGAGCCGAGTAAAAGTGATACCAGAGTTTGTGTGCTTTTTGTGTGCTTGTCCGTGTGTGTGAATGTATATGAGCATATGTGCCAGTGCTTGAATGTGTGTATAGAAATGTATATTAGACATTATAAGAGTGTATATTAATATTTTTCAGACATTTTGGGGGATGTTGACACGTTTGCCAAAGCCAACATTACAGGCCGCAGGTTTATGAGTTGTAAAGCGTGCTGGCCAAATGCTTGTATTATATTTCAGGGAATATTTAGGAAGCTTTTAGCATTTGGCCAATTTTCCTATTTCTGTAGATTGAATAGCTGAATAGCATCTGGGGCTCACCTTGGGCCTTGGAGCCAGAACAATCTGGGGTGAACTCTGACCTCTGTGACAGCCAGGATGCTTCTCGCCTTTCCTGTGTCGCTGCTCGGTTCTGTTAGCTGTTTTTAGTGAAAGTCTCTGATAAGAACTGACAGGTCAATAAAAGCAGAAATATTATCAGCTCTTTCATTAACCACTGCTCCAGCAGCTGCCAAAATATCTCCCAATGCTCTCGCTGGTTCCAGTCCAGGCATTCACCATCTTTCCGGAAAGGTGCTAATTTTACGGCATTGGAAGGCTTAAACCCGCAGATATGCTAAACATTTTTAGACGCCAATTCTGTGCCCAATCAGCAACAACACTGTATCGTTATTTTCCAGCCGTTTCCTGCCCACAGGCGGCTATTCCAGCTGCTGAAATGGCGAGAGCGAGAGAGCGAGAGAGGGAGAGGGAGAGAGAGAGAGAGAGAGAGAGAGAGAGAGAGAGAGAGAGAGAGAGAGAGAGAGAGAGAGAGAGAGAGAGAGAGAGAGAGAGAGAGAGAGAGAGAGAGAGAGAGAGAGAGAGAGAGAGAGAGAGAGAGAGAGAGAGAGAGAGAATGACCAGTCCAGTCCCTCAAATATCACCCTATCATTGTATGACGAACGTGTACGCCGGCCCCCTCAACACTGCATCTCTCAACACCTTAATACATTATGCCAAGGTGTTTACGGACAGCCTTCACAATGTGTTATACTGGTGCAGTCTATCATAGCCACACCTTTACAACTATGTTTTAGTTTGCCGCTACTGCTTGGATGCATTTAGTGCAGCTGGGACTTGTTGTTATAGCTGTTGTTTACACTAAGACTTGTCTGTTACATGACAACTGATTTAGAGATAAGCGTTTGATGTTCTATTTCAGCATAGACTTAAAAGACCGCTCTGTCACATTAATCAGAGTCGCCGCCCCTTCCATTCTACGTATCCTGTCAATCCCAATGCCTCTGCCTCCCGCAGATGATCTATTGGGAAAAAAAGGCGCTATATTTGTAGCGCAACATTTCCCCTGAGGGTCTGAAACCACCAGCTGAAGTCAGTTAATTATTTGTCCCACTCAATCTAATACATTTCCCCTGTGCCAAGTCCTTTCAGTAGGCTCACAGTGAGCTGGCCATCCTGCCCTCCAATCCCCTGCCCCCCCAACATGCCCTCTCTTACTGTCGGTCACTGCGGAAAATCAGACGGCCCATCCATCTGCCCATGTTATCCTAGCAACCAAAGTTATGTTGCTATGGTAAAGGTCTCCCCATATGAACTTGTCAATCAAACTGAATAGGTTTAACTTGTTTTGCTCACAAGACCTCATTCGTGTTTTTTTTCTTCTCATTGTGGCGGTATTGCCGTGTCAAGTCAACAGTATTTATCGGTTTACAACCGTTCCTTACTAAATTTAGACCCATGATTAAAACGCGTGCCCTTGGCTCCTACAACAACAAGGCTGTAATACAGAACTTGACACAACTAAAGGCACAAACACATGCCCAATGGTCAGATGCCAGCAGTAACAAGGATCTGAGCCAACTCTGAGTTTCTCTGAATCCTTTCCCAAAATCAGATTACCATTCTGTACCAGTAAGTCGATGCTGAGTACCACGTGGCGTAGTAATGAAAGGATCAAGCTGTTACCGGGCCTTAGCATGTAAGGTGTAAGAGTTGCACGCCATTCCGGGTAACCACATCTGTTTGGAGATAATGTGTGATTTAAGCGTTGCGAGTTGAGGGTGAAACTCCAGGAAAACTCGATAAACCACACAAAGCCAGCGTAACCACGGAAAGCCTCCGTAACCCTGAGTAATGCCCAAATTAAGTGTGAGAAACAGGGAGAAAAGAATGACATTGTAATATCTTTAATGACATGGTTTACACTAGGATAAGTATCAAGTTTCATTGGAAATATTGCTGCCTATGAAATGCATGCAGAATTTGTCACATTTTGCACGCTGACTTACACATCACTATTAAGCTGGAAATATTAATGCTTGAATTTCAAGTTGTTGTATCATTGTAATGACCTTCCCCACCTTTCAGGACATCGGTGACCTTTGCTGTTTACTCTATTTGATTGTTATTCTTATCGTCTGGTATTTCCAAGGAAAAGGATTCAATTAAATTGATATTTCGTTTTTTGGTAGTTCTCTATTTATTTAAAAACTACATACTTTGGGTGAATTTTGGATTCTCAAGTACTGAAATTATAATTTTTTATCCCTGTCCATACTTTCATCTAGTGGTGTGTACAATATTGATAAATGTTTAGTGTACTTAAACACCAATATACGTTAAATATATTTTGAGAGCTAATGTCAGATGTCACAAAATGCTTGTCCTCAGCAACAGGTTTACAGAGGTACCATTTGAACAGTAAAACGTGTTTTAGAACACAGGTAACCATCAGTCACTGGTTGGTACTGGTGGTGAGGGGAAGATTGACATTCTAATAACAATAATAAAATAAGTTGCAACTTTGAAATTTACTATGACATCAAATGTTATTTTTTGTTTTGCGCTGTTACATCCCCCGGCTTAGAGTCGTAGAATAATAACAGGTGGCTAAATCAAGATGAGGTCGAAGGCTTTGTGGGAAGGCTCTGGTGACCAATCACAGCGTTGGAAACAGGTCTGGTCGTTAGTTAGTCCAGAGGGGAACTGCTAACCCGTAATATCATGACCTTGCTCTTGGATTAAACAACCAGGCAGTGCATGAAGGACTGTATGGGAATGTCATGGAAAAGTTGTCAGTGTTTCCTTCCTGCTATAGCAGCCTGGCCTCAAAGACTAGACATAACATACAGTACCAGTCAAAAGTTTGGACACACCTACTCATTCAAAGGTTTTTCTTTATTTAGACTGTTTTCTACATTGTAGAATAATAGTGAAGACATCAAAACTATGAAATAACACATATGGAATCATGTAGTAACCAAAAAGTGTTAAACAAATCAAAATATATTTTGGATTCTTTAAATTCTTCAAAGAAGCCACCCTTTGCCTTGATGACAGCTTTGCACACTCTTGGCATTTTCTCAACCAGCTTCACCTGGAATGCTTTTCCAACAGTCTTGAAGGAGTTCCCACATATGCTGAGCACTTGTTGGCTGCTTTTCCTTCACTCTGCGGTCCAACTCATCCCAAACCATCTCAATTGGGTTGAGGTTGGGTGATTGTGGAGGCCAGGTCATCTGATGCAGCACTTGATTGCTCTCCTTCTTGGTCAAATAGCCCTTACACAGCCTGGAGGTGTGATGGGTCATTGTCCTGTTGAAAAACAAATGATAGTCCCACTAAGTGCAAACCAGATGAGATGGCGTATTACTGCAGAATGATGTGGTAGCCATGCTGGTTAAGTGTGCCTTGAATTCTAAATAAATCACCAATAGTGTCACCAGGAAAGCACCCCCACACCATCACACCTCCTCCTCCATGCTTCACGGTGGGAACCACACATGGGAAGATAATCTGTTCACTTACCCTGCGTCTCACAAAGAAATGGCGGTTGGAACCAAAAATCTCACATTGGACACATCAGACCAAAGGACAGATTTCCACCGGTCTAATGTCCATTGGTCGTGTTTCTTGGAACCAACAAGTCTCTTCTTATTATTGGTGTCCTTTAGTAGTGGTTTCTTTGCAGCAATTAGACCATGAAGGCTTGATTCACGCAGTCTCCTCTGAACAGTTAATGTTGAGATGTGTCTGTTACTTGAACTCAGTGAAGCATTTATTTGGGCTGCAATTTCTCAGGCTGGTAACTCTAATGAAATTATCCTCTGTAATCATGTAGTAACCAAAAAAGTGTTGAACAAATCAAAATATATTTTATATTTGAGATTCTTTAAGTAGCCACCCTTTGTCTTGATGACAGCTTTGCACACTCTTGGCATTCTCTCAACCAGCTTCATGAGGTTCTCACCTGGAATGCATTTATTTTATTTAACCTTTATTTAACTAGGCAAGTCAGTTAACTTCTTATGGCTGAAATCCAGTTAACGGGATCGATTTGACAACAGCCAGTGAAAGTGCAGGGCGCCAAATTCAAACAACAGAAATCTCATAATAAAAATTCCTCAAACATACAAGTATTATACACCATTTTAAAGATAAACTTGTTGTTAATCCCACCATAGTGTCCGATTTCAAAAAGGCTTTACGACGAAAGCATACCATGCGATTATGTTAGGTCAGTGCCGAGTCACAAAAAAACACAGCCATTTTTCCAGCCAAAGAGAGGAGTCACAAAAAGCAGAAATAGAGATAACATTAATCACTAACCTTTGATGATCTTCATCAGATGGCACTCATAGGACTTCATGTTACACAATACACGTATGTTTTGTTCGATAAAGTTCATATTTATATCAAAGAATCTCAGTTTACATTGCACGTTATGTTCAGTAATGTTTTGCTTCCAAAACATCCGGTGATTTTGCAGAGAGCCACATCAATTTACAGAAATACTCATCATAAATGTTGATGAAAATACAAGTGTTACGCATGGAATTAAAGATATACTTCTCCTTAATGCAACCGCTGTGTCAGATTTCAAAAAAGCTTTACAGCGAAAGCACACCATGGAATAATCTGAGTACAGCGCTCAGCCACCAAAACAAGCCATACAGATACCCGCCATGTTGTCTATTCAAATTTTTGGTGATTTTAATATTCATATCTTAGCTTCTGGGCCTGACTAGCAGGCAGTTTACTCTGGGCACCTTATTCATCCAAGCTACTCAATACTGCTCCCTAGCCATAAGAAGTTAAGAACACATTTTTATTTACAAAGACGGCCTACCCCGGCCAAACCCTAACCCGGACGACGCTGGGTCAATTGTGCGCCGCCCCATGGGACTCTCTAGCACTGAGTTGCAGTGCCTTAGACACCGGCGCCACTCGGGAGCTTTGTTAAAAGTTAATTTATGCTTCTTAATGCGTTTGATCCAATCAGTTGTGTTGTGACAAGGTAGCGGTGGTATACAGAAGATAGCCCTATTTGGTTAAAGACCAAGCCCATATTTTTGCAAGAACAGCTCAAATAAGCAAAGAGAAATGACAGTCCATCATTACTTTAAGACATGAAGGTCAGTCAATCCGGAAAATTTCAAGAACTTTCAAAGTTTCTTCAAGTGCTGTCACAAAACCCATCAAGCACTATGATGAAACTGGCTCTCATGAGGACACAGGAAAGGAAGACCCAGAGTTACCTCTGCTGCAGAGGATAAGTTCATTAGAGTTACCAGCCTCAGAAATTTCAGCCCAAATAAATGCTTCACAGAGTTCAAGTAACAGACATATCTCAACATCAACTGTTCAGAGGAGACTTTGTGAATCAGGCCTTCATGGTCGAATTGCTGAAAATAAACCACTACTATAGGACACCAACTTTTGACTGATACTGTAATAAACATAAATCTGTGACATTCAAATTAGTATGATATGTTACGTTTGGTATGGTTACGTTAGACAGAAGGTTACTTAAGCCAAAAACGAAAGGAGGGAGGTTATGCAGAGGGGATGGGGGGAGGAGGGGTATAAAGGGAACATCTAGCGATCCAAAGGATGCACGTTCGAATCACATCACAGACAACTACCCCCTAGAGTTGATGTCCGCGCCCCTGCAGAAATCGAATTACCATTAAAAAAAAATTATGAAAAAAATTCAGTCAGTTTAAGCTAGAGATATCTGTTTATTTGCATCTCAGTCCACCGCATACGCCGATGTTGCACTTACACATCTGCGGTGAAAGGTGTTAGAGCTAGAGCAGTGTTTGTCAGACAATGAGATATCCCGAAAATCGGTCTTCTCACAAAATTGTCTATAACCTCCAAATGATTTGGCTATTATGACCCCTCTAAGGAAAGTTGAGACTCTCATGAACACGTACATGTTGATTGTTTTGCCCACAGGCCTCACAAGAATCGTCTGAAGGACCCCCGGTACCAGTTGAAAAAATAAATGGAAGTACAGTGCTTTCGGAAACTATTCTGACCCCTTGACTTTTTCCACATTTTGTGACGTTAGAGCCTTATTCTAAAATGCATTAACTTTATTTTTTTCCTCATCAATCCACTCACAATACCCCATATTTGCAAAACAGGTTTTTATAAATGTTTGCAAATGTATTTAAAAAACCCCGAAAACATCACATTTACATAAGTATTCAGACCCTTTACTCAGTACTTTGTTGAAGCACCTTTGACAGCAATTACAGCTTCTTGGGTATGATGCTACAAGCTCGGCACACCTGTATTTGGGGAGTTTCTCCCATTCTTCTCTGCAGATCCTCTCAAGCTCTGTCAGGTTGGATGGGGAGCATCGCTGCATAGCTATTTTCAGATCTCTCTAGAGATGTTCGATCGGGTTCAAGTCCGGTCTCTGGCTGGGCCAATCAAGGATATTCAGAGACTTGTCCCGAAGCCACTCCTGCGTTGTCTTGGCTGTGTGCTTAGGGTCGTGTCCTGTTGGGAGCTGAACCTTCGTCCCAGTGTGAGGTCCTGAGGAAACACAAGCATTTCGCTACACTGGCAATAACATCTGCTAAACACGTATATGTGACCAATACAATTTGATTTGGAGCATGTTTTCATTTAAGTCATTTAGCTGACGCTCTTATCCAGAGCGACTTACAAATTGGAAAGTTCATACATATTCATCCTGGTCCCCCCGTGGGGAATGAACCCACAACCCTGGCGTTGCAAGCGCCATGCTCTACCAACTGAGCCACACGGGACCACCTTTTCCTCAAGGATATCTCTGTACTTTGCTCTGTTCATCCCCACAGCATGATGCTGCCTCTACCATGCTTCACCGTAGGGATGGTGCCAGGTTTCCTCCAGTTGTGATGCTTGGCATTCAGGCCAAAGACTTCAATCTTGGTTTCATCAGACCAGAGAATCTTGTTTCTCATGTTCTGAGAGACTTTAGGTGCCTTTTGGCAAACTCCAAGCGGGCTGTCGTGTGCATTTTCCTGAGGAGTGGCTTCCGTCTGGCCACTCTACCATAAAGGCCACTCTACCATAAAGGCCTGATTGATGGCGTGTTGCAGAGATGGTTGTCCTTCTGGAAGGTTCTCCCATCTCCACAGAGAAACTCTAGAACTCTGACAGAGTGACCATCGGTTTCTTGGTCACCTCCCTGACCAAGGCCCTTCTCCCCTGATTGCTCAGTTTGGCCAGGCGTCCAGCTCTAGGAAGGGTATTGGTGGTTCCAAATGTCTTACATTTAAGAATGATGGAGGCCACTGTGTTCTTGGGGACCTTCAATGCTGCAGAAATATTGTGGTACTCTTCCCCAGATCTGTGCCTTGACACAATCCTGTCTCAGAGCTCCAAGAACAATTCCTTTGACCTCATTGGTTTTTGCTCTGATATGGACTGTCAAATATGGGACCTTGTATAGACAGGTGGGTGCCTTTCCAAATCATGTCCAATCAATTGAATTTACCACAGGTGAACTCCAATCAAGTTGTAGAAACATTTTTAGGATGATCAATGGAAACAGGATGCACCTGAGCTCAATTTCGAGTCTCATAGCAGAGGGTCTGAATGCGAATGTAAATAAGGTATTTCTGTTTTTTATTTTTAATAAATTTGCAGACATTTCTAAAAACCTGTTTTCACTTCATCATTATTGGGTATTGTGTGTAAATTGATGAGGAAAAAATATACTTTTATCCATTTTAGAATAAGGCTGTAACGTAATACATGTAAAAAAAAACCAACAACAATACATTGTTTCCTGATCTTTCTGATATCGCTCAGATTTAGGACATCTACTTTAGAACCAACTTTCTTTAGAATTTTTTTGGGGCTATCTGTTGTTCCATGTAATGAATCTGTTATTCGATGCCTTTGTATGGGCTAATAACAGGAAGGCCAAATAAAAAATTTCATCCAATCATATTTAAAATAGTTTTTGGGGACACTTCAAGGGGTCTTAAAATTAAAAATCAAATAGCAAAATGATCCTTGGTATGACCTTAAAACAATTAAATCTAGTTTAGTAAAATCTGTTATTCAATGCGTTTGTATGGGCTAATAGCAGTAAGGCCAAATAAACATTTTCATCCCCAAAAAAATCTAATATTTTTGGGGGATACTTCAAGGGTGTAATGCTCGTCGTGGGTGGAAGAAGAGGAGGACCAAAGCGCAGCGTGGTAAGTGTCCATATTCAATTTAATAACTGAACACTAAGAATACAAAAATAACAACGTGAATGATACAAAACGAAAACGAAACAGTCCCGTATGGTGAAAACACAGACACAGGAAACAACCACCCACAAAACACAAAGGAAAACAGGCTACCTAAGTATGGTTCCCAATCAGAGGCAGGTGTCAGTCGTCTCTGATTGGGAGCCATATTTAGGTAGCCTGTTTTCCTTTGTGTTTTGTGGGTGGTTGTTTCCTGTGTCTGTGTTTTCACCATACGGGACTGTTTCGTTTTCGTTTTGTATCATTCACGTTGTTATTTTTGTATTCTTAGTGTTGAGTTATTAAATTGAATATGGACACTTACCATGCTGCGCTTTGGGCCTCCTCTCATTCCAACGACGAGCGTTACAAAGGGGTATTAAAATTCAAAATTAAATAGCTAAATTATCCTTGCTATGACCTTAATACAAAGTCCCCATATTATCTAGTTAGCAGTTATTTTTAGCAAATACTACTACTTTTTAGCTACTTTGCAACTACTTGGCATGTTAGCTAACCCTTCTCCGAACCCTAACCATAACCTTAACCTTATTCCCTAACCCTGAACTTAACCCTGACCTTAACCTCTAACCCTAACCCCTAGCCTAGCTAGTGTTAGCAACTTAGCCACCTGGCTAACATTAGCCACAGCAAATTGGAATTTGTAACATATCATGTGTATTGCAAATTCGTAACATATTGTATGAATCTGCAATTCATAACATATCATACGAATTGTAATTCATAACATATCATACAAACTGTCCCCATGGACATACACAAATGAATACATATCATACGAAACGTAACATATCATAGTAAATGGAGGGAGACAGATTTACATTTACATGACCCCTGAGTCCAGGTTGGCTATAGACAGCATGCCTGGTGGAGATACGGCCACCTTCCTTCTCCTTTTGACTTCATCAGTCAGCGTAGATCAGATGCCAATCTAGATCTACAATCTTGTGTTCTATAAAATTCATCATTAAAAGCAATAAGAAACAGGTGGGTCTGTATGTGTCACGTCTGGAATGCTGAAGGAACCAAGGCGGACTGAGGCTCAGTGGAGGCTTAGTGATGCCCTGGCACGGTGGAGAGGACCTCCGCGGGGTTGCCCTTTAAGTCTGCCTCCCTCAGCCGTTGAGGAAGAAGTTGCTTTAAGTCTCTACATGTGAACCTGTCACTCCAGCCATTGGGAGGCAAGGGGTAGGGGGGTAGTGGATTTAGGCCATTCGTTTCGGGCCGCACTCGCAGACACACACTCACATGTGTGTGTGGAGTTACCGAGGTCTTTCTGCTAATTATAGGTTGAAATCTGACAGAGAAAAATGAGAGGGAAATGGGACAGCTGCAAGGGCCTGGACCACGGGGGAAGAACCAGGGGAGAGAGACGGGTTTGATTTCTCCCTAAGTCCTCAAACCCCTCCTTCGACAGGAAAACAAAATTCAATCGTCTTGGTGTCATTCTTGCTCTCTTATCCCCTCTCAATCCCCCTCCCCCCCCCTCTCAGTCAGAGGTCAAAGGTCAGTCCCAGATGGGATCGCCTTCAGCTTCCCAGGACGTCCCGTCTTTTCCCTGAACTAATGCCATTTTCTAGTGGGACTTAGCCAATAGCCACGGGGTAGAAGGGAGCACTGAGACCTCCCCTGTGTGAATGTGAGCACAACTTAAAGCCTTAGTTTCAGACCCCTGTGGGACTGTCAAACACACACGACAATACAGTACATCAGTAACAATGTTCACTGTTGTTGATGGCGAGGGCAGACATAATTGTATTTTTACCATGATATTCAGATTGCAGTAAGTAGTGAGACACATTTCAGTTAACTAGTATGTCTTATGTTGATCAGTGTTGAAACATTGAACTCAACGCTGACCTGAATGAGATGATGACTTTTCCAGACCTGCATCAAACAAGTTGTCACCAAGGGCAGTAAGAAATATCTCTGCTGGGCATATCCCTCCCTCTCCATTGGCTGTGATGATTAGTTCCAAGACACACACAGACACAGACACAAACACACACACACACACACACACACACACACACACACACACACACACACACACACACACACACACACACACACACACACACACACACACACACACACACACACACACACACACACACACACACACACACACACACACACACACACACACACACACACACACACACACACACACTATATAAACTAAACACACTGTTGTCAGGACTCAAGAGGCTAAACTGTTAGAGGTGTACAAACATTTGAAAGTCCTCATAATGCTCTGGAGTATTGCAGCACATTACGCATTCACCCTTCATAATGTGCTAAGGTGTAGAATGTTTCTCAATGTTGGTGTAGTATTGTAGGATCATTACCTTGTTTTTTAATTTAAATGTTTTAAATGTTTTATTTAACCCTTATTTAACTAGGAAAGTCAGTTAAGAACAAATTCTTATTTACAATGACGGCCAACCAAAAGGCAAAAGGCGTCCTGCGGGGACGGGGGCTGGGATTAAAAATAAAAATATAGGACAAAACACACATCACGACAAGAGAGACACCACAACACTACATAAAGAAAGACCTAAGACAACAACATAGCATGGTAGCAACACATGACAACACAGCATGGTAGCAACACCCCATGACAACAACATGGAAGCAACACAACATGACAGCAGCACAACATGGTAGCAGCACAAAACATGGTGCAAACATTATTGGGCACAAACAACAGCACAAAGGCAAGAAAGTAAAGACAACAATACATCACGCAAAGCAGCCACAACTGTCAGTAAGAGTGTCCATGATTGAGACTTTGAATGAAGAGATTGAGATAAAACTGTCAAGTTTGGGTGTTTTTTGCAACTTGTTCCAGTCGCTATCTGCAGAACTGAAAAGACAAGCGACCCAGGGATGTGTGTGCTTTGGGGACCTTTAACAGAATGTGACTGGCAGAACGGGTGTTGTATGTGGAAGATGAGGGCTGCAGTAGATATCTCAGATAGGGGGAGTGAGGCCTAAGAGGGTTTTGTAAATAAGCATCAACCAGTGTGTATTGCGACAGGTATACAGAAATGACCAGTTTACAGAGGAGTATAGAGTGCAGTGATGTGTCCTATAAGGAGCATTAGTTGCAAATCTGTTGGCTGAACGGTAAAGAACATCTCGCATGGGTCTATCATGGGTTCTGTGAGAATATCATGAGTTAGTCTTGTGCTGGCTTATCCTTCTTACAGAGGAAGCACAGTAGCCATGTCAGGATATTTTCCCTCTCCAGGCTGATTGACAGGTGTCCAACAATCCCTGTGGCTTTGCGCCGGTGAGCCGTGCAGGCCGCATGGGGCCCTATGCAATCAAAATAAATTGACCTTGTCGAGCTCATCAATAACATTCACTGCTCTGACCATGGCAGGTGCACCAAACTTCTGGCCCCCTGAGCCTAAATCCATGGATGAGACGCTGAACTGAATGGTTAAAATGTAAGGGCTATTTAGTTGGGGTAGATATTAGCAGCAGAACTATACACCCACTGGTCTTTCAGGCCCGGGGGCCAGGAGCCGGTCGTCAGTGGACAGGGGGCCAGGAGGCCGGGGGGCAGGGCCACTGGGAGTTGGGGCCGCTCAGTCCCCACAAATGACAAGCTGTTATGTTGGAAGTTGTAGAAATTAAATTTCATAACATTCTAGTATTGCTGGTTCAAACCTTTAAATGCTACTATGGTCACATGCACTCAGAGCCAAATGTATCATAATCATAAACTGCAAACTTGCCGGGACAGTGACTTTCAGATCCAGCTTTGGAGAAAGCAGACTCACAACTCCCCTCTGGTGGCTGCTGATGCTGCAGCATGTTCAAAGTTCTGGATGGATACAGTCGATTTCTCTGTATACTACCAGCAGCAGCAAAGGCCATCTTACGCCATAGTCATTTTAGTCAACGTTATCCTATATAATGATACATTATTTCTCTAAGTTATGCTTTATGTATTAAAATCCACAAAGCAAGCAGTTTACTAGACTATCAGAAAATAAGAACATCCTCTCTTTTCTTTAGTTCATTTATCATACAGGTAGCTGATGGTAAGTAAACCACTAAATGGTTCAGCAGTCCTACAGTATATTCTCTTTCTCCCCTTTTAGTGGAATGAGGAAATGGTCAGAGCCCTGGATTTCCTTCTCTTTTAAAAGGCAGTGTTCCTGCTTTTCTCATTTTTGCTGAGGAAATTAATTATTCTCTGAACTCAGATGACATAATATGGACACATGCAAAAGGAGGCCATCTGCGAAACAAAGAATAATTTTTATGCATGAAAGGCTCTCCAAATAAAAGTGTGTGCGCGTTTGATACGACACCAGCAGAAAGCCTTTGTTCTCTACCAACTCAATAAAACAGACTGGAGAACAACACTCTCTCTCCCCTTGTCTCTCTGTCTTTCTGTCTCTCTGTCTCTCTGTCTTTCTGTCTCTCTGTCTTTCTGTCTCTCTGTCTCTCTGTCTCTCCGTCTCTCTGTCTTTCTGTCTCTCTGTCTCTCTGTCTTTCTGTCTTTCTGTCTCTCTGTCTCTCTCTCCCCTTGTCTCTCTGTCTTTCTGTCTCTCTGTCTCTCTGTCTCTCTGTCTCTCTGTCTCTCTGTCTCTCTGTCTCTCTGTCTCTCCGCCCAGTCTCCCAACAACATGCTGCACAGGCAGCCTTTCGCTCTCCCTCTCGCTCTGATTGTCAGTCACAGCTCAGCAGTTTGTATTGCTGCTCATGCATATCCTTTCCCTTTTATTGCAGTGGCTGTGAGCAATCAGCACACACAGACACACACCATTGACCTGTGACCGGTGAAGGGGGACCACAGGCATGGTGCAGTACATGCAGTCCAGTCATTTGATGTGGTGTGATATTTTAGCTTGTTGTGGGAATGTAGGCTTCAAAGGGTTTACTTGGAAGTTGTCACCAAGGCCAACGTACTAAAGTTGAGATGGTACTCTTAGAGTTTATGTTGGAGAGGCAGGTGTTGCTGCTCTCATGCTGCAGACAACATGTGTTAATGAGATGGTCTAGTAGTTCCTTGAGTGACGTGTCCTTTGTTATGAGCAAATGTTTTAAGTGTTTTTATACACTCTCTATTCACCTACAGGGTAAGTGCAAGAATTTCAGTGTTAGTCTACACCTGTTGTTTATGAAGCATGTGACAAATAATATGGTATTTGATCCCTCACTCCTCTGTCTTTCTCTATCCCTCTGTTACTCTTTCTCTCTGTATTTCTCAGTTTTTCTCTGTCAGTCTGATGTTGTGAGGTTCACAGCGGTTGCTAAGGCACGACTGTGTTGTTGGTAAACAGTCTCACGTGCGTGCTGCTGGTGTGTCTCATTGCTCTAACTCATGTTCTCCTGGGACCTCAGTGAATATGCTTTGAAGATGTAGTGAAGAAGCCAGAGTCCATCCTTCAAAAGAGGGTTTAAAGCACACAGAGAAAGAGCCCTGAACACATTAAACAAGTCATCACAGAGGACAGGACTGGGAGCGATGTGGAGAGGTCTGGATCTCAGAAGGGGAGTCTCAGACAGCCAGTGATCCCTCTCCAAACTCTTTAGAGCTACTGCTGGCCCGGACTACAACCAACTCTCTGGGGTCAAAGGTCAGCCTCAGCCCTACCCAGCCGAAGAGCTGTGGAATCCTTTAGCTAGGGGTTGTTGGTTCCTGCCCAATCACAGAGCTACTTTATAGCCCAGTGTCTGTGAAGGCACTGCCTCTCTGTCCTCTGGCCATCGTTTGCGACCTCCAACTCTACAGTTTTCCAGGCCTTGTTTTAATAGGAAAAAAGTTGGATTCTGCCTCCCACTTTTCTCTCCCTCTCTTTTCTCTTTCAATCCCACTGCACCGTCAGTGTTTCTGCACCTCATTGCTGAAGACATGTTATTCAATTTAGCCTGGAAATGCCATTATAACCCCCAACAGAGTGGGTATTCACCATAAAGAGGAACTGGATACCTCTACAGAAGTGTGGGTGTATGTGTGTCTGTGTGTGTGTGTGTGTGTGTGTGTGTGCGCGTGTTTGGGTAAGTGTGTGTGAGGCGTCATGCATGTATGTGTATGTGCTGCAACGGTACAGCCTAGGGTCTGAGGATTCCTGAAGAGCCAGTGGGATCTAGATTTCAATCTGTAACGAAACACCATAGAAAAGAGCCTCTTCTGTTGATTTCTCACTGAAACACAGAGAACACCATAATACTGTCCATCGTAATACCATTTCAACAAGGCCTCATTTTAGGTGTATAAATGGCATACCGTTTGGCAAATTGAAGGTAACACAAAATGTTAAAGCATACTCTCTGGTGTTACTGTCTTACCGATTTGGTTGAATGGTTGAATGTTTCTTTCAGTCTACCCAGTCTATCCCTGTATTACTGTTGTGTTTTGTTTCACTGTTTCAACTCCTGAAAGGCTAAATGATTGTGCTGTTGTGCCTGGTCTCTGAGAGGCTGTGGAGTTACATCATGTTGTGTTGAGGAGCTGTGTTCTGTTGTGTTGAAAGGTTGTCTTGTAATGTGTTGTGTTGAAACCCTGTGTTGAAAACTTGAGTATGTGCCACTGTACTCTGCTTTGTGAGAGGTTGTTAAAGGGATAGTTCACCCAAATTACAAAATTACACATTTGATTCCTTACCCTGTAAGCCTTCTATGGACAAGGTATGCCAGTAATCCATGCGTTGGTATAGCTTCCCTGGCACTGTTTCCACATACTACGTTTTTAGCATTTGTGGCACAAATCCCGTTCAAGTCAAGTCATGTCCAAATCATCTAAAAGTATATAAAATTGATTGTGAAGCTCAACAAAGTCACTTATACACTATATATACAAAAGTATGTGGACACCTCTTCAAATTACTGGATTCGGCTATTCCAGCCACAGGTGTATAAAACTGACCACACAGCCATGAACTCTCTATAGGCTATAGACTTATTAAAGAGCTCAATGTGGCCCGTCATAACCACCTTTCCAACAAGTCAGTTTGTCAAATGTATGAACCTACTAGAGCTGCCCTGGTCAACTGTAAGTGCTGTTATTGGAAAGTGGAAACGTCTAGGAGCAACAATGGGTCAGTCGCAAAGTGGTAGGCCACACAAGCCCAAAGAACGGGACCGTCGAGTGCTGAAGTGCGTAGAGCGTACAAATTGTCTGTCCTCGTCTGCAACACTCACTGAAATTAGATTCCATGGCTGAGCAGTAGCACACAAGACTAAGATCACCATGCGCAATCCCAAGCATTGGCTGGAGTGGTGTAAAGGTCGCCACCATTGGATTCTGGAGCAGTGGAAACGTGTGAGTGATGAATCACGCTTCACCATCTGGCAGTCCAATGGATGAATCTGGGTTTGGTGGATGCCAGGAGAACACTACCTGCCTGAATGCATAGTGCCGACTGTAAAGTTTGGTAAAGGACAAATAATGGTCTGGAGCTGTTTTTCATGGTTTGGGCCAGGCCCCTTAGTTCCAGTGATGGGAAATCTTAAAGCTACAGCATACAATTACATTCTAGACGATTCTGTGCTTCCAACTTTGTGGCAACAGTTTGGGGAAGTCCCTTTCCTGTTTCAGCATGACAATGCCCCCATGCACAAAGTGAGGTCCATACGGAAATGGCTTGTCGAGATCAGTGTGGAAGAACTTGAATGGCGTGAACAAAACACTGACCTCAACCCCATCAAACACCCTTTTTTAATGAATTGGAACGCCGACTGCAAGCCATGTCTAATCGGCCAACGTCAGTGCCCGACCTCACTAATGCTCTTGTGGCTAAATGGAAGCAAGTCCCCGCAGCAATGTTCCAACATCTAGTGGAAAGCCTTCCCAGAAAAGTGGAGACTGTTATAGCAGCAAAGGGGGGACCAATTACGTATTAACGCTAATGATTTTGGAATGAGATGTTCGACAAGCAGGTGTCTACATACTTTTGGTAATGTAGTGATTTGTGATTTGAACATGATGCGTGAAAAATGCTAATATCGGTCTCATGAATTGAATTGGAATTGTGCCACATATGCTAAAATGTTAGCATGTGGAAACAGTGTCAGGGAAACTAAACAAAAGCATGGATTGCTGTCATACCTTGTCCATAGACTGCTTACAGGGTAAAGAAACCAATATGACATTTTGTAATTTAGGTGAACTATCCCTTTAACACTGTTATTCCGAACTCAGCTGAAGGCCGCTGGCCCTGTTCACGGCCATCAGGCATCCCCGGCATCCCTCCGCACTAAGGCCATGCCGATCACATGAACAGCAGAATTAACTCCTAACACCTGTGGGAAGGAACAAAATGGCCTGATCTCACAGCGGTAAAATACAAGGGGAGATAAGTGACTTTGTGCTGACCAGTGGCATTCCCTATCTTACATGTGTTTTGTGTGTGTTTGTGTGTGTGTGTGTGTGTGTGTGTGTTCGTGTGCGTGCGTGTGTGTGCGTGTGTGTGTGCATGTGTGTGCGTGTGTGTGTGTGTGTGTGTGTTCGTGTGTGTGTGTGTGTGTGTGTGTGTGTGTGTGTGTGTGTGTGTGTGTGTGTGTGTGTGTGTGTGTGTGTGTGTGTGTGTGTGTGTGTGTGTGTGTGTGTGTGTGTGTGTGTGTGTGTGTGTGTGTGTGTGTCAGTGAGCGAGATGTGAAGGATTGGGCGGTGGTTAACTGACACGGTAATGACCATGCTTGGCAAAGAACGCAACAGTAGCCAAGTCTTTCTGGGTAAGTCTGTAAAAGCTTTACACACCTGGATTGTACAATATTTCTTCAAGATCTGTCAAGTTGGTTGTTAATCATCGCTAGACAGCCATTTTCAAGTCTTGCCATAGATTTTCAAGCCGACTTAATTAAGTCAAAATTGTAACTTGGCAACCCAAGAACATTCAATGTCGTGTTGGTAAACAACTCCAGTGTATATGTGGCCTTGTGTTTGAGGTTATTGTCCTGCTGAAAGGTGAATTTTTCTCCCAGTGTACGTTGGAAAGCAGACTGCATCAGGCTTTCCTCTAGAATTTTGCCTGTGCTTAGCTCTATTCCGCTTCTTTTTTATCCTAAAAAACTCCTTAGTCCTTGCCCATGACAAGCAAACCCATAACGTGATGCAGCCACCACCATGGTCGGGTTATTAATAACTACAAAGGGACCTAATGGATTGTATCAGAAAACAGATCATTGGTTCAGCATTGCGTGACGTAATCTGCCACGGTACAATATAATAACAGGTATGGGAGGATCCCCTCAATGACAGCAGAGTTGCATAATTAGGAAAGGGAAGAAGCAGTGATGTAAGGGGTGTAGCACTCCTTCATTTGTTTGCCTGTCAACTCTAACTCTAACCATAACCCTTGCCTTGGTCTTAACCCTAGCCACAACTTCACTAGCCCTAACCCTGGCAATAACCTTCAAATTGATAGTACCTTTTCTTAGCCTATAGACTATTTGTCCCCACGTTCCAGTTTCATCTTCTCTCTCTCTCCCTCCATTTCTTTACTTCTCCCTTAATTTCTCTGCCGTTCCCTCCCTCCCGCCCTCACTCTCTGCATTTGTTTGGTGGGTGAGATGTGAGTCTGGCTTTCCATGCTGTGGCCTCTCTAGGTCATTAAGGAGCTCTCTGCTGAGAAGGTAACAGCTATGTATACTTACTGCGTTATATTACGCGTGCAAAAGGCCTTCATCCAAAAACCACTCGCTCTCACCCAAGCCTTTCCCTCCAGCAGCATCTGCCTGATTGCAGTCGAGCCTGCCTGTGTGTGTGTGTGTGTGTGTGTGTGTGTGTGTGTGTGTGTGTGTGTGTGTGTGTGTGTGTGTGTGTGTGTGTGTGTGTGTGTGTGTGTGTGTGTGTGTGTGTGTGTGTGTGTGTGTGTGTGTGTGTGTGTGTGTGTGTGTGTGTGTGTGTGTGTGTGTGTGTATGCATGTGTATGGGTGTGAGTGAGTGTGTGTGTTAGTGTTTTTGTGTGCATGCATGCTTGCGTGCTGTTGTCCTGGGTGTGATGACTGATTCATAAAGCGGCAAAGCTCTCTGAACTTAAGGCCTTTGGCTGGAGATGATGAGACCATGTTCACCTTCGCTGTCTACTCATTATGAGGCAGGACAAGGAAAGTGTGCTAATGCTGTTGAATTGGTTTTATGGTAGTTAAAGTTTACAGCGTGTTTTGCTAACAGTACTTGATTCATTTCCAAGAAACAACCTATTTATTTTGTCTTGGGTGGTGGTGGAGAGGTTTGGTTTAGGACAAAAGTAATTTCAGTGAGAAAGAAGCTCACTCACTCATGCTGCTGCACTCTCTACTGCCCTCATATGGTTGGGGGACTTGGTTGGTGTGCGTTTGCGTGTGTGTGTGTGTTTCTGTGTTTCTGTGTGTGTGAGTGAAAGTGAGACACTCAGTAGATGTGAAATATGAAATGTGACTGCCCAGTCACCAGGAGTCTGATCCAAACTCCATCTGCTCCCCTCTTTACCCCCCCCCCCGTCTTCTTTCACCACTCCCTCTCTTGAGCCCTCCATCTTCCCCCCTCTCTCCACCCCCTCTTCTTTCTCCCCCGTTCTCTCTCCCTCCTTCTCTCTACTCTTCTCCCTCCCTCAGGTCTGGTGCATTTAGTTTTCTGTAAAATTCACACTTTCTGTCCTGATTGGCTTGGCTCACCAGCAGACCTTGCTGTCTTGCACAGCCAATGAGAAAGAAAGATTGAGAAAAGATAATGGGGGGGGTAGTGTCTTGACAGGGTCCTAATCAGTCCTCTTTCTGTCACCAGAGAAAGACAGGGTCCTAATCAGTCCTCAATCAGTCCTCTTTCTGTCACCAGAGAAAGACAGGGTCCTAATCAGTCCTCTTTCTGTCATCAGAGAAAGACAGAAGACAGGGAGCTTACTCATCATGCATACACACACAAGCGCGCGCGCACGCACACGCACACACGCGCACGCACGCACACACACACACACACACACACACACACACACACACACACACACACACACACACACACACACACACACACACACACACACACACACACACACACACACACACACACACACACACACACACACACACTCAAACCTGAGAAGTTTGATAGCTGGCCAGGCTGTGAGCGGGGCAAGACCAGATAATGTCGGGGGAGATTTGAGAAGGCTTATCTGAGGATAGATAGAGGGACAGGGCGCAGCTGTGCTGAAATGATTTATATGGGCACAAACCCACACATGCTCTCTCACTCACACTCTCCTGCGTACCAACGCACACACACACACACACACACACACACACTGATACACACATGTACACACATGCATGCAGGCAAGCATGCACAGACGGCCAGATAAACGGATAAACATACTGGCAGATAAACATGCACAGAGACTTGCAAAGTCAATCAAACACACACACACACACACACACACACACACACACACACACACACACACACACACACACACACACACACACACACACACACACACACACACACACACACACACACACACACACACACACACACACACACACACACACACACACACACACACACACACACACATTCAAACTCACTCGCATGATAACCTTACCATTGGGCGATTGTATTGGCGTAAATTATCTGTGGGCGTGTGAATCTGAGCTAGCGCAGGCAGGCAGTTGCTGTTGGTTTGTCACAGTGTAGCTATTTACTCACACAGTGTGTAGTTATTTACTTAGACTCTCTTCTCAGCCAAGTAAGAGACACTGTGGCCACAGATGAAACTTACAGAATACTGTGAGGCTGTGAGGACACAGGGATCTGTCACTGTGGCCCAACAACAGCTTCACACCAGGTCCACACTCTGCTCTGCCATAGTACTCCGCCAGGGTCTAACAGCAGCTCCCTCTACAACACTGCAAAATGCCTGACTGTAATCTCACCAATCATCACTAACACCTCAACTCTATCAACAGGAGCTGTTCTGAATTACATATCAACTTTGTTTTCTTTTTATATGATGGGTTATATAATGCTATTGTCACGTACGTTTTTGGTAATGACTCCTGACCGTAATGACCACAGTTTGATACAGAAAAACATGTACTGTAAAAACCATACATTATAGCTACAATGATCTAAGGGTCACATGGCTGACATGAGTGTGCATGCTGTATTTTCATGTCTCAGCTGAAGGTGAAGTGGTGCTGGTTATATATATATAGCCTGGTTCCTGGACCCAACAGGGCACAGCGGGCTGCAGTTGGAACGGTTTAGGTTACGAGGGGCTTAAAATGTAGGTTAATAGAAAGGGTACGGGGCCACATCGAGAGGCTCAGGTGGTGCACTTTTCTATTTTCACCCTATCTTTCCCTGGGCGAAGGGGTTGCTCTGATGCTGTTAACAGATGCATGCGCGTTATTGCTTTGTGGGGAATTGGACATTCTCCATATACTACACTATAAATATCCCAGTGACATGTATTATACTCGCTAGGGTTCAGGTGCTAAAACACTTGGATTCTAGTGAATTTTTCTTGTTGCTGTTGAAGAAGAGTTCCATTTTATTTCTCTGTGGCGAATCGTTTAGGTAACTGGATTATTATGAGCAGACAATATAGAAAGCCAATTGATTAACGGGCTTGAAGAAGTGAGGGTGAAGTTACTGACAGTTGGAGTATGGCACACTGTAATGTACTGAGATGGATTGGGTCAGGTATGTGTTTTTAAACAACTGTGATATTTCGATGAAGATTCTTTACCACATCTCAAGACGTCTGAGTCAGACTTGCAAGCGAAGGTGTTTGGATACGGTTTCCTACACCACCTCTAATGAGCATAAATGTGAACCTTAGCATATATTTTGAGAAGTGCAAAATAGTGGTAGCAGTCATATCGAGTACATATACAGTTACATTGCGCCACGCAGCACCATATTTCCCCAAGGCTCATTATGTAGTGTGTGTGATTGGTTGGTTTCTTCGTTGCAGGGTGTATTTCTGTCTCCCTTGTGGGTTAGGTTCCACAGTAGCACCCTAAAAGCCATCCGTTACAGTGAGCTGACGGCTAATCAGGCGGTCTGATAGTTTCACATTGTAACCTTACCATTAATATAACCCTGAAAATGAGATTAAAGTTTCTCTAACGTTTCACCAGCATGCATTTACTGTACATGTAATGCCCTTCTCTGATATTACACACCACATAGATTACGAAATAGGATGTATCTTCAGACACTGGTGACAGATACTCTATACTGGGCGTGTAGTGTATGGGACCTCGCCTGTGTAATTCTCTTAGTGTGTGTGTGTGTGTGTGTGTGTGTGTGTGTGTGTGTGTGTGTGTGTGTGTGTGTGTGTGTGTGTGTGTGTGTGTGTGTGTGTGTGTGTGTGTGTGTGTGTGTGTGTGTGTGTGTGTGTGTGTGTGTGTGTGTGTGTGTGTGTGTAATAATATGAAAAACATGGGGGCCGTTCCACTCCTAGTTACAGTGATGAATGTAGCTTTACTCGATACTCCTGAAGTGGTGAAGCGGCCGTCAGTGGCTTCACACTGTATGACGGTGCTGTGTAAACATCAGGTCCGTCTGTCTGCCTGTGTGTTTGTCTGTCTGTCTGTCCGGTCTGTCCACTGGCCTAACCTGTTTTATAGAGGCTCCTAAAAGAGCAAGATCCCTCTCCACCCCGCGCCTGCTGCAGATGGTCTGAATTACCTCACTGTATCTCTGAGGGTTCCCCTGAGGATCCCAACAGGCTGTTCTCCCCTCTCAGATAGCACTCCTTTCTTTATGTTTTATTTTGGGGCTTTAAAAAAGTAAAAAGAACCTCAGCAGCAGCTTGCCATAACAGGACATGTTTAGAAAATTCCTCTTGACGGATCTGTGTTTTGTGAGAAAGGAAGGGAGGGGTTAGAGGGATAGAAATGCTGAAGTGAGTGAAATCTCCCTTTTCCTGAAGTCCCCGTCCTACCCCCAAGTAAAACCCTCAAAATGCCCCAATTTATAAAAGTCGTCCGATGACAGAGATGTCCTCCTTGTAAAAAAGTTGAGTATATGAGGTGCTCTCAGTACGTGTGGACCACCTGTTCAGAGGAGCCAACCCACCTGAAATCACAACCTTTGCTTTGGCTCACAGACCCAGACCTCACATTAGGGTTCTCTGTGCGACCGACTGGGACTGAACGCGCCACAAGAATGTTCTAGCCCACTAAGCTAAACCATAGGCATTATCTCAAGGACCTGTAATCAGAGGTTCATATACTTTGTCATAAACACAAGGATAGATTACAGATACTGAACATTGTAAACATGTTGAATGAGTCGTTCTTGAAAGCAAAGTTAGTAGGTTAATCATCTATTATTTGTGAACGTGGGTTGAGGGTTTTACAGGGTTGTGTGTCCTACCCTGTGTGTTTTAGTGGTCTGGGTCAGGGTTGAGAGTAGAGGGGACTGACTTTACAGGCCCCCAAGCCCCTGCTGCCCCGGTCAGACAACTCTTTGTCCCTGGGCCCCTGTGAACGGAGCCTGTGGCCGAGGCTTTACACAACCACAAGGACCCCTCTGCATGTGGTTGTGGAGGGAGGGATGGACAGAGGGAGAGTTTTAAAGGAGGGGCAGGAGGCGGGGGCAGAATACGGGGAGATGTAGGAGCAAGGTCATCTACATTTGGTATGGAGCGGGTCATCCAAAATGTAATAGACACGTCTTCACAGCTATGTAGCTATGATGTACTCTCCCGATGTGAGCTCTATACCAAACCCTGTGGCTGAAATGAAACCATGCAGCAAACTGAGATACTGCTCCCCCAGTCATACCCATATAGAAATATATAGAGCTGAGGCTTTATAAATAGATATGATTTGTGATTTATTCACTTTGTCTGCAGCCTGAATATGTTCAAATCCATGGACATGTTGATTATTTGGATTACAGTAGATGTTATTTCACAAGCTGAGTTTGTGATCTCTCTGTGTGTGTGTGTGTGTGTGTGCGTGCGTGCGTGCGTGCGTGCGTGTGTGTAGTTAAGTAATAGTAAATAGGAATCTGGTGGTTGACTAGATGTCACCTCAAATATATTTGCATCTGAAACTCCAAGGACATGGCAAATGTTTTTCTCTCTGGACAGAGGGCCCTGGCAGATAAGCCCTGTCGTACGTCATCTGTCAAACACTTAGAAAGGCCTGAGGAGCTGGCCGGTCAGAGCCCGCCTCATGTTGGGTCCCTGGTGACCACAACTGCCCTCCATCTACAAAACATCAGATGAAAGCAGGCCTTGGTAGTGGTCGCGGTCGCAACACTGCACATCAAAAGATCCTGACCGTCAGATTGGATGTCGTCGACTTTCGTCTACGGGTGATTCTGCAACTTCGGGCACTTTGGCCCTGCAAGCTTTCAGAAATTAAAATGTATTGAAAACCATTTTACCAGTATTATAATTGTCTTTGATTTGTCTAGAAATAATATATGATAAAGGCTGCGATCGTACTATTCGGGAATTTATATATTTTTGTCATTTTTCTCAGACAGCCATAGACAAATGTCATTTACATCACGTCATTAAACATCAATTTTAGTTGAAAATGAAATATCATACAAGTAATTTATAACAAATTTCTTATACATTTGTAAATAAACTTGCATTGAATATTATTTTAAGTGCTTTTTAAGATTTTCCTAAAATGAATAATTCAACACAACGCCTGAATGTATGAACTTGCCTTTGTGACAGCTAAAAACATTTATTTCTCATTTAAAAATATATATATTTCCACCAAACCTTTTTGTGAGATTATGATAACAACCATATGATTTCCCTGTCTAAAACAAATCAATCAATGTAAATTATACATAATATACTAATTTACCAGAAAAATATGGGTGTGGTGGAAATGACAAGGTGTGGTGGAATATATATACATATATGTAAAAGAAACGTACGAAAACAATATTTTATTGCAAACATTTTGAACAACAACCATTGTTAAACATTGAATTAATTTCAGACAAAGTCAGATTCCAAAAGTAGCCAATGGGCAGAGCTCAAGGAAGTAGGCCAGTGTTTTTGAGAGATGAGCCCAGATTGCAGAGGGGTCATCTGCATAGAAGAGCTCAAGGAGAAAAGTGAAACTGTATTTGTGGTACACCCAACATAGGTGTGGAGGGTCACCTGCTTGTGAGAATCACCAAAGTGAACTGCCTGGATTTCACTAGTGTATTTACACAGGTAGTTCTCTCAGGGGCGCAGCTTCGGTTTTAGAAGTGGGGGGGAAATAATTGTTATAATTTGTTTTATCCAGTCGGCTAAGCACTCCAAACAGCCTACCCGACCGGGGCGTCTGCATGGTCCTAAAGCACACCGTTGCCTTATTTTGTATCACATTCTAATGATAAAACTGGGGGGGGGGGACAAAAATGCAATTTCAGAATATGGGACATGTCCCCCCTGTCCCCAGTGAAAGTTACGCCCCTGAGTTCTCTGCAAAGTCAATATGCACAATGATCTTGCAGATTCTCTTTTAATTCTCTCAGTTTGGATTATTGGTGTCGAATGTTGTACACGTGTTTCCCCAATTTCAATCCTTTGGAGAAGTCCTCCAGTAGAATCTGCAGTGTGCCACATACCTTTTCTCATACTGTCAAATGTAGTGAATTTCTCCATGTTTCCCTATTTGTTTTTCCTTTTCTCTCTCTTCAGCTTTGTTTTCCCCCTCAAACCACCATGTCTGCTCACCAGCATCAAAGTCAGATGTTTTAAGCTCTGTTGCTTGGCAAAGGGAGCACTCTGTGTACATGCACTCTTTCTTCAGGTTCTCACAGCACAAAGACTCAATTAGGTTCTCAATGTTGCTGCAGCTGATCACTTTGTGATGCTGTAGTTTGTCCGTCATGTACTGGAGGTTGGCGTGGGTTTTGCAGAGCCATGTGTTTCTATCCTGGACTGTTGGCTTGACAACCCTAAAAGTACGTATTTTGCAGAATTCATAGTAGGACATTTTAATCTCTGAATATTCCCTCTTAAAATTCTGATTAAGGTTCTGAATTGTGCCATTCAAGAAGCGCTTCTGCTTTTTTTGTTGTGTGTCCTTTTTCCCTGTTGTTGCTCTACTGTTGACATCATGTTCATAGAATCTAGTGATTTTCTATTCTGTGGCAGTGCTAATTATGTTACACTGCTTTTTCCTGGAGTATTGAAGACTTGTTGGCCTGTTTTCATTTGCCTTCATTGCTTTTGCTGAAAATCCAAATTCTCTGTTTGTGGCTTTGACCAGGCCATACTTTCTCAGGATGTTGCCTCTGAGCATTTTTGAAGCCACTTGTTTGTCCTTGGCACTGCGCATTTTTTATACTTTTGCTTTAACTCTGCAGTGATGGCATTTTGAAACAATCAAATCCTTCTCAAGTTCTTCAGAGTTCTCTTCATTTTCTGTTTTGTTTTTCCGGAATATTGTCTCTCCATTTTCTTCATCAGTTGATCATACCTTTTTTGTATTTCTCAGTTTTCCATTAAGCTTTATCAAGTCTGACATTTGTCATGCAAAGATCTCTATGTTTTTGAGCGACCTCTTTCAACCTTTTTCCTTCCAGCAAATATTCAACTTCTCATTCTTGTTGCAGATGACGAGGAAGGGGGATCAGGGCATGCATCAGGGGCAGGTAAGTTAGGGGCAGGTATGTTGGCCTCATGTTCTGGCTGAAAGTCATCTGGTGACTAAGGTGTTGTGTTGCCTGATAGGTAGGTTGCAATTGCAACTGTTCTCTTTAAAGTCTGTCTTCTATTCCGTTGGTTGCATTTCCATTGCCATCTCTTGCTTCTTTGTTCTCGCTTTTCTAGATTAAAGGAATTTAAAACATGATTAAAGAAGCTTAAAGTTAAAAAAAAAGTAAAAGTAATAACATAATGGATTTTTGTCATTTCCACCACGCTCTGTCATTTCCACCACAGTTAAGTTTGTGATGGAAATTACTGTTTTACTGTTTTTGGAGAAAAATGACAGACTGCTTAGCATGCTTTGGCTAGTATTACAGCTAGCATATAGTTTACACGAAATACATAAAATATATTTTAAAAATCAAAATTCTACCACAAATTAAAGAAATTATAGCCTGTTTGGAAATGACTGACAATAAAAATATTCTCTACACAAGTAATATTTACCTACATTTTTCTTCAACTTCTGGACATCACTTCTGGAACAACTGTCTGATGCAGCCAAGTGCTTCAGTGTCACAATAAGTGTCCAAGTTAACATTCTCTTGACAAAACTTTATTAATGAGGAATTTGCCCTCAGTGGTGGAAATGACACCACTACCAAAGGACACGTATATTTTGTGTAAATAACAATATAAAGGGCATACTCACAATGAATATTGATATAGATTTAATTTAATTGACTCTTTCTCTAGAAGATAACATTACATAATGTGTAATTATTCATGTTTTCTCCAAGAAAAACATAGTAGAAGCTCAAAAGTCTGGGTCAGGGACAAGGGCAAAACAGTGAAATTGAGGTATAAAATGCATCTGAAAGTAGCTAAAATACTTGATAGGGAGGTGTTCAAAAAAATCTGGGGTGATCGTAGTGTGAACTTAACATAAATAATAAAATAAAAACATATTTAAAAAAATAAAATCCCCAAAATTGACCTTGAGGACATAGAAGTTCCTGTAGTTGCAGAATCACCCTTACACCAATTTTCAAGGATCATTACATTTTAGGTGGTTACAGATCTGATTTCAGTTGTAGAGGACTTAGTCTGTTCTGGTTGCCTGTCCAGGTCTACTGGTAGGACTGCTGTTCTACACCTCTCAGGTCCTGATACAGAGCTGGATGGGAAGGTGGACAAGTCTCCACCACAGACAACAGCACCTCATCCAAATAAAAAGAGAGAAAGGGAGGAGAAGGATGTGATAGAGAGAAAGAGAGAGAGACAGAGAGAGAGAAGGGGGGTAGAAAGAGAGAGAGAGCGAGAGAGAGAGAGAGAGCGAGAGCGAGAGCGAGAGCGAGAGAGAGAGAGAGAGAGAGAGAGAGAGAGAGAGAGAGAGAGAGAGAGAGAGAGAGAGAGAGAGAGAGAGAGAGAGAGAGAGAGAGAGAGAGAGAGAGAGAGAGAGAGAGAGGAGGAGGAGGGGCGTAGAGAAAGAGAGGTGGCGACCAGGGGAGAGAGAGGAAACAACATTTAAAGGGGAAAAGGAACCAGATAATAATTGCAAATGTCTACCTAGGGGATACAACGTAACGATTTGAGCAGATACAACATTTTCAGCACCTCCCCACACATTTACCCTTCACCCACCCCGATTCCCTCTTTGCCTCTCTCTGTGGGGGGCGATGATGTCAGACCCGTATTTCATAGCCAAACGCAGGCGATGACACAGGCAATTTGGCCTGTGAGTCCTCTCCAGCCATGGACATGGTGTTACAATTACATGCTCCAGTGCAGACTGTACATGCCAGGGACGGGGAAAACCTTTTAAAATAACTTTTATAGAGTACAGCTCTATCCTTCTTTCTCCTCATAAAAAACAACACTGATAGATATCCCGAGGTACAGGCGTGGCTCGCATTGACTGCTGAGAAAGCGTCCACCTCCGCCCCACAGCAACAGAACCGTTGCGTGGACATCCGCTCCAGATAGCCTCCCATCAGAGAACGGCTGGAGAGAAAAGAAAGAGGGAGAGAAAGAAGTTAGAGAAGCAGGTTTGTGGCATATTTCAGTGTTTATCACAGATTGCCAGGTTCAGTATCACTACCGGAGCTGAGAGAGAGGGCTGCTTTTATTGCCAGGTTGAGTTTCATGGTCTCAGCAAGTGAAAACCTGAGCAGGGTCATAATCAGATGGGGACCAGAGAGCCAGAACCAAGGCAGGGGAGCAGAGCCACAAAGCAGGCCATGCCAGGGCCTACCGCAGAGGTGCTGGAGCATGGAGGAATTCAGCGCCCTCTCAATTAGAGCCAAGTGTTCAAGGAAACACAGCAGAAAAACATAATATATAATATCCCAATCTCTCTGGTCCAGATTGGCTGATAACGACAGCCTATTACCTGTACCAATCAAATCCCTTTAGTTCTAATCAAGTGTATATGGGGTAGTGGGTTAGGGGTTGTCTTTGGACGAGGCCTTAGCCTGATGTAAAGTCTCAGCGCTGTTGGGAAGTGACACATCGTCCACTTCAATCTCTTCCTAGGTGGACGGCCCAGTTCACAGGTTGGGCAGTCATACTTCATTCACAGGAATTTGGCAATGACAGCCATCTCCCCATGGAGGAATAAACATGGATACTCACTCAGCAAGTCTCTCCTCTAACCCCTCCACCGACACCCCCAGCCCTAACACCACAATGCTCACTGACGTTCCTTCATGCCCCGCTCCTAATACCCCCTGAACCTGTGGTATTAGTTTGGTAGAGGGTTTAGCAGAAAGCCACGGTGGGTCATCCACATTGTTGAGTGATCTTGGATTAAACTACATTTGCAGCATGTTTGTTTTCTAAACAGTTTTATGGTTGGGAAAATTTGACTGTCAGTTAAATGTTTTGTGTGTGATTTAATTTAGACACCATTAGTGAGTTATAAAACCATTGTACAAAGGAACAATACAGTAATATTGACACCAATGATTTGGGCTTTTGAGGAAATATCGAAATGATTTATTGTGGTCAGCTGTCCCAGTGGGAGCAGACCATGAACTGACAGGTTTGAATCCGGTTTCTCAGGATGTTGTGATCAATCTTTAATGATTGATCCTTTCCTTTCCCTGGCGATAAAAGTTGGGGTTAGTCTGTTGTCTCCAGTCCTCTTCGCCCTGCTCTCCTTTCTCTCTTCCTCTAACTCATCACTCTGGGATTGTGGATTAATATGCTGATATACACCAACTCCCTGGGCAGATGGGCCTTTCACCACCTCCTCCTGCTGCTACCTCTCTCTCTGTCTTTCTCTCCCTCCTGCCACTCTCTCTCTTAACCATTTTACAGTTTTTCTCAATTGCTTAAGCACATTAATTTAGTGTAAACAGAAATCACTTTTTCAAAACAATTAACACGCAGCCACAAACTGAAACACGTTGGCCAAAATGACATATTTCATTTGCAAAATGCATTAAGACTATTAAAACATTAAATGCATGACACAAAATCAACTACCTCCATCAAAACAAAGAACTTGTCATTTAATGACATTTCTATCAATCTTTACACAATGGCCCAATAAATGCTAACTAAAACTATCGATATACCCTAACATGTTTAACCATCTCTTATACTGTATGTCTGTGCCATTTATTGAAACTATAATTTGTTACACAATTGTGAGTTTTGCACACATGCAGAAGAGGTTCACATTCATGTAATTTGTATCAGCTGTGACCAAATATTTAAATTTTGTTTGTCGTGATTTACTAAACTGAGGTTTGAGTGTTTTGTAGAGAGTTGTGTTTACTGTTTTGCAAAAATGTGCTTAGCATTTCCACTGTGTGTGAAAGTGTAACGACGTGCGCTGAGAGTCGGAAGCAAGTTCAGGGAGTGTGTTTTAATAAATTAATGAAACATAATACAAAACAAGAAACACAAACAATGCACAGACAGAAAACAGAAACAATGACGCCTGGGGAAGGAACCAAAGGGAGTGACATATATAGGGCAGGTAATCAAGGAAGTGATGGAGTCCAGGTGTGTGACGATGGTGACAGGTGTGCTCCATAACGAGCAGCCTGGTGACCTAGAGGCCGAGAGGGAGCACACGTGACAGAAAGCAATGGGAAATTACTTACAGTTCAGCAAAAAATAATACTGTTGTGCTCATTGGTCATGACAGAGATAAAGATGACCCCAGTTCCATTAAATGCGTCTTAGCAATTGAGAAAAACTGTAACTGTGAGAACAGCAAACATGCCTGCATGTGTTTGCTCAGGTGGATGTGTGTTAGATGGTTGTAGATATGTGTTAGATGGTTGTAGATGTGTGTTAGATGGTTGTAGATATGTGTTAGATGGTTGTAGATATGTGTTAGATGGTTGTAGATATGTGTTAGATGGTTGTAGATGTGTGTTAGATGGTTGTAGATATGTGTTAGATGGTTGTAGATATGTGTTAGATGGTTGTAGATATGTGTTAGATGGTTGTAGATATGTGTTAGATGGTTGTAGATATGTGTTAGATGGTTGTAGGTATGTGTTAGATGGTTGTAGATATGTGTTAGATGGTTGTAGGTATGTGTTAGATGGTTGTAGATATGTGTTAGATGGTTGTAGGTATGTGTTAGATGGTTGTAGGTATGTGTTAGATGGTTGTAGGTATGTGTTAGATGGTTGTAGGTATGTGTTAGATGGTTGTAGATATGTGTTAGATGGTTGTAGATATGTGTTAGATGGTTGTAGATATGTGTTAGATGGTTGTAGATATGTGTTAGATGGTTGTAGGTATGTGTTAGATGGTTGTAGATATGTGTTAGATGGTTGTAGATATGTGTTAGATGGTTGTAGATATGTGTTAGATGGTTGTAGATATGTGTTAGATGGTTGTAGGTATGTGTTAGATGGTTGTAGATATGTGTTAGATGGTTGTAGATATGTGTTAGATGGTTGTAGATATGTGTTAGATGGTTGTAGATATGTGTTAGATGGTTGTAGATATGTGTTAGATGGTTGTAGATATGTGTTAGATGGTTGTAGGTATGTGTTAGATGGTTGTAGATATGTGTTAGATGGTTGTAGATATGTGTTAGATGGTTGTAGGTATGTGTTAGATGGTTGTAGATATGTGTTAGATGGTTGTAGATATGTGTTAGATGGTTGTAGATATGTGTTAGATGGTTGTAGATATGTGTTAGATGGTTGTAGGTATGTGTTAGATGGTTGTAGATATGTGTTAGATGGTTGTAGATATGTGTTAGATGGTTGTAGATATGTGTTAGATGGTTGTAGATATGTGTTAGATGGTTGTAGGTATGTGTTAGATGGTTGTAGATATGTGTTAGATGGTTGTAGGTATGTGTTAGATGGTTGTAGGTATGTGTTAGATGGTTGTAGGTATGTGTTAGATGGTTGTAGGTATGTGTTAGATGGTTGTAGATATGTGTTAGATGGTTGTAGATATGTGTTAGATGGTTGTAGGTATGTGTTAGATGGTTGTAGATATGTGTTAGATGGTTGTAGATATGTGTTAGATGGTTGTAGATATGTGTTAGATGGTTGTAGATATGTGTTAGATGGTTGTAGATATGTGTTAGATGGTTGTAGATATGTGTTAGATGGTTGTAGGTATGTGTTAGATGGTTGTAGGTATGTGTTAGATGGTTGTAGATATGTGTTAGATGGTTGTAGATATGTGTTAGATGGTTGTAGATATGTGTTAGATGGTTGTAGATATGTGTTAGATGGTTGTAGATATGTGTTAGATGGTTGTAGATATGTGTTAGATGGTTGTAGATATGTGTTAGATGGTTGTAGATATGTGTTAGATGGTTGTAGATATGTGTTAGATGGTTGTAGGTATGTGTTAGATGGTTGTAGGTATGTGTTAGATGGTTGTAGGTATGTGTTAGATGGTTGTAGGGGTGCGGTTGTGTCAGTGAGTGTGGGTTGTGTTCTCAAAACGTACTTAAAATACCATCATCAAGAGATCAAGGACTGTGGACAGACTCCTCCCTCACAGAGGGAATACAGAGGAATGGGGTGGAGGAGAGAAAGAGAGAGAGTAGGTCAGGGATGAACATTTAATTACTCAACAGCTCATCTATTTCCTTGACTGTCTCACACGTCCTGCAACACATTTACACAGCTGGCCTTGTCTAGGGAGAGAGAACAAGAACAGAAAGGTTTCACTCCCAGCCACACATACTGTCTGTCTGTCTGTCCCACTTGGGTTTTCTGCCTATGGCCCTCAGATTCAACATCCAGTTATCTACCTGGTGCTCTTTATGAACCCACAACCTGTCCAGTCCAGACCTATCACTCTTACCACTGCTCCACACCCACACTCTCATCTTTTTGTGCAACATTCACAGAGAGTTACATTACATTGAATCCACTGCATTCCAAGTGCACAGCACATCCTCGTTCCGAGCCGTAGACTAACAGTACATCTCTCTGTCTGGGAAGGTCATGTCTATGCTTGCATCTTCTTGTTAAGGTCCTAGACAGCTTGGTCTCCTGACAGACCAGGCTTATGGCCTGCGTTGTGTTTTTGCCATGCTGGCCCGTGTATATCTCTAACCTGTGCTGCTGTGAGCACGGCGATGATGTGATATATGATCGGTCTCTTCCCTGTCCATACCAGTCCTATACGAGGCAGTTTAATCTCTCTCTGCAGAGGGGAGCAGATTTATGGAACTGAAACTGTACGTCTGTATATATGCTCGCGCTTTGTTGCCCTGCGCTCACAGGCCGATCAACAGAATAGGCTTGATATCAACTAGAGAATCACCACTAGGTTTTGGGTTCAGTGGTTTTTACCAAATACTGTGGCATTGTAGATGCCAACTCGGCCTTTGTCTGTGTGATGGGGTTCGAAGAAAAGGTGAAGGTCCCTAAATGCATGGGTTCTTTAGTATTATAATCTGTTTTTGCATTACCAAAGCCCTTTAACCCATAATGTTTCTTAAGGACACAATGCCATAGTTGGCTAAGCAGCGAAACCTACCACTTATCATTTGACAGATGGTTTGGGGAGCTTGGCTCAGTAACAGGATCAGAAAAGTGACCCTGATCACCCAAACACGTCCTCCCCCCTGCAGTGCATCCGCTGGCCGGGAAATCCTGCTCTCACCGTCTCGCCTGTCCTCCACTCTCCCTCCCGTTGTTTAGTCGTAAACCAATGGTAATATCTTTAGCATGCCCAGGGTCTGCCGTTCTGCTAGTGTGACTGTTCTCTATGAAGACATTATATTGCCCTAAGTAAATCAAATGTGTGGGTACCATAAGTGCCATTCAACAATGTCCAATGGAGATTTGTTTTTTGAAACCCTGTGATTTAAAAAAAAAAACGCTTTCCTCTTGTTGGATTTGAAAAAGAAATATCAGCTATTTAACACTCATTTAAAGGGCCTTTGGCCCATTGTCTGTATCCTCCCTCAATCTATCTCCCACAGCTCCCCTGTGCAGCCAAGAGACAGGGGACTTCTACCCCAGCTGGACAGGAGATATACTGCACCCAGATTCTTCCTTTGACATATAGACCAGCCTTATGGGCCCTGGAGCCAGCCAGCATCCCTCTGGGGACTCTGGCAGTGGATGAAAAACCTTTAGGGCTTTCTTATACCAGCTCGAAGGTAAACCTGATAGACAGGCAGACGGACAGGGTAAAGAAACAGTTGTTGTGTTGTCATATGATATTTTATGTCTCCAAACAGCAAATAGGGTTATGTATATTGTACTCTATATCTTGGTTAAAACTTCCGTTATTTGTGTGTCGGTGGTAATGTAATGTAATTTGCTACCCAGACTGTGATACATTTGTGTTAGAAGTTGGATATTGAGACTATCTTGGAAAACATTGTCTCTATAGTACAATATGTTTATAGATGTAACAAAAGTATATTTATATATAAATATGTTTTATTTTCACATACATCAAATAGGTGCAGTGAAATGTGTTGTTCTACAGGTTCAGCCATAATATTACAGTGCCGCTGCAGCAAATTAGGATTAAGTGCCTTGCTCAAGGGCACGTCAACAAAATTGTAACCTTGTCGGCTCGGGTAATGGACCCAGGAACCAGTAGATTTATCGGTGGTGACAGTGCTTTTTAGCCTCAGTGCACTGGGCAACTGGGAGGAGGTATTCTTATTCTCCATGGACTTTACAGTGTCCCAGAACTTTTGGGAGTTTGTGCTGCAGGATGCAAATTTCTGTTTGAAAAAGCGAGCCTTTGCTTTCCTAACTGCCTGTGTATATTGGTTCCTAACTTCCCTGAAAAGTTGCATATCGCGGGGGCTATTCGATGCTAATGCCGTACGCCACAGGATGTTTAAGTGCTGGTCAAGGGCAGTCAGGTCTGGAGTGAACCACGGGCTATATCTGTTCCTGGTTCTACATTTTTTGAATGGGGCATGCTTATTTAAGATTGTGAGGAAAGCACTTTTAAAGAATAACCAGGCATCTTCTACTGACGGAATGAGGTCAATATCCTTCCAGGATACCCGGCCCAGGTCGATTAGAAAGGCCTGCTCGCTGAAGTGTTTTAGGGAGCATTTGACAGTGATGAGGGGTGGTCGTTTGACCACAGACCCATTACCGACGCAAGCAATGAGGCAGTGATCGCTGAGATCCTGGTTGAAGACAGCAGAGGTGTATTTGGAGGGCAGGTTGATTAGGATGATATCGATGAGGGTGCCTGTGTTTATGGATTTGGGGTTGTACCTGGTAGGTTCATTGATAATTTGTGTGAGATTGAGGGCATCAAGAGTCTACATGTAGTGGGCATAATATTTATCATGTGACTCGTAATAAGACAAAGCAATTTGCCTATTAAAAAGTTTATCTGACTCCATAAAGATAATTAGCAATATGCAAGAGACTATGGTTGAGTACAGTAACAGGCAATGAAGAAATGTCTGAGAATGGAATTCTAAATACTAAGCTTATATCATTACTTTGTTCATCGAGTGGATTCACATACAAGGCACAAAGGTTAAGTTACAAGGCATTAACAAGCATTACAAGGCATTATTCTAAGCATGGTCAGAGAGAGAGAGAGAGAAACCATAGCCTGAAACACCATTCCCCAAAAGTCCATGGGGTGGAGAGAGAAAGAAAGAGTATCTCACCACAGCAGGAAAGGAACAAATAAGAGATAGAACAAGGAATCTTAGACCCTTTTATAAGCATCTGAGTTGTTTGGATTTAAAACTTGATTTGTTGACCAATAGTATTACTGTAAAGTTAACCTCCAATCAGATATCAGACCTACATGATGTAACCTCTGCTTCTCAGAGGGGTGACAATGGGGGTTGGCATGACCAACACAGAGAATGTTGAATTCCTAAGGCAGATTCTTGCATACAGTTGATAAGAAGAGTCACTTCTGGGGCCGGGCTGCTCTACATACATACAGTGTATATAAATTATTCACTATTCATTATTGATGTTCTAAACAAAAAATACAAAACACAAAATAAACAAAACATCAATATCAACAGTCAACACAGTTCGCTGCAGATAGCGACTGGAAAGAGCTGCAAAAAACACTAAAATCTCCATCTCTTCATTCAAAGACTCAATCATGGACATTCTTACTGACAGTTGAGGCTGCTACGCGTGATGTATTGTTGTCTTTATCTTCTTGCCCCTTGTGCTTTTAATGTGCCCAATAATGTTTGTACCATGTTTTGTGCTGCTGCCATGTTGTGTTGCTACCATGTTGTTGTCATTTTGTGTTGCTACCATGCTGTGTTTTCATATGTTGCTGCCATGCTATGTTGTCATTCAGTGTTGTGCTGTCTCTCTTCTCGTGATGTGTGTTTTGTCCTATATTTTATTTATATTTTTTTAATCCCAGCCCCCGTCGCCGCAGGAGGCCTTTTGCCTTCTGGTAGGCCTTTTGCCTTCTGGTAGGCCGTCATTGTAGTTAAATAACGGTTAAATAAAAAATAAAAAATGAAATCACTAGGTATTTTCACACTGCCGTTTTCATCCCAGGTTGGATGAATTTTGTCTAGTTTGAAACGTTCACCCAGTGCGGAAACATCAGTGAGAATGTTGGGGTTGAGCTCAACCCAGAGTGAGGACGTGCCAACCAACTGCAACATATTGAGGTAGTGTTTGTGATAACAGTGGTGCACAGTCACATTTACAAACTTTCCCATAAAGAAACAGCATATTAGCGTCAGGTAGCCTAGTGGTTAGAGTGTTAACCCACTGTTCCTAGGCCGTCATTGAAAATAAGAATTTGTTCTTAACTGACTTGTCTAGTTAAATAAAGGTAAAATATATGTTTGTTTTAGACAATGCAAATTGTAAAATGAGAGGAAACAACAAGGAGAAGTATTTAAAGGCAGTGAGGGGATTACTAGCTAGCCAAATTAGCCAACAATAGCTAACTAGTTAATGAATTCAGTAGTTTATACCAGAAGAGGCTGGTGGGAGGAGCTATAGGAGGATGGACTCGTTGTAATGGCTGTAATGGAATAAATGGAACGGAGTCAAACATGTGGTTTTGATATGTTATATTTATTCCATTCCAGCCATTTCTCCATAACTGGCTAGCAATTTTTTTATTGACTAATTACTGTGTTACTTTTTTTTCTCCCTAATTTAATTGATCAAATGTATTCGAACATTATGAAAAATAACACCTGGCCAGCGGTTGAGTCAATGGTTGAGTCTACCATAGAAGATGGCTTCTATGACAACGGCAATGATACAGGCAAAGGCCAGGATGCCTCCTGCCAACCCAAGACCTGTAGAGGAGCCAGAGTTGTTGCTGCTAGATGACTGGTCTGCTCTGATGGTAAGGAGAGGAGAGGTGATGGTTTTATGCTCTGTCCCCCTGTCTTGGGTACTCCTCCTCCTGTTGTTACATTGCATGAACATACTGCAGGTTGCTTTTCTCACAGAGACAGGTGATGCAGCGGAGGAAGTAGGTGGACTTCATCTAATTCTGCTGCTCGATGAACCGGAAGGCCTAGAAAGAGAAGCGGGAATGATGACTCTCACCATTCTCATGAATAGTGGTTATCTGGGTGACCATGGGTGAAGTGTAGTTTGCTCAATATCTAGGCATCGGATAAGAACAAGACTACAACGTTCATAAAGTGACCATTAGACTTGCCAACTTTTGGACTGAATACGTTTGTAGGGGCAACAGTTTTCATAAAATATATACTTTTTCACTCTCATGTGCTCGTTTTTGTCCATTAATAAGAACCAACAACGTGCTATCTTTTTGTAACATTTACGACAATGCTAACATATTTTTTAGCCAAAGCTCAGAGATCTAACACCGCCTCCGTTGCTTGGCAACAACACTGCTGCTTGCACCATGCTGCCAGTCATATGATGTGCATGTGAACAAACCTAGGCTACTGTAGATAGCTGGCTATATGCTGGTATTCAAGCTGAGGTTAATCAATGAATGCAAGCAGATATTTCTATTAGCTAGGTAGCTAGCTAGCTAACATTACCTAGCTAGTCGTCTTGACTACTTTCTTGTGTCATTCTCGCTGGCACCAAAATAATAAAAAGTGTTGATAGGGAACAGAATGCGGTTTGGACCATCAAATAATTGGCATATACATTACAGTTACAGAATTTCCACGTGGTCGAGGATATTGGAAATGTAATCAAATCCGGAGTAATTGCAGAGAGCCACGTCAAATAACAGAAATACTCATCATAAACTTTGATGAAAGATACATGTTTTACACAGAATTAAAGATACACTTGTTCTTAATGCAACCGCTGTGTCAGATATTTTTTAAACTTTACGTAAAAAGCACACCATGTGTAACGGCAAATTTCCTCCTCTTCGTCTGAAGAGGAGGTGTAGCATGGATCGGACCAAGACGCAGCGTGGTAAGTGTCCATGTTTTAATATAATAAACTGAACATGACACAATACAAAATAACAAAGAGAATCTAACCGAAAACAGTCCCGTGTGGCACAAACACTGACACAAGAAACAAACACTCACAAACCAACAGTGAAAACAGGCTACCTAAATATGGTTCCCAATCAGAGACAATGAATGACAGCTGCCTCTGATTGAGAACCATATCAGGCCAAACTAGAAAACCCCACATAGAAATAGACAACATAGATAATACCCACCCAACTCACGCCCTGACCAACAAAATAAAGACAAAACAAAGTAAATAAGGTCAGAAACGTGACACCATGCAATAATCTGAGACGGCGCTCAGATTTAACAAAATTTCTCCGCCATGTTGGAGTCAACAGAAATACGAAATTACATCATAAATATTCCCTTACCTTTGATTATGTTAATCAGAATGCACTGCCAGGAATCCTAGTTCCACAATAAATCGTTGTTTTGTTCGATAATGTCCATTACTTATGTCCAATTAGCTACTTTTGCTAGCATGTGTAGTACACGTGTCCAAATGCTCGCGCAGATGCAGGCAAACGTCGGACGAAAACTTAAAAAAGTTATATTACAAGTCGAATAAACTGGTCAAACTTAGTAGAGAATCAATCTTCAGGATGTTGTTATCATATATATCGAATAACCTTCCAACCGGAGCATTTCTTCATGTCTGTATAAGTAATGGAACGCAAGGCGATATCATCAGGAAAGCGCGTGAGCAAGAACTGGCAATCTGCCAGACCAATGACTGAAACACCTCCTATCCGGCCCCACATCACACTAGAGGCTTCATTCAGCGTTCTACAGACTGTTGACATCTAGTGGAAGGATCCATATATTACAGGGAATTGAATAGGCGATGACTTTAACATCGACCAGTCTCAGAATTCTCACTTCCTGTTTGGATTTTTTCTCAGGTTTTTGCCTGCCATATGAGTTCTGTTATACTCACAGACATCATTCAAACAGTTTTAGAAACGTCAGAGTGTTTTATATCCAATAGTAATAATAATATGCATATATTAGTATCTGGGACAGAGTAGGAGGCAGTTCACTATGGGCACGCAATTCATCCAAAAGTGAAAATGCTGCCCCCTATATCAAAGAAGTTAAGGCCACGATAGTCAATACACGGGCACAGACCTCCCTCCTTCTTCTTCACAAAAAAGAAACTCGAGAAGGCGGGTGAAGTAGAGGACCGAATGAACCCCTGACGCAGGGATTCAGTGACATATGTTTCCCTAGCCACCATCTCCGCCTGTGACAGGGGATACACGTGACTCCTGGGAAGTGCGGTGTCTACCAGGCGATTTATCGCACAATCCCCCCGATGATGCGCTCCTGGAGTTCCCCATGTATTCTTGTTCCTAAGCCTGATGGTACGTCCCGCTTATGCACGGACTATCGTCGTGTAAATGCAGTTACAAAGTCTGATTCTTTTCCTCTACCTCGATTAGATGACTGCATTGATAGAATTGGCTCTGCTGCTTACGTTAGTAAGTTAGATTTGTTAAAAGGTTATTGGCAGGTGCCTCTGACCTCTCGAGCTTCTGACATATCGGCTTTTGTTACGCCTGATAACTTTGTACAATATACTGTGATGCCCTTTGGCATGTGCAATGCACCTGCTATTTTTCAGCATCTAGTTAACATTGTGTTTGCAGATGTGCCAAATTGTACTGCATACCTTGACGATGTGGTGATACATTCATCTACTTGGTCTGATCATCTCTCCACTTTGAAAAGTGTGTTTCAGCGGTTGGAGAATGCTTCTTTAACCCTCAATTTGGCCAAGTGTGAATTTGGGAAGGCTACGGTGACTTACTTAGGGAAAACAGTGGGACGAGGTCAAGTGCGCCCAGTATCTGGCAAGGTGGAGGCAATTGTTGCTTTTCCTGCTCCCACGACTCGCCGCCAGTTGCGCAGATTCCTAGGGATGGTAGGGTACTATCGTACATTCTGTAAGAATTTCTCGATGGTAGTAGCTCCCCTTTCATCTCTGCTGAGTCCCAAGGTACCATTTAGGTGGTCCAAGGACTGTAACTATGCTTTTGAGTCCGCTAAAGCGCTACTTTGTAGTGCCCCAGTGCTTGCCGCCCCCAACTTTGACAAACCTTTTAAGTTGGAGGTTGACGCTAGTATAGTGGGGGTGGGTACGGTTCTCTTACAGGAAGATGAAGATGGAGTGGATCGGCCCGTCAGTTTCTTCTCCCGTAAGTTCAACAAGAGACGCTGGCTTTATTGCTTGCCTTACAGTTCTTTGAGGCATATGTGGGATCCAGTGCCTTGCCTGTAATGGTCTTCACGGACCATAATCCATTGGTGTTCTTGAAACAAATGTACAATCAGAACCGCCGCCTTTTGCGGTGGGCTCTGATTGTACAAGAATATAATGTACAGATAGCCTATGTGAAGGGCTCGGCGAATGTGGTTGCTGACGCTCTGTCACGGGTTTACTAACTGGGGATGCGTTGGTTTTTGTAATTACAAACTGTATGTTTGCAAATTTTGTGGTGGGCGTGTTACGTTCCCCAGTTTCTGTGTTGTAGTTTGTATTTGAGTGTGTGTGTTTCAGGAGATGGCATCCTGAAATTCTCCCCAAGCAGCTGATTGGTCGGCCCCAATTGATTGGAGAGCTGACCCCGCCCCCTCGTCAAGACGCAGCTGTCTCTAATTACCAATGCCTTCTGAAGCTATAAAAGCCAGTTCTGTTGTTCAGGAGGGAGATGATTGGAGAGAGAGATCATAGTCAGGCTGAGATCATTGCTGGAGAGATTTAATGTGATATAGATCCTTGCTGAGAGAGGAGGTTGATGGCTGAGGGTTGTAGCATGTTGGTCGTTGGTATGTACTGTGTTAGTTGTTGCTGGGAGCAGTTGGTATGTTCTGTGTGAGATTGTTGCTCAGTTAGAGCTTATTTGATGTCCTTTGTTTCTTAGTTTGTTTGAGATATTATTTGATATTCATTTGTTTCATTTGTTCCCAGGGGGGAAGATGAAGGCACCTAGGGAGTGCTTAGGCAAGAGGCCCGCGGGCATACATATACCCGTAGTATATTCACTGTCTAGGCACACTAGGTAAGACCTGGGCGGACCACCCCCTGTATTTTGGTTAGGGCACCAGGTGGTGTTAAATTAGGTAAGTAGTGGGTAGGCAGGTTAGATAGGAGAGGGGGAGCTTTGATATTTACTTTCTTTGCTTTGGTTCCGTCCAGCCCCTTTTCCCCATATTACCGTGTAAAGGAATAAAATCCTCGTAAACGGTCAATTCTGACTTTTTGTCGTCCTTTCTCGCACCTACAGTCCCATACCTATTTCACTTCATGGGGAGTTGAGTTGCATCAGGGTGTTGCGTTCCCTCTTCACAGAGGCGTGCGTAACACCACCCAACTCACGCCCTGACCAACAAAATAAAGACAAAACAAATAAGACAAAGTAAATAAGGTCAGAAACGTGACAGTACCCCCCCCCCCCCCCCCCCCCAAGGTGTGGACTCCGGCCGCAAAACCTGAACCTATAGGCGAGGGTCTGGGTGGGCATCTGTCCGCGGTGGCGGTTCTGGCGCTGGACGTGGTGGCCCCCACTCCACCATAGTCAATACCCGTTGCCGTGGCCTCCTAGGAACGGCGACCCTCCTAAATGGCCCCACTGGACTGAGGGGCGCCTCTGGACTGAGGGGCAGCTCCGGACTGAGGGGCAGCTCCGGACTGAGGGGCAGCTCCGGACTGAGGGGCAGCTCCGGACTGAGGGGCAGCTCCGGACTGAGGGGTAGCTCCGGACTGAGGGGTAGCTCCGGAATGAGGGGCAACTCAGGACTGAGGGGCAACTCAGGACTGAGGGGTAACTCAGGACTGAGGGGTAGCTCCGGACTGAGGGGCAATTCCGGCATCGCCGGCGTGACAGGCGGCTCTGGCAGGTCCTGGCTGACTGACCGCTCTTGCAGGTCCTGGCTGGCTGGCAGCTCTGGCAGCTCCTGGCTGGCTGGCGGCCCTGGCAGGTCCTGGCTGACTGACGGCTCTGGCAGGTCCTGGCTGACTGACGGCTCTGGCAGGTCCTGGCTGACTGGCGGCTCTGGCGGCTCCTGGCTGGCGGGCGGCTCTGGCGGCTCCTGGCTGGCGGGCGGCTCTGGCGGCTCCTGGCTGGCGGGCGGCTCAGACGGCTCCTGGCTGGCGATTTATCGCACAATCCCCCCGATGATGAGGTGGTAATTGAGTCGCTCTCTTTTTAGAGAAGGCGAGAGCCAAGTCGGAATATTCGGGAGGAATGCGCACGGTGGAGACCTGGTCTGGACTTTCCACCATGGTAGCACCAACGGAAACCCCTAAACACCTCCCCGAGCACTCTCGTGACCACCCCTTGAGAGCCCTCTGTTGCCACGAAATAGTGGGTCTTGACAGGCCAACCAGGGTAGGCCCAGCACCACGGGAAACGCAGGAGAATCAATAAGGAAAAAACAAATTATCTCCTTGTGACCCTCCTGCGTAACCATGCCCAGTGGAACGGTGGCCTCCCTAATTAGCCCTGACCCTAATGATCGACTATCTAGGGCGTGCACTGGGAAGGGCATATCCACAGGAACAATGGGGAGCCCTAGACTATGGCCAAATGCTCTGTCAATAAAATTCCCAGCTGCGCCTGAATCTACGAGCGCCTTATGCTGGGAATGCGGGGAAAACTCAGGAAAATGTATAAACAAAAACATGTGAGCAACAGGGGGCTCTGAGTGAGCCTGGTGCCGAGTCACCTGGGGTGACACGAGAGTGCACCACAATATATCATACTTTGTTACACTAAACATAGCTAGTTAATTAACGTTAGTTACGTTAAATTTAAAACCACCAAACTTTGGGAAACTGCCACGCTGCTCATGTTCATTTTCATTGCACAGACCAAGCTATGGTAAGACGAGGTAACCAGATTTCAGACAGGAAAAACACTGCAGTTAGCTATGATACTGTAATTGACTAAGAACAACCAAGACCACAACACAAACCATAGCCAGAAAAACTTGACTGACAGCATCGCTGTTTCAAACATGTATGTAGAATAAATTCCAGCTCCGGCATATGCTTCCTCTCTTGCCGTCATTATTATTATTATTATAATTTGTGGTGACTGATTAACATAGTGTCAAGTTATTTTTCAGTGTTTTTCCCAGAAAATCTGAAGTCGCCAGCCACAAGAAAAAAGTAGTCAGGGGGTGCAGGTACAACATCAGAATCATTGAGTGGGTTCGATTAATCTCACCCGTGTAGGCGTGTTTTATAACGGCTGAAAGTTGATTGCATTCGATTTGGAACCGGGATACCTCACGGGCTTGAGCCAGGTGCCCCACTCTCTCCGACAGCGAAGTCGGTTTAAAACAAATGTGACATAATTAAGTATGTGTAGTAATGTGTATGATTCTGAGTTTCCACCGAGGTGGATGATGTCAGGAGGAGCAGCAGAACAGGCCCTCTGTTGGCGCAGAACATGGAGCCAGTGGTGGTTCTAGCTTGTATGACTCCCTGGGTGAACCCCCCCTACAGTATATATACAGTACCAGTCAAAAGTTTGGACACATCTACTCATTCAAGAGTTTTTCTTTATTTTCACTATTCACTAGACTATTGGATGATAACTTGTTTTTAAACAAGACAGAATCATTTATAAATGACTTTGTCCTACATAACATACAGTATCAGTCAAAAGTTTGGACACACCTACTCATGCAAAGGTTTTTCTTTATTTTTACTATTTTCTACATTGTAGAATAATAGTGAAGACATCAAAACTATGAAATAACAAATATGGAATCATGTAGTAACCAAAAAAGTGTTTAACAAATCAAAATATATTTTAAATTTGAGATTCTTCAAAGTAGCCACACTTTGCCTTGATGACAGCTTTGCAGCATTACACTGGCTAAGTGTGCCTTGAATTCTAAATAAAGCACTGAATGCCAAGAGTGTGCCAACCTGGGGAGGTTGTCATTTAGGCAGGTTACCTTCACTTTTTTGGGCACAGGGACTATGGTGGTCTTTTTGAAACATGAAACTGGAAATCAGTCTGGACCCGCGGCTTTCTGAATGTTGACCTATTTAAAGGTCTTGCTCACATCGGCTACGGAGAGCGTGATCACACAGTTTTCCAGAATGGCTGGTGCTCTTATGCATGCTTCAGTGTTGCTTGCCTCAAAACGAGCATACAAGGCATTTAGCTTGTCTGGTAGGCTTGTGTCACTGGGCAGCGTCCAGCTGGGTTTCCCTTTGTAGTCCGTAAAAGTTTGCAAGCCCTGCCACATCTGAAAATCATCGGAACCGGTGTAGTAGGATTCAATCTTAGTCCTGTATTGACGCTTTGCCTGTTTGATGGTTTGTCTGAGGGCAAAGGTGGATTTCTTATAAATGTCCGGATTAGTGTCCCGCTCCTTGAAAGTGGCAGCTCTAGCCTTTAGCTCGGTGCGGAGATTGCCTGTAATCCATGGATTCTGGTAGGGATATGTACTGTGGGGACGACATCGTCTATGCACTTATTGATGAAGGCGGGGACTGAGGTGGTATACTCATCAATGCCATTCAATGAATCCCGGAACATATTCCAATTATGGTCAGATTAGCCAAATTCAGAAGGTGAGGTCAGTACAGGTTTCAAAGCTGGGACCATAGATGCTGCTGCCCCATATACATAGACTTGAAATCACTGGCTACTTTAATAATGGAACACTAATCACTTTAATGATGTTTACATATTTTTGCTTTACTCTATTCTACTGTATTCAGTCTACGCCACTCAGACATTGCTCATCCTAATATTTACAGTACCAGTCAAAGGTTTGGGCAAACCTACTCATTAAAGGGTTTTTCTTTATTTTTTACTATTTTCTACATTGTAGAATAATAGTGAAGACATCAAAACTATGAAATAACACATATGGAATCATGTAGTAACCCAAAAAGTTTTAAACAAATCAAAATATATTTTATATTTGAGATTCTTCAAAAAAGCCACATTTTGCCTTGATGACAGCTTTGCACACTGGAACACTCTTGGCATTCTCTTAACCAGCTTCACCTGGAGTGCTTTTCCAACAGTCTTGAAGGAGTTCCCGCATATGCTGAGCACTTGTTGGCTGCTTGTCCTTCACTCTGAAGTCCAACTCATCCCAAACCATCTCGATTGGGTTGAGGTCGGGTGACTGTGGAGGCCAGGTCATCTGATGCAGCACCCCATCACTCTCCTTATTGGTCAAATAGCCCTTACACAGCCTGGAGATGTGTTGGGTCATTGTCCTGTTGAAAAACAAATGATAGTCCCACTAAGTGCAAACGAGATGGGATGGCGTATCACTGCAGAATGCTGTGGTAGCCATGCTGGTTAAGTGTGCCTTGGATAAGAGCGTCTGCTAAATGACTTAAATGTAAATGTAAATGAAAATGTACACTCAACTCATGTGACATTAAACTACAGACCTGTATCCCTTTTCTTTCCAAAAAATGGTGGAACCAGCTTCCCCCTGAAGCTAGGACAGCAGAATACCTGCCCGGAAAGCACCGGAAACCCTACCTCCTCAAAGATCATCTTAAATAATCCCCCTCAGCTGCCCCCCCCCCCCCCCCCCAACCACAAACTTTCCTGAACCAACACTTGCGCTTGACCCACCCCCTTTTCTAGCTCTGACTTTGATAACTACTTTACTGAGGAAAAGTGTACCTACTATATGTAAGTACACGTTTCCTCAGTATGATGTGGTTGTCTCACCTAGCTATCATAAGATGAATGCATTAAAGTTGCTCTGGATAAGGGAATCTGCTAAATGACCATGTGAATTATTAATTTGTTCACGCTTTAGTTGCTGAGAATTTTCCTGTTTAATTTCCACTTAATGTGCCTTAACAAAAGTATCAACCCCCTACAAAAAATGTACATTCATTATAATTCACATTTCCTGTTGCTGCACGGTTATTTCCTTTTGCTGCACGGCAGGGTAGCCTAGTGGTTAGAGTGTTGGACTAGTAACCGAAAGGTTGCAAGATTGAATCCCCGAGCTGACAAGGTAAACATCTGTCTTTCTGCGCCTGAACAAGGCAGTTAACCCACTGTTTCTAGGCCGTCATTGAAAATAAGAATTTATTCTTAACTGACTTGCCTAGTTAAATAAAGGTAAAATACATTTTTCCTGCTTTAACAAATTGGGTCAATTTAAGATCCTATGTAAAATTATAATTAATGGACATTTGTTGTAGGGGTTGACACATTTTTGGAAAATCTGACATTTTAAATTGGAAATTACAAACTTTTGAAGCCTTTTTTAAACTTTGAATACACTACAAATTTGCGTTTTCTGCAGTGCAGGAAAATTCTCAGCAACAGAGTGATCAAATCAAGATCTTACATCTGTATATGCCCATTGATTCTTGAAGATATAACTTAGAAATGCCTTTAGTTCAACTGTCATACCCCACCAGAACCACAATATAAGTTTGTGTTACTCCAATGCTTGTGAACAATGCAAACGTAAACAAACACTATAGCCTCAAAACATGGATACAACTATAATTGTGATATCATGTATGGTCAATCCCTGCATCCATAGCTCTATGAATTTTAAAGTGGTTACGTTTCATCCAAGCTCATCCCTCAGATTTTCACCAAAACGGAGGAGGGGTGTACTCTTTGTTATTGTTTCAACTGCAGATTCTAGCTTTAAAGGTGATGTCTCAATCTTTACTTAATAGAAATGTGTCAATGAATATCAATTCTGGACGCAGGTGATGTTGATAAAGATGTGGAGGTGGTAATGTTTTATTAGCATAAAGCAATAAGATACATTTAAAACATAATACCTAAAGGTTGATTTTCAAATGTGTTCTTTTTTTGTGACAAACAGATACAATTCATTTCAGTATGATAAATTTAGTAGAATGGTTTTCTGTTAAAAAATGATAATTGTACATGCTCCTCCATTCTCATGCTCTTATCAAGGGATTAAAGCACTAGGGCTACACTACCTGCGTATGACTTGCTACTCATGCTAAGCCTTTAAAAGTCTCTTATCATAAACTTTCTAAAATATGCATTTTTCATTCTTTAGTAACAACAAGATCTTGCTATTGCCAAATGTAAACAAATGTGAAAAAGTTATGATAAGCTGAGATCAGTCCTCTGGCACAGTAGTGAGACCAGCAGGTGGACACACTATTTAAAGTGGTTCAGTCTCCTGTAGAAGATGGCTGCCATAATAATAACAATGATGCAGGCGAAGGCCAGGATACACACTGCCACCCCAAGACCTGTAGAAGTGTCTGAGTTCTTGCTGGCAGTCTGCTGTTCTTTTAATGCCACAATGCTCTCTGCTCTGATGGTGATAGGAGGGGAACTGATGGTTTTGGACTCTGTTGCTGCATCTTCGGTAGCAGGAACAACACTCCTTCTCCTCCTGTTGTTACATTGCATGAACGTATGTATGCATTTGCAAAACTAAAGCACTAATAAACGAGCTAAGCATGTGATAAACTGTCAAAGTCCCTTCACATCAACTTTTCCAAAATATACATTTTATCCCTAAATGTTTTAAGTACACTGTAAAAAAAATATCTTGACGTTTTTGCTAGTTACCTGTAAGTTACTGTAAAAAAAGGTACAGTATGGTACAGTAAATTCCAAAGAAACTTTGGTTTAAAAGTACATTACTGTAAACTGACTGCCAGTAAGTTACTATAAAAACAACAGGATTTATTTACAGTGTATGTACACAAAATAATTGCTGATGTCTGGCAGATTTTATTCTAAAGTACATCTACAAAACAAAGTTTCTGCTCTTGGCCAAAAGTAAACAAATCTGAATAAGTCAGTCCTCCACCGGAGTTGTGAGACAAGCAGACGGAAGCACTACTGTGAGCTGGTGTAAGCAGAGCAGTCTCCCCTTTAATGGTTGAGCCTCTTGTAGAAGACCGCTGCTATCACAATGGCGATGATGCAGGCGAAGGCCAGGAAGCCCACTGTCACCGCAAGACCTGAAGTGGAGTTAGAGTTGTTGCTGCCCATGAGTTGTTCTTTTGAAGCTACAATGCTCTCTGCTTTAGTGGTAATGGGAGGGGAGGTGAGGGTTTTGTACTCTGTCACTCCATCTTCGGTAGCAGGAACAACACCCCTTCTCCTCCTGCTGTTACATTGCATGAAGGTACTGCAGCTGCTCTTCTCACAGAGACGGGTGATGCAGTGGAGGAAGTAGGTGGACATGGTCTCATTCTGCTGCTCGATGAAGCGGAAGGCCGGGAAGGAGAAGCGGGCATTATGACTATTCCCGTTCTCATGCATGGTGGTCATCTGTTCCTTGTTGCAAGGGACAAACAGGTTGAAGAAAGTGGAGTTAGTGGGTAGAGGAGAAATGGAGGCGTAGCATCGGTCCAGGAGCACATTGTACTGGGTGGTCAGGTTGGTGGCCTTGACTTGCGCATAGACTTTGGTTCTCAGCTCAAGACCCAGTTTCGGAATGACCATGGGAGTAGTGTAGTTGACATCACTGAAGAGTTCAAGTCTCAAAGTGCTGATGAAACTACCATTATTGTCCTTCACTGCAATGGAGGATGCTGACACATCAATTAGGGTGTTGTTGATCAGGTACTCTAGGGGATAGGCACAGGAGTAAAAATACTTCAACTCAGTGTTGTAAGTGACTGTCCCTGTGGTGGGATCATATGATCGGACCACACCGCTGATGTTGACTGTCTGGATGTTGGAGAAGTCAGAAAATATCCCTGTGCCTGGAGCGCTGGTTGTCCTGAAGAGGCTGCCACAAGAATTGGTCGTGTTGATGGTGAATTCAAACCTCACGACCGGGGGAGTCACACTTTCATCCACGGTTCCCTTGCAGGCTGGGTCATTCATGATGTTGTTGAGGATAAGCAGGGACTCGTTGTAGCCAGTGTAAATGGCAGGGCAGATGAGGATAGCCAGACCAATAGATTTTGTGCCGCAAGTTACTGAGATATCAGTGTATGCTGGGCGTCTTAAATTCAATCCACAGTCACTTAATTGTAGTTGACTGCTCTTTGCGACCATCATTGCCAAAAGAAAAAAGCTGAGAAGATGCATTTTTGCATTCCTTGCTGTGTTCATATCTTGACTGGGACATTAAAATGTGTCCTTTGTTGGCTTGTTTCCAGCTTTTTGATTCTATTGAGATGTATGGAGTTGCTTTTATAGCCAGGTCTCCTTCTTGGGATTGGACAGAAACAAGGTCAATGTCGCTCTACCTATTCAAACATTTCCATTGTGTTGAGGGTGCCACGCACCATACCTAAAGGCAATTCATGAAACCCAACACACCTTTTAGTTCAAAAATGAAGCAGAGACAATGGCCTGTTTCTTTTGTGAATGTTCTTAAAAAATAGGTTCCCTTGGCCTGCTAATATGATGTTTCAAGGAGTAAGTGTTGAATCCTTTGTAAACGCAACCTTTGACGGCCTCATTTTGACTCCCAACAATACCCTGTTGGCCTTTCACATGACCCAAATGTGGTCATAAGAGAGCACACGATGGCCCAGAATATCATTCTACTATAATTATGATTTGACAAAGGAAAGGTCAACTGCTTTGTTTGTAAGATCATTTACAGTTATTATTGTCTTGACTCTGAGCACAATACTTAACTCGCATGTGAACGCTGAGCAAAGGTCAATGGAAGCAATGGGGGCAACCTTTTGGGCCCCCCCAAAAAAGAATCCCCGTGGAACGTATGTTCTCTAGGTCTACTTTCCATCGCTGTTCTAATTACCTTCTGCTTTACAAAATGCCCAAACCCATCCTCTGCTTATAGAGCCATGTTTTGTTATGCCGTGTTACAGAAGTAGAGCTCTCTTCTTTTCTTTTCTTTCTCATTATATTTTTTAACAATATCACTTTGTGTGATTTTAAAATGTGCATTATAAATAATAAAAACTGAGGTGAGCAAAGCCTTTGATAGAATATCAAATGTTGTACAGTAGATACAGCAGATCCCCCTAATTGTATGGGACACTTTTAAATGTGCCTTTAGGGGCCATGCAATTCAAAGAATCCATATTAAGAAAGGAAATAGAGGGACTAACAGTACAGATAGATAGCAATAAAAACAGTACCATAGAGCCACAGAATATGTTAGAGGAAAAACAAAAAGAAATGGAGAAACTTCTTCAAGAAAGAACAAGTGTAATATATTATTAAAAAATTAAGCAAACTGGATGGATGGAGTACAAACCTGTACTCCTTGTTCACCCACGACTGTGTGGCCATGCACGCCTCCAACTCAATCATCAAGTTTGCGGATGACACTACAGTGGTAGGCTTGATTACCAACCAGGACGAGACGGCCTACAGGGAGGTGAGGGCCCTCGGAGTGTGGTGTCAGGAAAATAACCTCACACTCAACGTCAACAAAACAAAGGAGATGATTGTGGACTTCAGGAAACAGCAGAGGGAGCACCCCCCTATCCACATCGACGGGACAGTAGTGGAGAGGGTAGTAAGTTTTAAGTTCCTCGGCGTACACATCACGGACAAACTGAATTGGTCCACCCACACAGACAGCGTTGTGAAGAAGGCGCAGCAGAAGCACTCACAAACTTCTACAGATGCACAATCGAGAGCATCCTGTCGGGCTGTATCACCGCCTGGTACGGCAATTGCTCCGCCCACAACCGTAAGGCTCTCCAGAGGGTAGTGAGGTCTGCACAACGCATCACCGGGGGCAAACTACCTGCCCTCCAGGACACCTACACCACCCAATGTCACAGGAAGGCCATAAAGATCATCAAGGACAACAACCACCCGAGCCACTGCCTGTTCACCCCGCTATCATCCAGAAGGCGAGGTCAGTACAGGTGCATCAAAGCAGGGACCGAGAGACTGAAAAACAGCTTCTATCTCAAGGCCATCAGACTGTTTAACAGCCACAACTAAACATTTAGTGGCTGCTGCCAACATACTGACTCAACTCCAGCCACTTTAATAATGGGAATTGATGGACATTTATGTAAAAATGTATCACTAGCCACTTTAAACAATGCCACTTAATATAATGTTTACATACCCTACATTACTCATCTCATATGTATATGTATATACTGTACTCTATATCATCTACTGCATCTTGCCATCTTTATGTAATACATGTATCACTAGCCACTTTAAACTATGCCACTTTATGTTTATATACCCTACATTACTCATCTCATATGTATATACTGTACTCTATACCATCTACTGCATCTTGCCTATGCCGTTCTGTACCATCACTCATTCATATATCTTTATGCACATATTCTTTATCCCTTTTCACTTGTGTGTGTATAAGGTAGTAGTTGTGGAATTGTTAGGTTAGATTACTCGTTGGTTATTACTGCATAGTCGGAACTAGAAGCACAAGCATTTCACTACACTCGCATTAACATCTGCTAACCATGTGTATGTGACAAATAACATTTGCTTTGATTTGATTTGGAAAATTGGGAAAAATGCACTTTTCAATCTTAGAAAGTGTTAAACAAATCAAAATATATTTTAGATTTTAGATTCTTTAAAGTAGCCACCCTTTGCCTTGATGACAGCTTTGCACACTCTTGGCATTCTCTCAACCAGCTTCACCTGGAATGCTTTTCCAGTCTTTAAGGAGTTCCCAGATATGAATTGGGTTGAAGTTGGGAGACTGTGGAGGTCAGGTCATCTGATGCAGCACTCCATCACTCTCCTTCTTGGTCAAATAGCCCTTCCTCGGCCTGGAGGTGTGTTGGGTCATTGTCCTGTTGAAAAACAAATGGTAGTCCCACTAAGTGCAAACCAGACGGGATGGCGTATTGCTGCAGAATCTAAATAAATCACTGACAGTGTCACCAGCAAAGCACCCCCACACTATCACACCTCCTCCTCCATGCATCACGGTGGGAACCACACATGCAGAGATCATCCGTTCATCTACTCTGCGTCTCACAAAGACACGGCGGTTGGAACCAAAAATCTCAAATTTGGACTCGTCAAACTAAAGGACAGATTTCCACCTGTCTAATGTCCATTGCTTGTGTTTCTTGGCCCAAGCAAGTCTCTTCTTCTTATTGGTGTCCTTTAGTAGTGGTTTCTTTGCAGCAATTCAACCATGAAACCCTGATTCATGCAGTCTCCTCTGAACTGTTGATGTTGAGATGTGTCTTTTACTTGAACTCTGTGAAGCATTTATTTGGGCAGCAATTTCTGAGTCTGGTAACTCTTATGAACTTAGCCTCTGCAGCAGAGGTAACTCTGGGTCTTCCTTTCCTGTGGCGGTCCTCATGAGAGCCAGTTTCATCATAGCGCTTGATGGTTCTTGCGACTGCACTTGAAGAAACGTTCAATGTTCTTGATATGTTCCGTATTGACCGACCTTCATGTCTAAAAGTAATGATGGACTGTCATTTCTCTTTGCTTATTTGAGCTGTTCTTGCCATAATATGGACTATCTTCTGTATACCACCCCTACCTTGTCACAACACAACTGGTTGGCTCAAGCGCATTAAGAAGGAAAGAAATTCCACAAATGAACTTTTAACAAGGCACACCTGTTAATTGAAATGCATTCCAGGTGACTACCTCTTGATGCTGGTTGAGGGAATGTCAAGAGTCAGCAAAGCTGTCATCAAAGCAAAGGGTGGCTACTTTGAAGAATATCAAATATAAAATATATGTTGATTTGTTTAACGCTTTTTTGGGTACTACATGATTCCGCATGTGTTGTTTCATAGTTTTGACTTCTTCACTATTATTCTACAATGTAGAAAACAGTAAAAATAAAGAAAAACCTTTGCATGAGTAGGTGTATCCAAACTTTTGACTGGTACTGTATATTATATATTTGGAAAGCCGTAGTAAATCAATTAACAAGATAATAATTGTCTTATCAAAAATATTGATATTTAATTTATAATCTGTGGATACTATGAGATTAGAAAAGTTCAGAATTCATGTAAGACATCACAGCACAGTTGAAAAATATATGGCACAAGAAAATCAAGAAAGGGTGGTCCATGGGATGGGCTACAGAGATAGGTGGGATGGGCTACGGAGATAGGTGGGATGGGCTACAGAGATAGGTGGGATGGGCTACGAAGATAGGTGGGATGGGCTACGGAGATAAGTGGGATGGGCTACGTAGATAAGTGGGATGGGCTACGTAGATAGGTAGGATGGGCTACGGTGATAGGTGGGATGGGCTACGGAGATAGGTGTGATGGGCTACGTAGATAGGTAGGATGGGCTACGGTGATAGGTGGGATGGGCTACGGAGATAGGTGGGATGGGCTACGGAGATAGGTGGGATGGGCTACGGAGATAGGTGGGATGGGCTACAGATATAGGTGGGATGGGCTACGGAGATAGGTGGGATGGGCTACGGTGATAGGTGGGATGGGCTACGGTGATAGGTGGGATGGGCTACGGTGATAGGTGGGATGGGCTACGGAGATAGGTGGGATGGGCTACGGAGATAGGTAGGATGGGCTACGGAGATAGGTAGGATGGGCTACGGAGATAGGTAGGATGGGCTACGGAGATAGGTAGGATGGGCTACGGAGATAGGTAGGATGGGCTACGGAGATAGGTGGGATGGGCTACAGAGATAGGTAGGATGGGCTACGGAGATAGGTGGGATGGGCTACGGTGATAGGTGGGATGGGCTACGGTGATAGGTGGGATGGGCTACGGTGATAGGTGGGATGGGCTACGGAGATAGGTGGGATGGGCTACGGAGATAGGTGGGATGGGCTACGGAGATAGGTAGGATGGGCTACGGAGATAGGTAGGATGGGCTACGGAGATAGGTAGGATGGGCTACGGAGATAGGTGGGATGGGCTACGGTGATAGGTGGGATGGGCTACGGTGATAGGTGGGATGGGCTACGGAGATAGGTGGGATGGGCTACGGAGATAGGTAGGATGGGCTACGGAGATAGGTAGGATGGGCTACGGAGATAGGTGGGATGGGCTACGGAGATAGGTGGGATGGGCTACGGAGATAGGTGGGATGGGCTACGGAGATAGGTGGGATGGGCTACGGAGATAGGTGGGATGGGCTACGGAGATAGGTGGGATGGGCTACGGAGATAGGTAGGATGGGCTACGGAGATAGGTGGGATGGGCTACGGAGATAGGTAGGATGGGCTACGGAGATAGGTAGGATGGGCTACGGAGATAGGTGGGTTGGGCTGAGATAGAGTGACTGAGGGCTGGGATTTAAAGATCAAGATCTGTAATAGTTAGGACCAAAAACACATACATACATATATCATGTATTCTGGATATGTCTGAGTACCGTTTTATGTGTCATGTAATACTGTATATAGAAGTACCATGTATGTGAAATGTATTAATAATGTACATGTAGCAAAATACTTGTAAAAAACAAAAATGTAAAACAAAGTTAATTTTGTCCACCAAAGAGAGAGGGTGGGCCAATAATACAAACAATATTATGAACACCTCTTCTTTCCAGGACATATACTGACCATGTGAATCCAGCTGAAAGCTTTGATCCCTTATAGATGTCACTTGTTAAATGCACTTCAGTGTAGATTAAAAAATATAAATATATTTCACCTTTATTTAACCAGGTAGGCCAGTTGAGAACAAGTTCTCATTTACAACTGCGACCTGGCCAAGATAAAGCAAAGCAGTGCGACTAAAACAACAACACAGAGTTACACATAAACAAACGTACAGTCAATAACACAACAGAAAATCTATGTACAGTGTGTGCAAATGTAGAAGAGTAGGGAGGTAAGGCAAAATAATTACAATTGAGCATTAACACTGGAGTGATAGATGTGCAGATGATGATGTGGGTGCAAAAGAGCAAGAAGATAAATAACAATATGGGGATGAGGTAGTTGGGTGTGCTATTTACAGATTGGCTGTGTACAGGTACAGTGATCGGTAAGCTGCTCTGACAGTTGATGAAGATGAAGGGGAGCAGGTTAAAGAAGGATTTTTAAGCCTTGAAACAATTGAGACATGGATTGTGTATGTGTGCCATTCAGAGGATGAATGTGCAAGACAAAAGATTTAACTGCCTTTGAATGAGGTGGTTTGTGTCAAGAACTGCATCGCTGCTGGGTTTTTCACGCTCAACAATTTCCTGTGTGTATCAAGAATGGTCCACCACCCAAAAGACATCCAGCCAACTTGACACAACTGAGGGAAGCATTGGAGTCGACATGGGCCAGCATCCCTGTGGAACGCTTTCAACACCTTGTAGTCCAAGCCCTGACGAATTGAGGCTGGTCTGAGGGCAAAACAGGGGGTGCAACTCAATAGTAGGAAGGTGTTTTTAATGTTTTGGACATTTTGAATGCCTTTGGAAATAATTTATTCAAGTATTGGGGTGCCAGGTAGCCTAGTGGTTAGAGTGTTGGGCCAATAACCAAGAGGTTGCTGGATTGAATCCCAGAGCTGAAAAGGTAAAAAAACATTTTTTCTGCCCATGAACAAGGCACTTATCCCACTGTTCCCCGGTAGGCTGTCATTGTAAATAAGAATTTATTCTTAACTGACTTGCCTTGTTAAATAAAATTAATCAGACCCCTTGAATTTTTCCATATTTTGTTACATTACAGCCTTATTCTAAAATTGATTAAATTGTTTTTTTCCTCATAAATATACACACACAAGACCCCATAATGACAAATCAAAAATGTTTTTAGAAATTGTTGCTAATTTATTAAAAATAAACTGAAATATCACATTTACGTAAGTATTCAAACCCCTTACTCAGAACTTTGTTGAAGCACATTTGGCAGCAATTTCAGCATCAATTATTATTGAGTATGACGCTACAAGCTTGGCACACCTGTATTTGGGGTGTTTCTCCCATTCTTCTCTGCAGATCCTCTCAAGTGCTGTGAGGTTGGATGGGCTGCGTCGCTGCACAGCTATTTTCAGGTCTCTCCAGAGATTTTCGATCGAGTTCAAGTCCAGGCTCTGGCTGGGCACTCAAGGACATTCAGAGACTTGTCCTGAAGCCACTCCTGCATTGTCTTGGCTGTGTGCTTAGGGTCATTGTTCTGTTAGAAGATGAACCTTCGCCCCAGTCTGAGATCCTGAGCACTTTTGGAGCAGGTTTTCATCAAGGATCTCTCTGTACTTTTCTCCGTTCATCTTTGCCTCAATCCTGACAAGTCTCCCACTCCCTGCCGCTGAACAAAATCCCTACAGCATGATGCTGCCTCCACCATGCTTCACCGTAGGGATGGTGCCAGGTTTCCTCCAGATGTGACGCTTGGCATTTAGGCCAAAGAGTTCAATCTTGGTTTCATCAGAGCAGAGAATCTTGTTTCTCATGGTCTGAGAGTCTTTAGGTGCCTTTTGGCAAACCCCAAGCGGGCTGTTATACGCCTTTTACTGAGGAGTGGCTTCTGTCTGGCCACTCTACCATAAAGGCCTGATTGGTGCTGCAGAGATGGTTGTCCTTCTGGAAGGTTTTCCCATCTCCACAGAGGAACTCTAGAGATCTGTCAGAGTGACCTTCAGGTTCTTGATCACCTCCCTGACCAAGGTCCTTCTCCCCCGATTGCTCAGTTTGGCTGTTCGGCCAGCTCTAGGAAGAGTCTTGGTGGTTACAAACTTCTTCCATATAAGAATGATGGAGACCGCTGTGTTCTTGGGGACCTTCACTGCTAAAGACATTTTTTGGTACCATTCCCCAGATCTGTGCATCAACACAATCCTGTCTCGGAGCTCTACAGACAATTCCTTTGTCCTCATGGCTTGGTTTTTGCTCTGACATGCACTGTCAACTGTGGGACATTACATAGACAGGTGTGTGCCTTTCCAAATCATGTCCAATCAATTGAATTTACCACAGGTGAACTCCAATCAAGTTGTAGAAACATTTTTAGGATGATCAATGGAAATAGGATGCACCTGAGCTCAATTTATAGTCTCATTGCAAAGGGTCTGAATATTTATGTAAATAAGGTATTTCTGTTTTTAATTTCCAGTAAGTTTGCAAACATTTCTCCCAAAAATGTTTTGCTTCGTCATTATGGAGTATTGTGTGTAGATTGCTGAGGATTAAAAAAATATCTATTTTAGAATAAGGCTGTAATGTAACAAAATGTGGAAAAAGTCAAGGTGTCTGAATACTTTCCCAAGGCACCGTATATTATCATTGACCTTTTTGTTTGATAGCTGTTACTTTGTATTCTAAATTCTGATGTAATTTATACTGTATAGTTGTTTGTGTGCTGGTTATTGGTTAGGGGTCCTTTTTAAAATAGATTTCCATCTCCATGGGACTACTGTACATGGATGAATAAAGATGAACATGTTGTCAGAGATGTAGTTACATAAGACCTAAGAACTGATAAATAATCATTGTAAAGTCCTCATGGTTACAGTTAGTAATTGTTAGGGTATCATCTAGGACTGAAACTATTAAAAAAGCGCTCCTTGATTACCTTGATATGGAAAATGTATAGATTTGATTTGTCATCTTTCCATAGGCCATTGTTTTTCTCAATTTCTGAAGACTCAGGGTGTGTTGGTTTCATCAATATCCCTAGTGGCACCCTCTACACAATGGAATTGTTTCAATACACAGAGCGGCTTTGACCTTGTTTATGTCTAATCCCAAGAAGCCCTGTTTGTAAAAATATGTCTCTACATCCCAATAGAATCATAGAATCTAAAAGCAGGACACATTGTAGTGTCCCAGTCAAGATATGAACACAGCACGGAATGCGAAAATACATCTCCTTAGCGTTTTTCTTTAGGCCATGATGGTCGCAAAGAGCAGTCAACTAGAATAAGTGCTGTTCTTTTGATGCAGAGAGCATTGTGGCATTAAAAGAACAGCAGACTGCCAGCAACAACAGACGCTTCTACAAGTCTTCGTGTCGCAGTGTGTATCCTGGCCTTCCCCTGCATCATCGTCATTTTTACGGCAGCCGTCTGCAGGAGACTCGACCATTAAAGCACAACTCACAGAAGCCTGGGCGACACCATTCCTTTAAAAAGAGACTCAACCATTAAAGCACCACTTATAAAAGCCCGGGCGACACCGTTCCATTAAACAGAGAGTCAGCTCGTTTCAATACTCTGGTGGACTGGTCTTCTTCATTGTTTTTCTTCTTTCATTTTGTTTACCTTTGGCCAGAGAGAGAGTCATGTTAAGTAGTTTTAGGAATAGGAACAGAAAACAAAAGGAAAATAACAGGAACATTGTTATATGTAGGATTGTAATGTAGGATAACAACAATGCTTCAACAGATCTTGAGAATATGTAGAACATAAAAACATACAATGTTTAAAACATTTTCATCCCATCAAACTAAACTGATAACCCTGAATTGTGTGTTTATTTCACAACATTTGAACAATTGAAATTGAACTCACTGTACCCTTCAATGTATTATTTTTGTAATTTATTGTTCTTTGTCTCACTAATTCATGTTAATAAAACACCAGCAGATCTATATTGAAATGACCTGTATTGTGAATTTGTTTTCATTAGCACATTCATAAACGTATGACAAACGCCCTTTAAATGTCCAATGAAGCTGTTTTGATCTCAAAATCATATATTTTCTGGGTCACAATTATGTACCTTACTGTGATTGTTTTCAATTAAAATTGTATCATTATTTTTATGGATATATACAAAGAAATGTCAATAGAAAAACAGGTCAAACTAAATGAAATGCAGCTACTTTGCTGTTATTCTAGCTGCATGGTTTGACGTGACTGTGTTAGCCGTGGTTGGCTAGCTAGCAAGGGACAAGAGCGTTGCCAGCCAGCATGGCAATGGAACATTTAGAACGAACGACTGGGTCACGTCCACAGATACAGAGCAAAAAGACTTCACGACTGGGTCTCATCTCTGGCAACCTCACCGATTGAATGAAAGGACATCTTTTCTCAACCAATCAAAATCATGAATCAGCATCATTTTTATGGATATATACAAAGAAATGTCAATAGAAAAACAGGTCAAATGGCATGAAATGTAGCTAGTTTGCTGTCTTACCATCCTCTGTTTGAAGGGACTGCGTTTGCTGTGTAGTTGGCTAGCTCCTATGAACAGTGTCCTGACGAGAGAGCACGTTTTCTATTCCAGGCAAAATTGCCACCATTAGCTCATTGTTATGGATGTATCCCAAACAGCTTAAACAAACGCAAATGCAGCTGCTTTGCTGTTATTCTAGCTGCACTGTTTGACCTGACTATGTAAGCCAGCAAGGCAACTGAACATTTAGAACGAACAACTGGGTCACGTTCATAGACATAGAACAAAAACACGTAACAACTGGGTCGCGTCTCTGGCAACCTAACCGATAGAATGAACGGCCAGCAGGCTTGGCTAGCAACCATAGATGTGTCAGGACTAGGCCTATATTTTAGTTGAGGGATGAAATAGTAGTCTATGAATAGATTTATAACGTTTTTTATTTAATTAGTAATGTCCTCATACCTATGACCGCAGCACAGCCGTGCTAAAAAAGTAGTTTAGCATGCCCTCTCTTGTACAACTACTTTATAAACTCATTTACCATCTGGTGATGTCACCAGGCAGGCCAAAAGTCCATCCCACCAAAACAGGCAGAAATATCAGGTGATCTTTTCAAACAGCTCTTACACCAAAAAGGCATTATGATAATTTTCACAATTTCATAGTATTATTCCCACCTCGTGTGGAAATAAATATAAACACAGGAATATCTCGTTTTTGACTGCACTGGGCCTTTAAATTCAGTAAAACATTTAAAAGTCAGAAAGATATACTTATACTTAGACTTGGGGAAATGTTTGCCTGACATGATTTTTTTGTCTGTGCAAATAGAAACATATTTTTATATTCATATCAGTATTTACTGTCTGCCTGTTATCTTCAATCTGTTTCACAATATTACTCAGTACATGTCATTTTACAGTTATTATGAGCATATAAACAGTAAACACATGCATTTATATATATTAGAATATTCATAATTTGACACACAAATGTATCATATTTTATTCATATTTGATATCAGTCCTCCATTATAAGTAACTGAAGCAGACATAATGTTAATTAATGTATATATATTTTTATTATTTAAAAAGTCTATGCAAATTCTAATACAAAATTAGTTTACCCTAATTGGGCAACTCAACTGGCTAGTTGAGATGTTTGTGATGCATTATCTATCAAATTATAGCACCCACCTGGTCTAGTCTACTCTTGTGATCTTTGCCAGTGTGGCTAATACTCACATTTTGCCTACTTCTGTGGTGATTTAAGGACAATGCAGTCACTTATAATATTTTCTGCAGTACAGTACATGTGGGTAAATGACATAAATGAATCCATGTAGTTTGTTGCCCTGGATGTATTATGTTGGTGTTAGAAGTGGGCTAGAGGGCCTTAAATTTGGAATGTATTGTCTACTCTAAACAATACAGATGTCTGATGGATATTTACTTTAAACTATGTATATCATTTTAATTAATACATAAAATACCCATTGTGAGCAAGATGACCTCTGTTATGTTATGAGTGTGGACATATTGTGGATTGACATGAGAAATTATGTCTTAATGTTAAATTGTTTGCCTGACATGTAATACTTCACTTATCCAACACATTTAGTTCAATGTGAGCTGAATTAAAATAATGTTGTGTGAACTAATGCTGACCCTTAGCTTTGCAAAAACTTAAAATATTGTGTTGCCAAGAGCTGATAGACATATTTCCATTAATCAATTAATGGATAAGAGCATCTGCTAAATGTATTATTGTATTATTTATTAAATGTAAGTCTTATAAATTTGACTAGCTTTGGCAGTTAGTTGATTTATCTCTTGGGATTGTTGTACCAGTTTATGTAGTCTGTAATTAATCACATTGAAGTTGCTCCTACACACTATTAGGTCCAATTCTTGGATCATGAATTACAAAAACCATAAAAATACATATTTTTTTGTATACTTTAAATGTGTAATGTTTTTGTGGATTAGTTATTCATATCACACATCATAATCATAGTTATATGGTTACACATTCCCACCCCCATATGCACACACACACACCTGAAACAACTTGTAACAAATGTAATGTATTTGTATTTATTAAGCATCACCATTAGCTGCTGCCTCGGCAGCTAAATCTCGCCGCCATTGGATTCTGGAGCAGTGGAAACACGTTTTTGGAGTGATCAACCCTGTTTCACCATCTGGCAGTCTGACGGAAAATCTGGGTTAGGTGGATGCCAGGATAACGCTACCTGCCCCAATGCATAGTGCCATCTGTAAAGTTTGGTTCGGTATAATGGTCTGGGGCTCTTTTTTCATGTTTCGGGCTAGGCCCCTTAGTTCCTGTGAAGGTAAATCTTAACGCTACAGCATACAATGACATTCTAGATGATTCAGTGCTTCCAACTTTGTGGCAACAGTTTGGGGAAGGCCCTTTCCTGTTTCAGCATGACAATTCCCCCATGCAAAAAGTGAGGTCCATACAGAAATGGTTTGTCGAGATCGGTGTGGAAGAACTTGACTGGCCTCCATAGAGCCCTGACCTTAACCCCATCGGACACCTTTGGGATGAATTGGAATGCCGACTGCGAGCCAGGCCTAATCGACTAGCATTAGTGCCAGACCTCACTAATGCTCTTGTGGCTGAATGGAAGCAAGTCCCCGCAGCAATGTTCCAACATCTAGTTGAAAGCCTTCCCAGAAGAGTGGAGGCTGTTGTTGCAGCAAAGGGGCCGACCAACTCCATGTTAATGCCCATGATTTTGGAATAAGATGTTCGACAAGCAGGTGTCCACATACTTTTGGGTGTGTCTGTGCCTGTGTGTGTGTCTCTCTTCACAGTCCCTGCTGTTCCATAAGGTGTATTTTATTTTGTACTTTTTTTTTATTCTACTGCTTGCATCAGTTACCTGATGTGGAATGGAGTTCCATGTAGTCATGGCTCTATGTTGCCTCCCATAGTCTGTTCTGTACTTGGGGAATGTGAAGAGAAATCTGGTGACATGTCTTGTGGGGTATGCATGGGTGTCTGAGCTGTGTGATAGTAGTTTAATCAACAGCTCAGTGCATTCAGCATGTCAGTAATAAGTTACATTTAATAACAAAATTTCATAAAATTATTAAACAAATTAGCAATGTAGCAATTTAGCGGCAGCTCAATTGGGCATTTGAGCAAATTCTTACAAACAATTTTAAATGAAATGAAACATATGGATTTTGTTTGGCATATTTGATCATCTGATCTTGCAATCCAAGATGGTGTAGCAGTCGGACGTGTCTTTGTCCTTGTCCTGTCCCGTGTAAATAGTCTTCGTATTTTTCGTATACATTTCGTATATATTTTAATTTCACTTTCCATCTAGGAACTGAATATACATTCCTACATTCCGCCTCACCCAATGTGGTACGGACCTGCTATTTTTTTTTATACTTTAGAACCGTAACCCCAATCAGAAGCTAGCCAGATAACTAGCTACTAGCTAGTAGTCAGTTAGCCACTGCTGCGGTCTTCACCCTCAACTCGGACACAGCCAGCTTCAATACCGGGCCAATACCTGCCAGTCTGCAAGCGCGATATCAACCCAGAGCATATAGGACTGCTTTTTCTCTACCACATCACCGGATTCCTGACGCAAGCTCTGGACAATTACACCGTATCATCACAGCTAGCTAGCTGCAACCGAGTGGCTACTACTGGCTAACACCTCTGTCCCGAAGCAAGCACCAGTTAGCCTTGAGCTAGCCTCGAGCTAGGCCCATCTGCCGGCTAGCTGAAGAGGTCTACCAGCGAATTCTTGGGCTACAATACCAGCTACAAGCTAATTTAGCAATTTTTTTGCCGCTGCTAGTAGCTTTTACCTTCTGCACAGACACCAGCCCTGTTATTAGCCTGGATATTACTCACCAATTTACCAGCATCGGACTGTCTCTCGACAACAACGCCGGATTCCTGCCGTAATCCCTGAGCCACTACTTCTGATCCTCACAGCTAGCTTGCAGCTAGCGCGCTAGCGCAGCTAGCGCCACTGCCACGAAGCTAGCACCAGTTAGCAAACACAATTCTACAATTCACAACCTCTCTTTCGCCATCGCCATCTGGCTTGGATTCTCTGTCGACACGACCACGTCTGAGCAGACCCCCTCCGTCTGAGCAGACCACCCCCCGGGCTACTAACTTTAAACGCCGCGTGCTAGCTTAGTGGAGGCCTCCCTGCTCCATCTACGGCTGCCCCCTGGACACTATGATCACTTGGCTACATAGCTGATGCATGCTTGACTGTCCATTAATTCACGGTACTCCATTCTGTTTATTTGTGTTTTATCTGTCGGCTCTGTGCTTTAACTCAGGATCTGTGTGTAGTTAATCCAACCCTCTCTGCCTAGTCGTCGCCATTTTTACCTGTTGTTGCTGTGTTAGACTAGCACCCTGTTATTGCTGCTGTTATCTTACCTGTTGTTTTAGCTAGCTCTCCCAATCAAGACCTGCAATCACTTTATGCCTTATTGTATGTCTCTCTCAAATATCAATATGCCTTGCATACTGTTGTTCAGGCTAGTTATCATTATCATTGTTTTGGTTTGCAATGGACCCTGTAGTTCCACTCTCCGTACCTCTGATACCTCCTTGGTCCCACCCCCCACACATGCGGTGACCTCACCCATTGAGACCAGCATGTCCAGAGATACAACCTCTCTTATCATCACCCAGTGCCTGGGCTTGCCTCCGCTGTACCCACGCCCCACCATACCCCTGTCTGCACATTATGCCCAGAATCTATTCTACCACGCCCATAAATCTGCTCCTTTTATTCTTTGTCCCCAACGCTCTAGGCGACCAGTTTTGATAGCCTTTAGCCGCACCCTCATCCTACTACTCCTCTGTTCCTCGGGTGATGTGGAGGTAAACCCAGGCCCTGCATGTCCCCAGTCACCCTCATTTGTTGACTTCTGTGATCGAAAAAGCCTTGGCCTCATGCATGTCAACATCAGAAGCCTCCTCCCTAAGTTTGCCTTACTCACCGCTTTAGCACACTCTGCCAACCCTGATGTCCTTGCCGTGTCCGAATCCTGGCTTAGGAAGGCCACCAAAAATTCTGAGATTTCCATACCCAACTATAACACTTTCCGTCAAGATAGAACTGCCAAAGGGGGAGGAGTTGCAATCTACTGCAGAGATAGCCTGCAAAGTTCTGTCATACTTTCCAGGTCTATGCCCAAACAGTTCGAACTTCTAATTTTAAAAATTAATCTCTCCAGAAATAAGTCTCTCACTGTTGCCGCCTGCTACCGACCCCCCTCAGCTCCCAGCTGTGCCCTGGACACCATCTGTGAATTGATCGCTCCCCATCTAGCTTCAGAGTTTGTTCTGTTAGGTGACCTAAACTGGGATATGCTTAACACCCCGGCAGTCCTACAATCCAAGCTTGATGCCCTCAATCTCACACAAATCATCAAGGAACCCACCAGGTACAACCCTAAATCCGTAAACATGGGCACCCTAATAGACATTATCCTGACCAACCTGCCCTCCAAATACACCTCTGCTGTCTTCAATCAAGATCTCAGCGATCACTGCCTCATTGCCTGTATCCGCCACGGGTCCGCGGTCAAACGACCACCCCTCATCACTGTCAAACGCTCCCTAAAACACTTCTGCGAGCAGGCCTTTCTAATCGACCTGGCCCGGGTACCCTGGAAGGATATTGACCTCATCCCGTCAGTTGAGGATGCCTGGTCATTCTTTAAATGTTACTTCCTCACCATATTAGACAAGCATGCTCCGTTCAAAAAATGCAGAACCAAGAACAGATATAGCCCTTGGTTCACTCCAGACCTGACTGCCCTCGACCAGCACAAAAACATCCTGTGGCGAACTGCAATAGCATCGAAGAGCCCCCGCGATATGCAACTGTTCAGGGAAGTCAGGAACCAATACACGCAGTCAGTCAGGAAAGCAAAGGCCAGCTTTTTCAAGCAGAAATTTGCATCCTGTAGCTCTAACTCCAAAAAGTTCTGGGATACTGTAAAGTCCATGGAGAACAAGAGCACCTCCTCCCAGCTGCCCACTGCACTGAGGCTAGGTAACACGGTCACCACCGATAAATCCGTGATAATCGAAGACTTCAACAAGCATTTCTCAATGGCTGGCCATGCCTTCCTCCTGGCGACTCCAACCTTGGCCAACAGCCCCGCCCCCCCCGCTGCTACTCGCCCAAGCCTCCCCAGCTTCTCCTTTACCCAAATCCAGATAGCAGATGTTCTGAAAGAGCTGGAAAACCTGGACCCATACAAATCAGCTGGGCTTGACAATCTGGACCCCCTATTTCTGAAACTGTCCGCCGCCATTGTCGCACCCCCTATCACCAGCCTGTTCAACCTCTCCTTCGTATCATCTGAGATCCCCAAGGATTGGAAAGCTGCCGCGGTCATCCCCCTCTTCAAAGGGGGAGACACCCTGGACCCAAACTGTTACAGACCTATATCCATCCTGCCCTGCCTATCTAAGGTCTTCGAAAGCCAAGTCAACAAACAGATCACTGACCATCTCGAATCCCACCGTACCTTCTCCGCTGTGCAATCCGGTTTCCGAGCCGGTCATGGGTGCACCTCAGCCACGCTCAAGGTACTAAACGATATCATAACCGCCATCGATAAAAGACATTACTGTGCAGCCGTCTTCATCGACCTGGCCAAGGCTTTCGACTCTGTCAATCACCATATTCTTATCGGCAGACTCAGTAGCCTCGGTTTTTCTAATGACTGCCTTGCCTGGTTCACCAACTACTTTGCAGACAGAGTTCAGTGTGTCAAATCGGAGGGCATGTTGTCCGGTCCTCTGGCAGTCTCTATGGGGGTACCACAGGGTTCAATTCTCGGGCCGACTCTTTTCTCTGTATACATCAATGATGTTGCTCTTGCTGCGGGCGATTCCCTGATCCACCTCTACGCAGACGACACCATTCTATATACTTCCGGCCCTTCCTTGGACACTGTGCTATCTAACCTCCAAACGAGCTTCAATGCCATACAACACTCCTTCCGTGGCCTCCAACTGCTCTTAAACGCTAGTAAAACCAAATGCATGCTTTTCAACCGTTCGCTGCCTGCACCCGCACGCCCGACTAGCATCACCACCCTGGACGGTTCCGACCTAGAATATGTGGACATCTATAAGTACCTAGGTGTCTGGCTAGACTGCAAACTCTCCTTCCAGACTCATATCAAACATCTCCAATCCAAAATCAAAGCAAGAATCGGCTTTCTATTCCGCAACAAAGCCTCCTTCACTCACGCCGCCAAACTTACCCTAGTAAAACTGACTATCCTACCGATCCTCGACTTCGGCGATGTCATCTACAAAATAGCTTCCAATACTCTACTCAGCAAACTGGATGCAGTTTATCACAGTGCCATTCGTTTTGTTACTAAAGCACCTTATACGACCCACCACTGCGACCTGTATGCCCTAGTCGGCTGGCCCTCGCTACATGTTCGTCGTCAGACCCACTGGCTCCAGGTCATCTACAAGGCTATGCTAGGTAAAGTGCCGCCTTATCTCAGTTCACTGGTCACGATGGCTACACCCACCCGCAACACGCGCTCCAGCAGGTGTATCTCACTGATCATCCCTAAAGCCAAAACCTCATTTGGACGCCTTTCCTTCCAGTTCTCTGCTGCCTGCGACTGGAACGAATTGCAAAAATCTCTGAAGTTGGAGACTTTTATCTCCCTCAACAACTTTAAAAATCTGCTATCCGAGCAGCTAACCGATCGCTGCAGCTGTACATAGTCCATCTGTAAACTACCCACCCAATTTACCTACCTCACCCCCCATACTGCTTTTATTTATTTACTTTTCTGCTCTTTTGCACACCAGTATCTCTTCTTGCACATGATCATCTGATGATTTATCACTCCAGTGTTAATCTGCTAAATTGTAATTATTCGATTTATTGCCTACCTCATGCCTTTTGCACACATTGTATATAGATTCTCTTTTTTTCTACCATGTTATTGACTTGTTTATTGTTTACTCCATGTGTAACTCTGTGTTGTCTGTTCACACTGCTATGCTTTATCTTGGCCAGGTCGCAGTTGCAAATGAGAACTTGTTCTCAACTAGCCTACCTGGTTAAATAAAGGTGAAAAAAAAAATAAAAAAAAATAAATCTCAACCAATGAAATTTAGCAAAATGTTCATGTGGTTTTCATTATGAGAATCCTGTATTTTTTTAAACAGACATTCAAAGATGGTTGAAAACCAGGAAGTGAACATTAGCAAAACCAAACCTCATTAATCACACATTATCAGTACAAATGTAAAATGTTGTTGACCTTTAAAACATAATTTTGGAATTATTAAATTAATAAAATGTTGTTGCGTTATAATTTTAGGAATTCTTGAATAATATGCTTTAGCATGTGGATGAGTTGCCCATTAAAGGAATTCCATTTAATTGAAGTTAGCTATAATGGACAATTAATAAATATTGTTCTGGGATTTTTTTGTCTGTGCAAATAGAAACATATTTTTATATTCATATCAGTATTTACTGTCTGCCTGTTATCTTCAATCTGTTTCACAATATTACTCAGTACATGTCATTTTACAGTTATTATGAGCATATAAACAGTAAACACATGCATTTATATATATTAGAATATTCATAATTTGACACACAAATGTATCATATTTTATTCATATTTATTTATAATGTTAATTAATGTATATATATTTTTATTATTTAAAAAGTCTATGCAAATTCTAATACAAAATTAGTTTACCCTAATTGGGCAACTCAACTGGCTAGTTGAGATGTTTGTGATGCATTATCTATCAAATTATAGCACCCACCTGGTCTAGTCTACTCTTGTGATCTTTGCCAGTGTGGCTAATACTCACATTTTGCCTACTTCTGTGGTGATTTAAGGACAATGCAGTCACTTATAATATTTTCTGCAGTACAGTACATGTGGGTAAATGACATAAATGAATCCATGTAGTTTGTTGCCCTGGATGTATTATGTTGGTGTTAGAAGTGGGCTAGAGGGCCTTAAATTTGGAATGTATTGTCTACTCTAAACAATACAGATGTCTGATGGATATTTATTTTAAACTATGTATATCATTTTAATTAATACATAAAATACCCATTGTGAGCAAGATGACCTCTGTTATGTTATGAGTGTGGACATATTGTGGATTGACATGAGAAATTATGTCTTAATGTTAAATTCATAGGAATGTGGTAGTGAATACAAATTCTGGACTCAGGCCATTTTGATATAGATCGGCAGGTGGCAATATTTTTATTAGGATAAAGAAGTTAGATCAATTGAATAAATAACAAAAACAATACTTTGAAGGGTACTGTTAGTTCACTTTAGAAATACTCCACACAAAGTCTGGTCTCTGAATACATTTTAACATTTTGTGACAAACAGACAATTAATTTCAGGATTATACTTTTCTGAGATGGCATTGTTCTAAAATCCTTAAAACACCTTGTTCTCCAGATCTTATCAAGGGATTTATGCATTCTGTTATCCTATCTACATACTACTAGTTTGTTTCTTTAACCTTTTTTAATTATAAAGCGCATGTATGCATTTGCAAAACTAAAGCACTAATAAACGAGCTAAGCATGTGATAAACTGTCAAAGTCCCTTCACATCAACTTTTCCAAAATATACATTTTATCCCTAAATGTTTTAAGTACACTGTAAAAAAAATATCCTGATGTTTTTGCTAGTTAACTGTAAGTTACTGTAAAAAAAGGTACAGTATGGTACAGTAAATTCCAAAGAAACTTTGGTTTAAAAGTACATTACTGTAAACTGACTGCCAGTAAGTTACTATAAAAACAACAGGATTTATTTACAGTGTATGTACACAAAATAATTGCTGATGTCTGGCAGATTTTATTCTAAAGTACATCTACAAAACAAAGTTTCTGCTCTTGGCCAAAAGTAAACAAATCTGAATAAGTCAGTCCTCCACCGGAGTTGTGAGACAAGCAGACGGAAGCACTACTGTGAGCTGGTGTAAGCAGAGCAGTCTCCCCTTTAATGGTTGAGCCTCTTGTAGAAGACCGCTGCTATCACAATGGCGATGATGCAGGCGAAGGCCAGGAAGCCCACTGTCACCGCAAGACCTGAAGTGGAGTTAGAGTTGTTGCTGCCCATGAGTTGTTCTTTTGAAGCTACAATGCTCTCTGCTTTAGTGGTAATGGGAGGGGAGGTGAGGGTTTTGTACTCTGTCACTCCATCTTCGGTAGCAGGAACAACACCCCTTCTCCTCCTGCTGTTACATTGCATGAAGCTACTGCAGCTGCTTTTCTCACAGAGACGGGTGATGCAGTGGAGGAAGTAGGTGGACACGGTCTCATTCTGCTGCTCGATGAAGCGGAAGGCCGGGAAGGAGAAGCGGGCATTATGACTATTCCCGTTCTCATGCATGGTGGTCATCTGTTCCTTGTTGCAAGGGACAAACAGGTTGAAGAAAGTGGAGTTAGTGGGTAGAGGAGAAATGGAGGCGTAGCATCGGTCCAGGAGCACATTGTACTGGGTGGTCAGGTTGGTGGCCTTGACTTGCGCATAGACTTTGGTTCTCAGCTCAAGACCCAGTTTCGGAATGACCATGGGAGTAGTGTAGTTGACATCACTGAAGAGTTCAAGTCTCAAAGTGCTGATGAAACTACCATTATTGTCCTTCACTGCAATGGAGGATGCTGACACATCAATTAGGGTGTTGTTGATCAGGTACTCTAGGGGATAGGCACAGGAGTAAAAATACTTCAACTCAGTGTTGTAAGTGACTGTCCCTGTGGTGGGATCATATGATCGGACCACACCGCTGATGTTGACTGTCTGGATGTTGGAGAAGTCAGAAAATATCCCTGTGCCTGGAGCGCTGGTTGTCCTGAAGAGGCTGCCACAAGAATTGGTCGTGTTGAGGGGTAATTCAAACCTCAAGACCGGTGGAGTCACATTTCTATCCACGGTTCCCTTGCAGGCTGGGTCATTCATGATGTTGTTGAGGATAAGCAGGGACTCGTTGTAGCCAGTGTAAATGGCAGGGCAGATGAGGATAGCCAGACCAATAGATTTGGTGCCGCAAGTTACTGAGATATCAGTGTATGCTGGGCGTCTTAAATTCAATCCACAGTCACTTAATTGTAGTTGACTGCTCTTTGCGACCATCATCGCCAAAACGAAAAAGCTGAGAAGCTGCATTTTTGCATTCCTTGCTGTGTTCATATCTTGACTGGGACATTAAAATGTGTCCTTTGCTGTTTGTTTCCTGCTTTTTGATTCTATTGAGATGTATGGAGTTGCTTTTATAGCCATGCAGGTCTTCTTGGGATTGGAGAGAAACAAGGTCAAAGCCGCTCTGTGTATTGAAATAATTGCATTGTTTTGATGGTTACACCTTGTGGCAATTCATGAAACACAAGACACCTTAAGTCTTCAGAAATCAAACAGACAATGGCCTAGTTCCTTTGTGGCTTTGCTTTAACAGATAGGTTCCCTTGACATGCTAATATGATATTTCATGAAGTAAGCGACGAAACTCAAACAATACTTTGATGGCCAAATTTGTTTTTGTCTCAACAATACCCTTCTGACCTTTACATTCTTATGACGCAAATGTGCTCATACAGTACGAGATCACAATGCACTGACCTACAGGATTATTTCATCAATGTTCATGTACAGTGCCTTCAGAACCAGGTCAGCTGGTCTAATTACACTACCATTTTGGAGGAGAGAAAATTGTAAAGAATGAAACAAACGACTACTCAATTAATACGGCCTCATGAGAGAACACACTGACTCATGTGTATGCACATGGGACTGGCTCTCTTTATAAGCCTTGTTTCTTTTGTTTAAAGTGTGGCCGCCCAGGGGAAGGAGCAGGTGAAAGGGAAGCTGACATTTTGTTTTGAAGCTGCGGCAGAGCCTTTCTGGAAGCCTTGGTTTTGCTATTAGAAGTATTACTTAGATTAAATGATGACTTGCGTTAAGGTTATAATTATTTACCTCCACTTAAAACAGTTTTTGCTTGATGGAATTGTTGTTTGACTTTTGTAATTGTTTTGTGTTATTGCATCCATAAATTTTTTTGGTGCTGAGCCAACTCTAACTTAATTTACGGAAACGTTAATTGTGACTAAAATCAAATAAACTGGGAATTGTGTTGACTACAGATGTAAGATATTCATTTGATCACTATTTTATTGCAGAGACAGTAAAATTAGGTAGTCCTATGTTTTCTGAGGGTAGTTACAGTGCATTCAGAAAGTATTCATACCTCTTGACATTCCGCATTTCTTTGTGTTACAGCCTAAATTCAAATGTATTAAATATATTTTATTTCCACCCATCTACACACAATACCCCATAATGACAAAGTGAAAATATGTTTTTAGAAATGTTTGCTAATTTATTGAAAATGAAATACAGAAATATCTCAAAGTATTCACACCCCTGAGCCAATACATATTATAATCACATTTGGCAGTGATTACAGCTGTAAGTCTTTCTGGGTAGGTCTCAAAGAGTTTGCACACCTGGATTGTACAATATTTGCATATTATTCTTTAAAAATATCTTCAAACTCTATCAAGTTGGTTGTTGATAATTTCTAGACAGCCATTTTCAAGTCTTGCCATTTCAAGACGATTTAAGTCCAAATGTAACTAGGCCACTCAGGAACATTCAATGTCGTCTTGGTAAGCCTTGTGTTTAAGGTTATTGTTCTGCTGAAAGGTGAATTTTTCTCCCAGTGTCTGTTGGAGGGCAGACTAAACCAGGTTTTCCTCTAGCATTTTGCCAATGCTTAGCTCTATGCTGTTTCTTTTTTATCTTTAAAAAAAACTCCCTAGTCCTTGCCGATGACAAGCATACGCATAAAATGATGCAGCCATCACTATGCTTGAAAATATGAAGAGTGGTACTCAGTGATGTCTTGTGTTTTGTTGGATTTGCCCCAAACATTAAGCTTTGTTTTCAGGACATAAAGTTAATTTCTTCGCCACATTTTTGGCATTTTTACTTTAAGTGCCTTATTGCAAACATTATGTATTTTTTTGGAATATTTGTATTCTATACAAGCTTCCTTATTTTCACTCTGCCATTTAGGTTAGTATTGTGGCGTAACTACAATGTTGTTCATCCATCCTCAGTTTTCTCCTATCACAGCCATTTAACCCTGTAACTGTTTAAAAGTCACCATTGGCCTCGTGAAATCCCTGAGCGGTTTCCTTCTTCTCAGGTAACTTCTCCGGTAACTGAGTTAAGAAGGACCTCAGTCACTACAAAGATACATGCGTCCTTCTTAACTCAGTCACCGGAGAAGAAGGACGCCTGTATCTTTGTAGTGACTGGGTGTATTGATACACCATCCAAAGTGTAATTAATAACTTCACCATACACAAAGCGATATTCAGTGTCTGCTTTTTTATCCAAGCGGTGCCCTTCTTTGCGAGGCATTGGAAAACCTCCCTGGTCTTTGTGATTTGATCTGTGTTTGAAATTCACTGCTTGACTAAGGAACCTTACAGATAATTGTATGTGTGGGGTACAGATATGAGGTAGTCATTCAAAAATCATGTTAAACACTATTATTGCACACGGAGTGAGTCCATGCAACTTATTATGTGACTTGTTAAGCACATTTCTACTCCTGAACTTATCTAGGCTTGCCATAACAAAGGGGTTGAATACATTTCAGCTTTTAATTTTTTATTCATTAGTGAACATTTCTAAAAACGTCATTCGACTATGACAGTATGGGGTATAGTGTGTAGGCCAGTGACACAAAATCTCAATTTAAACCATTTTAAATTCAGGCTGTAACACAACAAAATTAGCAAAAAGTGAAGGGGTGTGAATACTTTCTGAAGGCTCTATATGTTACTTTGACATTAAACAGAAGGAAAAGTATTAACTTCTCTTGGGATTCATTCATGCTTTTTATTCAATGTATGTCCTTAATATTGCCACAACCTGGTCCTAGTAACATGAACACACCATCACCCTTCTCCACTGTCCGAGATGGAAGATGAGGAGGGGTCATTGTTGAAACCGAAGAACCCCTTTCTGCAGTGAGGTGAGAGAAAAGAAGATACTCAAACCTAGAGCCACTTACTGTACAATATGTGAAAGTCCATTCAGCTAAGACTACCACCTACAATATAACATATTTTTGCAAGTAAATCCTTCATCAAAAGTAGCTGCTATCGGCAAAACAATTAAATGTTGGAAGTTTTTGTGTGCACACATCACTTTGGGTCGTTTGTTCTTCTTTGTGTTATATCATATCAAATCAATTCAGACTCTTTGTTGTTGTTACTGTAGCTGTGCCAGCCGCTAGCTAACAGAGGTTCAGACTGACTGGTGAGAGGTAACGCCAAATGACCTCTGGCTTTTACAAATTGATATGCTTTGTCAGGCCTGTGGAATTAAAGGCTTCCTCTCACTTTCTCCCCCAAGCCAGAACAGGTTCCTTATCATCTCTAAACCCCAGACTCTGACTCGGCTCACTAAGATGTATCTTTGTCCGCCCAAAGAGGTTTATCTCTTTGCTGTTAAGATAAATCATTGACTGCTTAATTCTTTTGACAGTTATCTGGCTTGAAAGGCTTTTCAGGAGTGTATCAGTTCAGAAAGCCCAGTGGTGTTCACATTGTGTGGGAATTCAACACGGTTCTTAAATTCAAATTACTTACAGTTGGCTCTAATCTGGTCAGTCTGAATAACTACTTTGGCCAGATGTGTTAATATTTTAGGAATAAAGGGCTACCACAGCTAATGAAAATTAATTTGAATATGTTGCTTTTATTGATAAGGTGGAGTAATTACATTTTTATGGCAAATTAAGAATTTTATTTGGCTTGTTGCTCCATGTATTCTGGTAGGTATTATCCACATGAAAGAGTATAATGTTTTGGTCAACCATTGTTGTTGCGGCTTTATTCTGAGGTTGTATAAAAGGTGATGATACTTTGCATTGTAACATTATCTTCCTGGAGACAGGTAAGACAAAGATTGATACTTACCATAAAAGGGATCATAGAATAGGCTTTACTGATATACACAATATCACATGTCCTAGACAACTGAAACTGGCACAATATGTAATATGATAGCAGTCATCTTGAACTACATGTACAGTGCCTTCAGAAAGTATTCACACCCCTTGACTGAGGATGGATCAACAACATTGTAGTTACTTTACACAATACTATGTACCTACAGTATTATGTGCCTGTGCAGAATACAAATATTCCTAAACATGCATCCTGTTTGCAACAAGGCACTAGTAATACTGCAAAAAATGTGGCAAAGCAATTCACTTTTTGTCCTGAATACAAACTGTTATGTTTGGGGCAAATCCAATATAACACATTATTGAGTACCACTCTCCATAGGTGGCTGCATGTTATGGGTATGCTTGTAATCATTAAGGAAAGGAGAATTTTTCAGGATAAAAAAGAAACGTAAGGGAGCTAAGCACAGGCAAAATCCTAGGGGAAAACCTGGTTCAGTCTGCTTTCCACCAGACACTGGGAGATTAATTAACTTTTCAGCAGGACAATAACCTAAAACACAAGGCCAAATCTACACTGGAGTTGCTTACCAAGAAGACAGTGAATGTTCCTGAGTGGCCTAGTTACAGTTTTGACTTAAATCTACTTGAAAATCAATTGCAAGACCTGAAAATGGTTGTCTAGCAATGATCAACAACAAATTTGACAGAATAATGGGCAAATGTTGCACAATCCAGGTGTGGAAAGCTCTTAGAGTCTTACCCAGAAAGACTCACCACTGTAACCACTGGCAAAGGTGCTTCTTTGCTTCTAAACTCAGGGGTTTTGAATAATTATGAAAATTATACATTACTAAAAACATGTTTTTACTTTGTCATTATGGGGTATTGCGTGTAGATGGGTGAGAGAAAAAAAATCTATTTAATCAATTTTGAATTCAGGCTGTAACAAAATGTGAAAGTGAAGGGGTATGAATACTTTCTTAAGGCACTGTAACTACCCTCTTAGAAAAAATAGGACTATCTAATTTTACTTTGTAAAATGTTAACACAAATCTATAATTATGTTAATCTATATTTTCAGATTCCAGACTCCAGACTGTAGGCTCTTAAATGTACCTATATTGTTGCATCAAAATAATCCCAATGCAACAGGATTTGAACGTTTAGTCCATAATCAAATAAAATCTAATTTTATTGGTCATATACACATGGTTAGCAGATATTATTGTCACGTTCTGACCTTAGTTCTTTTGTTATTTCTTTGTTTTAGTATGGTCAGGGCGTGAGTTGGGTGGGTTATCTATGGGTTATCTATGTTCGTTTTTCTATGTTGTTTTTTTCGTTTGGTCTGGTATGATTCTCAATCAGAGGCAGGTGTCGTTAGTTGTCTCTGATTGAGAATTATACTTAGGTAGCCTTTTTTCACCTGGGTTTCGTGGGTGGTCTTCCGTGTCTGTGTGTTCCACACGGAACTGTTTCGGTTTTAGTTCGTTCACTTTATTGTTTTGTATTTCAGTGTTCAGTTTTGTTCCATTAAATATTCATCATGAACACTTACCACGCTGCGCTTTGGTCCTCCTCTCTTTCTCCCAACGAAGATCGTTACAATTATTGCAAGTGTAGCGAAATGCTTGTGCTTCTAGTTCTGACAGTGAAGCAATATCTAACAAATAATATCTAACATTTCCACAACAAAAACCTAATACACACACATCAAAGTAAAGCAATGGAATAAGAATGTATAAATATATGGATGAGCATTGTCAGAGTGGCATAGGCTAAGATGCAATAGATAGTATAGAATACAGAAAATACGTATGAGATGAGTAATGCAAGATATGTAAACATTGTTAAATTGGCATTATTAAAGTGACTAGTGTTCCATTTATTAAAGTGGCCAATGATTTCAAGTCTGTATATAGGCAGCAGCCCCTCTGTGCTAGTGATGGCTGTTTAACAGTCTGATGGCCTTGAGATAGCAGCTGTTTTTCAGGCTCTAGGTCCCAGCTTTGATGCACCTGTACTGACAGCGCCTTCTGGATGATAGTGGGGTGAACAGGCAGTGGCTCGGGTGGTTGTCCTTGATGATCTTTTTGGCCTTCCTGTGACACTGGGTACTGTAGGGTTCCTGGAGGGCAGATAGTTTGCCCCAGATTATGCGTTGTGCAGACCGCACCACCCTCTGGGGAGCCCTGCGGTTGTGGGCGGTGCAGTTGCCGTAGCAGGCGGTGATACAGCCCGACAGGATGCTCTCAATTGTGCATCTGTAAAAGTTTGTGAGGGTTTCAGGTGACAAGCCAAATTTCTTCAGCCTCCTTAGGTTGTAGAGGCGCTGTTGCGCATTCTTCACCACACTGTCTGTGTGGGTGGACCATTTCAGTTTGTCAGTGATATGTACGCAGAGGAACTTAAAACTTTCCACCTTCTCCACTGCTGTCCCGTCGATGTGGATAAGGGGGTGCTCCCTCTGCTGTTTCCTGAAGTTGACAATCATCTCCTTTGTTTTGTTGGCGTTGAGTGAGAGGTTATTTTCCTGACACTGCACTCCGAGAGCCCTCACCTCCTCCCTGTAGGCTGTCTCGTCGTTGTTGGTAATCAAGCCTACTACTGTTGTGTTGTCTGCAAATTTGATGTTTGAGTTGGAGACGTACATAGCCACACAGTAATGGGTGATCAGGGAGTACAGGAGGAAGCTGAGCAAGCACCCTTGTGGGGCCCCAGTGTTGAGGATCAGTGAAGTGGAGATGTTGTTTTCTACCTTCACCACCTGGGGGCGGCCCGTCAGGAAGTCCAGGACCCAATTGCACAGGGCGGGGTTGAGACCCTTGGCCTCTAGCTTAATAATGAGTTTGGAGGGTACTATGTTGTTGAATTCTGAGCTATAGTTAATGATCAGCATTCTTACATAGGTATTCCTCTTGTCCAGATGGGATAGCGCAGTGTTCAGTGTGATGGCGATTGCATCGTCTGTGGACCTATTGGGGCGGTAAGCAAATTGAAGTGGGTCTAGGGTGACAGGTAAGGGGGAGGTGATATGATCCTTGACTAGTCTCTCAAAGCACTTCATGATGACAGAAGTGAGTGCTACGGGGCGATAGTCATTTAGTTCAGATACCTTTGTTCCTGTACCCAGGAATGCAATGGTGGCCATATTGAAGCATGTGGGGACAGCAGACTTGGATAGGGAGAGATTGAATATGTTCGTAAACACACCAGCCAGCTGGTCTGCGTATGCTCTGAGGACGCAGCTAGGGATGCCGTCTGGTCCGGCAGCCTTGCGAGGGTTAACACGTACTCAAGATTTTCTGGGCTAACAATGTAATAAATAACACATTAAAAAAACAAAATACTGCAAAGTTTCCTAAGTACTAGAAGCGAGGCAGCCCTCTGGTGGCACCATTTTGTATGTTGCTTGTTTGGTGGTTTGTGTGTGTTTGTGTGTGGTTGTGTGTGTGTGTGTGTGTGTGTGTGTGTGTGTGTGTGTGTGTGTGTGTGTGTGTGTGTGTGTGTGTGTGTGTGTGTGTGTGTGTGTGTGTGTGTGTGTGTGTGTGTGTGTGTGTGTGTGTGTGTGTGTGTGTGTGTGGTTGTGTGTGTGGTTTGTGTGTGTGGTTGTGTGTGTGTGTGTGTGTGTGTGTGTGTGTGTGTGTGTGTGTGTGTGTGTGTGTGTGTGTGTGTGTGTGTGTGTGTGTGTGTGTGTGTGTGTGTGTGTGTGTGTGTGTGTGTGTGTGTGTGTGTGTGTGTGTGTGTGTGTTTGCGTCTGCAAAGGTTTGTGTGTGTATTTTAGGTGTGTTTGTCAACATTTTTAGGCACACTGCTGTGTACACTTACATGCCTCCTGTCTGAATTTGTGTGTGTGCGTGTGGGTCTGTGCGTGCACGTGCTGTGTGTTTGTATGTGTGTGCTCGGGGGGACCCCTGTGTGAGTGTGTGAGTGCCGGTCTCTCTGGGCCGGGCCATAACTGTGATGGATGGGCCGTGTGTGGAGGCGGTTATTATTTGTTATGTGAGCGGGTGTGTGTGACAGCCAGGCGTAGTAGGCCATACACCTGCTGCGCGCCTAGAGAGCCCGGCCGAACAGCTGTACACATTTATTTAGCAGCTCACTCCATGGGCTGCAGGAACATATCAACCAACAGCTAATAAAACCTGCCTTTATGATGTCTACTCTGTTTGCCCCAACAACTGGCTAGCGGCATCATGTGTTTTTCTTACACCCGCCACCATACAAAATGTAATCCTGGACTAAGGTGTCACTTCTGGACTGTGTGGCCAGTTTCATACCTGGTCTTAGTGCTGGGGTAATCAACGTTGCATGGTGTGTGAGTGAGTGTTTTGTGTCCATGCGTGCGTGTGTGTTGTCATATGTTTCTCTACATAATGTTATTTTTCAAGTTTTACACATCAGTTTTAGCACCTAGCTGTTAATACTTGAATACATGTGTTTGCTTGCTTTGTGCTAAAAGCTGTGAAACGAACGGCATGTATAAGGGTGAGTGAATCTCACCTAGTGGAGTAGCACAGTTTCGCAGGGCCCCCAGCAAGGTCCGAGCAAGGCAGTTTTAAAACGAATTGCCTGTAATTTAAAAAAAAGTATTCATGGCTTATGACTTGTTCATATGCTATCTGGGGGGCCCGACCTCAGGGGGGGACCCCAACCCCCCAAAACACTTGTGGGCCCCCCTGCCTTGCAGGGGCTGCGTGGGTGTGTGGTACGCCAGTGATCTCACCGTGTGTGTTTCTATGACATAACTGATGGGTGAGTGTCTATCTCAGTCCCGTGTGTCTTAGTGCAGCTGTGTTGTGTCTCTGTGGACAGAGAGAGAACAGTGGCAACATTGTGTTGTAATTGTGAGGTTTGGCCTGGTAGAGAAAGAGAAGGAAATATAGAGAGAGAGAGAAAGAATGGCAGAGGAAGCGATACGGAGGAAGATGCAGAGCTAAATAACCATTTGGCATCGCACCTGTTGCAGAGGGAAGAGCTTATGTCTTGCACATGACGTCGTTTAGCGGCTCTCTGAATGAATTCTGAATGGATATTTATCCCATTATCTCCGTTCCTGTACATCTGTTCTGACCCTAGCTCAACAAGACTAGACCCATGAAGCAACTAATAAGAAAACACACACGCACACACAGAACACACACACACACACAGTGTAATGTGGTGCCAATTGTTCCCCCTGGTCTATCCATACAATATCTAGGGTCTAGTGACAACTGTTGAAAACTAAGGGGTGTGATGTTGTCGTAGTTGCAGCAGCTAGGAGAGCCATGCTCCCACACCTGCTGAATACACAGGCCAGGCGCTATGTTGTCGTAGGAGCTGTAATGTTAAATACACAAGGTGCCATGGTGTCACTTGGGCTGCTGTGTTAAATGGACCAGGGTGTGATGCTGTGACAGTCACTGTAACAATGTTAAACAGTGTTGCACTCTGACACTAGCAGTGTGATGTTGTGATGTTGAGAGGCTGATGAAAGAAGACAGGCTGATTGTGCTGGCCCGCCCAGCTAGCTGGGGTTAGTTAGTTATTGATGGCAGTGTCTTACATTCCTGGGTCCTGCTATAAATATTCCAAGAACTGAGGAAAGATAAGTGTGAATTATGAACAAGTGCATCCATCCATGGTTCCCAAAATATGTATAGTCATGTGTCAGCTTCTTACACGCTCAACAACATTTTAGCCAGTGGTATTAAAATGTGTTTAAAGGATTTGAGTAAAATGGTGAAGCTGAGGGATTGTCTTTGACAGCACAGTCTCACTAACTTTGGTTCTCTGCTATATCGATATCTGTGTGTGTGTGTGCGCGTGTGTGCGCGTGTGTGCGCGCCCATGCTTGTGCGTGTGCATGAGCGTGCGCGCATATCAGTGTGTATGCCATTATCTGTTGCCTATACTACAGAAATTCTTAGCTCAGACAGGAAGAGCTACACAGCTGAAGTGTGAAGCTACAACGTTCCAGCATTGTTATTCCTCCTTCTAATAAAATTACTGGTCCATTTCACAGTGATTGGGGGAAATGGGAGAGGACATGATTAGAGCTTTTTCTCACTGTGTCCCACCTCCACGTGGATGTGATCTTCCTCATAAAACACTCCTCACCCTCAGGCTCTGGTAGCTTCCAGGACTGGCCTTGGCCAGAACCAAGCTACCACAGATACACTGAACCAGAGCCGTGCCACTGTTCTGGACCGACCCATGGAGTCTGTACTGTATTTATTTAATGGTGTACTTAGCAGTATGGTGGAAGTATGGAGGCCGTGTGTGGGTTCCCGAGTGGGTTCCCGAGTGGCGCAGCGGTCTAAGGCACTGCACCTCAGTGCTAGAGGTGTCACTACAGACCCTGGATCGAATCCAGGCTGTATCACAACTGGCTGTGATTGGGAGTCCCATAGGGCGGCGCACAATTGGCCCAGTGTTGTCTGGGTTAGGGTTTGGCTGGGGTAGGCTGTCAATGTAAATAAGAATTTGTTCTTAACTGACTTACCTAGTTAAATTAATAAATTTTAAAAATTCAGCATTGCAGAGTGTAGAATGTTAAAATTGCTGATTTAGTTATTCTGATACACTTTGATGTATGTTATAACTGTACATACAGTTCACTTTATATAGTATGGATTCCGGAATTCAGACATGGCATGCATGTCTGAGGACACACTGTGCTATGACCTTTGACACTGAGGGGTTAAGGTCAAACAGTCCACCCTGTTCTATAAGAAAAGGCATCTCATAACCTTTTACAAGGTACAGTTGAAGTAGGAAGTTTACATACACTTAGGTTGGAGTCATTAAAACTCGTTTTTCAACCACTCCACAAATTTCTTGTTGACAAACTATAGTTTTGGCAAGTCTGTTAGGACATCGACTGTGTACATGACACAAGTCATTTTTCCAACAATTGTTTACAGACAGATTATTTCACTTAGAATTCACTGTATCACAATTCCAGTGGGTCAGAAGTTTACATACACTAAGTTGACTGTGCCTTTAAACAGCTTGGAAAATTCCAGAAAATGATGTCATGGCTTTAGAAGCTTCTGATAGGCTAATTGACATGATTTGAGTCAATTGGAGGTGTACCTGTGGATGTATTTCAAGGCCTACCTTCAAACTCAGTGCTTCTTTGATTCACATCATTGGAAAATCAAAAGAAATCAGCCAAGACCTCAGAAAAAAAATTGTAGACCTCCACAAGTCTGGTTCCTCCTTGGGAGCAATTGACCAAACGCCTGAAGGTACCACGTTCATCTGTACAAACAATAGTATGCAAGTATAAACACCATGGGACCACGCAGCCGCCATACCACTCAGGAAGGAGACGTGTTCTGTCTCCTAGAGATGAACGTACTTTGGTAGGAAAAGTGCAAATCAATCCCAGAACAACAGCAAAGGACCTTGAGAAGATGCTGGAGGAAACAGGTACAATATTATCTATATCCACAGTAAAAGGAGTCCTATATCGACATAACATGAAAGGCCGCTCAGCAAGGAAGAAGGCACTGCTCCAAAACTGCCATAAAAAGCCAGACTACTGTTTGCAACTGCACATGGGGACAAAGATCATACTTTTTTGGAGAAATGTCCTCTGGTCTGTTTGGCCATAGTGACCATCGTTATGTTTGGAGGAAAAAGTGGGAGGCTTGCAACCTGAAGAACACCATCCCAACCATGAAGCACGGGGGTGGTAGCATCATGTTGTGGGGGTGCTTTGCTGCAGGAGGGACTGGTGCACTTCACAAAATAGATGGCATCATGAGGGAGGAAAATGATGTGGATATATTGAAGCAACATCTCAAGACATCAGTCAGGAAATTAAAGCTTGGTTGCAAATGGGTCTTCCAAATGGACAATGACCCCAAGCATACTTCCTGAGTTATGGCAAAATGGCTTAAGGACAACAAAGTCAAGGTATTGGAGTGGCCATCACAAAGCCCTAACCTCAATCCCGTAGAAAATGTGTGGGCAAAACTGAAAAAGCGTGTGCGAGCAAGGAGGCCAACAAACCTGACTCTACACCAGCTCTGTCAGGAGGAATGTGCCAAAATTCACCCAACCTATTGTGGGAAGCTTGTGGAAGGCTACCCGAAAAGTTTGACCCAAGTTAAACAATTTAAAGGCAATGCTACCAAATATTAATTGAGTGTATGTAAACTTCTGACCCGCTGGGAATGTGATGAAATAAATCATTCTCTGTACTAGACATTTCACATTCTTAAAATAAAGTAATCCTAACTGACACTAGACACTGCATTTTTACTAGGATTAAATGTCAGGAATTGTGAAAAGCTGAGTTTAAATGTATTTGGCTAAGGTGTATGTAAACTTCCGACTTCAACTGTATGTGTGAGGCAGGAGAAAGAGAGCGAGAGAGACTCTCTACACACTCACACCACCTCCTCTGTTAACACATGTTCTTCTAAACACTAAATAACACTTAGCCACAGGTCTTTTAGCTCTGTTAATGAACAATACATACATATACAGCTACTGTTGATTTTGTACTTTCCAAATGTATTTCAAATACCATCTATACAGAAGATAAATATAAACGCAACATGCAACAATTTCAATGATTTTACTGAGTTGTAGTTCATATAAGGAAATCAATCAATTAAAATGAATTCATTAGGCCCCAATCTATGGATTTCACATGACTGGGCAGGGGAGCAGCCATGGGGGGGCCTGGGAGGGCATAGGCCCACCTCACACGGGACCAAGACTCACACACTGGGGAGCCAGGCCCAGCCAATCTGAAGGAGTTTTTCCCCACAAAAGGGCTTTATTACAGACAGAAAAAACTATTCAGTTTCATCAGCTGTCCGTGTGGCTGGTCTCAGACGATCCCACAGGTGAAGAAGCCGGATGTGGAGTTCCTGGGCTGGTGTGGTTGCACGTGGTCTGCACATCTCCCTCAAAACTTGAGACATTTGTAGCATTGTGTTGTATGACAAAACTGCACATTTTAGAGTGGCCTTTTATTGTCCCAAGCACAAGGTGCTCCTGTGTGATGATCATGCTGTTTAACTTCTTGAGAATACAGGGGGTGCTATTTTCCCATTAGCATAATTTGCTCTACAGATTAAACTGCCTCTTATTCAATTATTGCTCTTACTATATGCATATAAATAATACCATTGGAAAGAAAACAATCTCTAGTTTCTAAAACCGTTTCAATTTTGTCTCTGAGTGATACACAAGTCATTTGACAGCACTTTCCCTGACCAAGAAGTAGAATGCAAGAAGTCTATGCTCGCTTCAACGCTCTGCCTATATATGGTCATGACCCCTATGACCAGAAACACACTTCATTCGCCTTCCTCTGGGTGTCAAGAGGACGTCAGAGGAGAAATTCTTTGTTTATCTGGTACTGACGTGAAATAAGACCTATTTCTTTGGCGTGACCGACAACTTCCGGTTTTCTGATTCGCACGAGTTGGAGCTGCGATTGTGTACTGTTTTGCTGGCGTTATGGATGAAAACTATCTCCGTGTCGAATTTTGTTTGATACATGTGACCATATCATCGTAATGTATGTTTTTTCAATATAGTTTAATCAGATTATTTGAATTTTTTCGGGAGTTTTGTGGTGTTCCGTTGTCTGATTTTATTTACGTTTGAGAGATCCGTGCCACTCGACCAGTACCTGTGCTAAATGGAGTGGGAAAGGAACAATTCTGAACGGAACCAACGACTCATCTTGACAAAGGACACTTTGATCAACATTCTGATGAAAGATCAGCCATAGTAAGACCCAATTTACGATGTTATATCATATCTGTTGTGCATGTGAACTGGCCGTGGGCGCCTAGCCGAATCTGCCTGGTATAGCTATGCTAATTTAGCGCTACATTTTGTTTTCGTTATAAAACATTTAATAAATCTGAAATATTGTTTGGATTCACCAGATGTTGGGCTTTCAATATCTGTACGCTGTGTATTTTTCTGAAATGTTTTAAGATGAGTAATTCGTTATATGACGTTGGTCTCTGTAATTGTTCTGGCTGGGTCAGCACTATTTCAGATTGCAGCTGCAATGTAGAACTGTGATTTATACCTGAAAAATGCACATTTTTCCCAAAAAAAACTATGCTATACCATAAATATGTTATCAGACTGTCATCTTATGTTTCTTGGTTAGTGGCTATATATATTTTTATTTAGTCGAATTAGTGATAGCTACTGACGCAGGAAAAAACTGTTGGGAGTAAAAAAATCGTGTCCTTTGCTAACGTGGTTAGCTAATAGATTTACATATTGTGTCTTCCCTGTAAAACATTTTAAAAATCTGAAATGGTGGCTTTATTCACAAGACCTGTATCTTTCATCTGGTGTCTTGGACTTGTGATTTAATGATATTTAGATGCTACAAGTTACTTGTGACGCTATGCTAGCTATGCTACTCAGTGGGGGGGGGGGGGGGTGGGGGGTGCTACCGGATCAGGGTTGGTGACTCGTGAGAAGTTAATCAGCTTCTTGATATGCCACACCTGTCAGGTGGATGGATTATCTTCGCAAAGAAGAAATGCTCACTAACAGGGATGTGTACAAATTTGTACACAAAATTTGATAGAAATAAGCTTTTTTTGCATATGGAAAAAGTCTGGGAATCTTGTATTTCAGCTCATGAAACATGGGACCAACACTTTACATGTTGCAGTTATATTTCTGTTCAGTAGAGTAGAGTATTTGGTTTTACAAGCAGGCATGTAAACACTTCAAATATAGGTTGTTTTTTGGTATGCTGTATTTTCACATTCATATTATTTAATCATGTATTTCAACCTCGGTCTGGCATGGACCCATATGGAGGGATATATGTAGAGTTAAAAGTCTTTCCATCTGAAACAAGTGGTAATATAGGTGCTGTACGCACAGAGAGAGAGGTCAGTGCTACACATACATGTTTAACACAGAGATAGGTCAGTAGTAGGTGTACATGTTAAACACAGAGAGAGAGTTCAGTGCTACACTGTAACGGGTTTCTTCCTGGGATGAAGGAGAGGACCAAAACGCAGCGCGGCTAGTGTTCAACATGTTTAATAAAGAGAATAACGTGAACACTACAAACTACAAAACAATAAATGTGAAAACCGAAACAGTCCTATCTGGTGCAGAACACAAAGACAGAAGACAACCACCCACAATCCCCAACACAAAACAAGCCACCTAAATATGGTTCCCAATCAGAGACAATGACAAACACCTGCCTCTGATTGAGAACCATATCAGGCATACATAGAAATGGACAAACTAGACACACAACATAGAATGCCCACCCAGCTCACGTCCTGACCAACACTAAAACAAGTAAAACACACAAGAACTATGGTCAGAACGTGACAGTACCCCCCTCCTGAGGTGCGGACTCCGAACGCACAACCTAAACCTATAGGGGAGGGTCTGGGTGGGCATCTGTCCGCGGTGGCGGCTCTGGCGCTGGACGAGGACCCCACTCCACCATTGTCTTTCTCCCCCTCCTTAGCGTCCTTTGAGTGGCGACCCTCGCCGCCGACCTTGGCCTAGGAACCCTAACCACGGGCCCCACTAGACTGAGGAAACTCCTCTGGACTGAGGGACAGCTCCGGACCGAGAGGCAGCTCATGACCGAGGGGTAGCTCATGACAGAGAGGTAGCTTATGACAGAGAGGTAGCTCAAGACAGAGAGGTAGCTCAAGACAGAGGGGCAGCTCAAGACAGAGGGGCAGCTCCGGACTGAAGGGCAGCTCCGAACTGAAGGGCAGCTCCGGACTGAAGGGCAGCTCCGGACTAATGGCAGCTCCGGACTGAATGGCAGCTCCGGACTAAATGGCAGCTCCGGACTAAATGGCAGCTCCGGACTAAATGGCAGCTCCGGACTGGAGGGCGGCTCATGACTGGAGGGCGGCTCATGACTGGAGGGCGGCTCATGACTGGAGGGCGGCTCATGACTGGCGGGCGGCTCATGACTGGCGGGCGGCTCATGACTGGCGGGCGGCTCATGACTGGCGGGCGGCTCTGGCGGCTCCTGACTGGCGGACGGCTCTGGCGGCTCCGGACAGACGGGCGGCTCAGATGGCGCTGGACAGACGGGCGGCTCAGATGGCGCTGGGCAGACGGGCAGCTCAGATGACGCTGGGCAGACGGACAGCTCAGACGGCGCTGGGCAGACGGACAGCTCAGACGGCGCTGGGCAGACGGACAGCTCAGACGGCGCTGGGCAGACGGGCAGCTCAGACGGCGCTGGGCAGACGGGCAGCGCAGACGGCGCTGGGCAGACGGCATACTCTGACCTGCTGAGGCGCACATTATACCTCAAAGCTAGTGCGGGGAGCAGGAACAGGGCACACTGGACTCTCGAGGCGCACTATAAGCCTGGTGCGTGGTACCGGCACTGATGGTACCGGGCTGAGGGCACGCACCTCAGGGCGAGTGCGGGGAGAAGGAACAGTGCGTGCAGGGCTCTGGAGATGCACAGTAGGCCTGGTGCGCGGTGCCGGAACTGGTGGTACTGGGCTGGGGCGAGGAGGTGGCACCGGATATACCGGACCGTGAAGGCGTACTGGAGCTCTTGAACACTGAGCCTGCCCAACCTTACCTGGTTGAATGCTCCCCGTAGCCAGGCCAGTGCGGGGAGGTGGAAGAACCCGCACTGGGCTGTGCTGGCGAACCGGGGACACCATGCGTAAGGCTGGTGCCATGTACACCGGCCCGAGGAGATGCATTGGAGACCAGATGCGTTGAGCCGGCTTCATGGCACCTGGCTCGATGCCCACTCTAGCCCGGCCGATACGTGGAGCTGGGATGTACCGCACTGGGCTATACACACGTACAGGAGACACCGTGCGCTCTTCCGCATAACACGGTGTCTGCCCGTACTCCCGCTCTCCACGGTAATCACACACCTCAGGGCGAGTACCGTGTATACTACGCCAAACCAACAGCTCTCTCTCTTCGGCCTCCTCCAATTTTACCAACAACTCATCGAATGTCTCATAATCTCCCATCTTTTCACTTTCCTCCAATCTGTCCAATAACTCCTCCACATTCTCCGACTCGTACCTCAATTTCGCCAACTGCTCCTTATGGTAAGCACGGGGAACTGGCTCAAGTCTCCTACTTGACCCAGCCACACTCCCCGTGTGCCCCCCCCCCCCAATACATTTTTTGGGGAGCCTCTCGGGCTTCCAGCCGCTCTGCCTTGCTAGCTCCTGCTGCTGCCGCTGCTGCCGCTGCTTCCCGTTACCACGCTGCTTGGTCCGAGTTTGGTGGGTGGTACTGTAACGGCTTTCTTCCTGGGATGAAGGAGAGGACCAAAACGCAGCGCGGCTAGTGTTCAACATGTTTAATAAAGAGAATAACGTGAACACTACAAACTACAAAACAATAAATGTGAAAACCAAAACAGTCCTATCTGGTGCAGAACACAAAGACAGAAGACAACCACCCACAAACCCCAACACAAAACAAGCCACCTAAATATGGTTCCCAATCAGTGACAATGACAAATACCTGCCTCTGATTGAGAACCATATCAGGCATACATAGAAATGGACAAACTAGACACACAACATAGAATGCCCACCCAGCTCACGTCCTGACCAACACTAAAACAAGTAAAACACACAAGAACTATGGTCAGAACGTGACATACACATACATGTTAAACATAGAGATTGGTCAGTGGTAGGTGTACATGTTAAACACAGAGAGAGAGTTCAGTGCTTAGACATAGATGTTAAACACAGAGATAGGTCAGTGGTAGGTGTACATGTTAAACACAGAGCGGTCAGTGCTTAGACATAGATGTTAAACACAGAGAGAAGTCAGTGGTACATGTAAGTGTACATGTTCAACATGTTCTCCCAGTGTTTGAGCAGGGCTCAGTCAAGGTAATTCATTCACCCGCCCACAGCGCTCCAGGAACAGCCACTAAATTATCCAGAGGGGAAAGGCCTGCCAGACCAGAAATTAAGGAGGAAAAAACTTTTCAACGTGAATTATTCGTTGGACATGACTGCGGTGCCCCAGACATCCCTTTACAGCTCAGACTCCCAGCTCTAGAATGGGTTTCCATCCCATTTTTCCAACGTCAGGGAATTGTTTACACTCCTCCTTCCCCAAACACACATACACATACACGATCGCCTCCACAGTTTCATTATCGCTCAGAGATGTCAACAAAGCCAGTTCTCAGCCCCCGATTTACTGCAGAATTCTCACCGCAGAGTTTTGGGATGCTTGCTGGCCACCGTAAATGACACGCTCACATCGAGGCCTGGGGTTGCAGGAGCTGACATTTGTAAAAGTCATCAGGGCCACTTTACGAGTCTGACCTTCACGTGTCTACATGCTGTAAATATCCCCCTGGCCCCTTAGTGAACGAGCTCAGGGCACAGTAACTTAGAGAGAGAGAGAGAGAGAGAGAGAGAGAGAGAGAGAGAGAGAGAGAGAGAGAGAGAGAGAGAGAGAGAGAGAGAGAGAGAGAGAGAGAGAGAGAGAGAGAGAGAGAGAGAGAGAGAGAGAGAGAGAGAGAGAGAGAGAGAGAGAGAGAGAGAGAGAGAGAGAGAGAGAGAGAGAGAGAGAGAGAGAGAGAGAGAGAGAGAGAGAGAGAGAGAGAGAGAGAGAGAGAGAGAGAGAGAGAGAGAGAGAGAGAGAAGAGAGAGAGAGAGAGAGAGAGAGTTTGCTCTCCAACCCAGGCCCTGTTTATCAATCTTCCTCTTTCTTTCACCTTCTTTCCCCCACTCCACCTCTAGTCTAGAATCGTGATTTTACTTTAGAAAAGTTATGCCCCGGAATGTTCCATTTGTGATGACAGGGTTGCTAGGTTCACAAAGTGTTAATGTGGGGTGTTAGCTACCTGCTTCACGGGTCAGTAAGATCTGTGTGTTAGAGGAGAGTTAGCTGACCGATACCCCCACCTCTCCTGTCACACTCCGTCGGATGGACAGATATTTTCAGTATTTGAAGGACTTTTTGGTGTGAAGAAGTTGACTATCCATGCACACACATACACTTTCCCTTACATACACACCCTCACTTTCATTACTCACATGTCTGCGTGTGTGCGATGTGTGTGTGTGTGTGTGACATGTGTGTGTGTGTGTGTGCGTGTGTGTGTGTGTGTGTGTGCGTGTGCGTGACAGCCATGTTCCTGTCAGGGCCCTAAACTAATGGCTTACTACTTATAACTCCTGTTTCATTTGTGGATTGTAATTACATATTAATACATTTATCCTGTATGCACAATTTACTTGAAAAGTTTTTAGAGCATATCAAAAAACATATTTTTATATTTCAATTGTTATACATTTCTAAATGTATGGTGTTTAACTAAGATAACTATATGTGTTTCCTTAGTTGTTCTACAGATGACAAACGGATGAATCCAATTTGACAAAATAACGTGTTATTACTTGAACATGCAAAAAGCACTTGTTTTTTTCAGCTTTAATGGGTTTGAACAGATTTGACCTCTGACTTCAGAGACGTGTCCTCGTGTCATGGAGTATTTATATACGGAGGCTGACAGAAAACAAATGTCTCTTTGCTCTATGAAAATATAAATCATGTAAAGCTGACGAAAGCTATGTGCTTCTGGGTAAAGGAATGTTTTCTGGAATGCTGGTCCTAGAGCAGAGCCTCTGTCGGGGTTTTAACCCAGACCAAAAACATGTGGGATAAAACAATGTCTCAATTAAGAAAGAAAAAAATCTTTATTTTTCAAAACTTTACTTTTTCTCAACAGGGGACAATAATAGGAAAAAGAAAATGGCTCTCAGTCTATCAGTCTATCAGATGTGGATATATCAAATGTAAAAAAAAATCTAATCAAATTTAATTTGTCACATGCGCGAATACAACAGCTGTAGACCTTCCAGTGAAATGCTTACTTACAAACCCTTAACCAACAATGCAGTTTTTAAGAAAAATAAGTGTTATTAAGAAAGAAGAAAATCTAAAAATAACAAATCATTAAAGAGCAACTTATAAAATAACAGTAACGAGGCTACATACAGGGTGTACCGGTACAATGTGCTGGGGGAATTAGGTTAGTCGAGGTAATGTAGGTAAAGTAACTATGCATAGATAATAAACAGAGAGTAGCAGCAGCGTAAAAATGGGTGTGGGGGGAGGGGGGGGGGGGGTCAATGCAGATAGTCCAGGTAGCCATTAGATTAGCTGTTCAGGAGTCTTATGGCTTGGGGGTAGAAGCTGTTTAAAAGCCTTTTGGACCTAGACCGGTACCGCTTGCCGTGTGGTAGCAGAGAAAACAGTCTATGACTAGGGTGGCTGGAGTCTTTGGCAATTTTTTGAGTCTTCCTCTGACACCGCCAGGGTATAGACGTCCTGGATGGCAGGAAGCTTGGCCCCAGTGATGTACTGGGCCATTCGCACTACCCTCTGTAGTGCCTTGCGGTCGGAGGCCGAACAGTTGCCATACCAGGTGGTGATGCAACCAGTCAGGATGATCTCGATGGTGCAGCTGTAGAATTTTTTGAGGATCTGAGAGGGAATAGGCTTTGTTGTGCCCTCTTTACGACTGTCTTGGTGTGTTTGAACCATGATAGTTTGTTAGTGATGTGGACACCAAGGAAATTGAAGCTCTCAACCTGCTCCACTACAGCCCCATTGATGAGAATGGGGGTGTACGATCATCTCCTTTGTCTTGATCACGTTGAGGGAGAGGTTGTTATCCTGGCACCACACTGCCAGGTTTCTGACTTTCTTCCTATAGGCTGTCTCATCGTTGTCGGTGATCAGGCCTCCCACTGTTGTGTCGTCGGCAAACTTAATGATGGTGTTAGAGTCGTGCTTGGCCATGCAGTCATTGGTGAACAGGGAGTACAGGAGGGGACTGAGCACGCACCCCTGAGGGGCCCCCGTGTAGAGGATCAGCGCGGCAGATGTGTTATTACCTACCCTTACCACCTAGGTGCGGCCCGTCAGGAAGTCCAGGATCCAGTTGCAGAGGGAGGTGTTTAGTCCCAGGGTCCTTAGCTTAGTGATGAGCTTTGAGGTCACCATGGTATTGAACACTCAGCTGTAGTCAAGGAATAGCATTCTCACATAGGTGTTTCTTTTGTCCAGGTGGGAAAGGGAAGTGTGGAGTGCAATAGAGATTGCGTCATCTGTGGCTCTGTTGGGGCGGTATGCAAATTGGGGTGGGTCTAGGGTTTCTGGGATAATGGTGTTGATGTGAGCATTGACCAGCCTTTCAAAGCACTTCATGGCTACAGATGGGAGTGCTAAGAGTCAGCAGTCATTTAGGCAGGTTCCCTTGGTGTTCTTGGGTACAGGAACTTAGGTGGTCTGCTTGAAACATGTTGGTATTACAGAGAGCGCCTTGTTTTTTGTAAACAGAACCAGCAGAGGAGGACCAACCCAGCAACCTACCATCTCCACTCCCGGCTGTCACAAACCGTCCAGGCAGTGGCAGGAAGATTGGGTTTAGATGGAGTTGGTTTAAAACGTTAAAGGTTACTGAGGTGGAACCTGTCGAGGAGAGGGGGTATCAGGATAAAAACAACAGAGCTGGGATGTACTGAGCAGGTGTGTGCCTGCGTGCATGTGTGCGTGTGTTATGGAGGATATTGTTGAAAGTGGGAGGTGGAGGATAGAGGGGGGTCTGGATTTAACGGATAGATTTACACTGTGAATCACTTACCAGGGCGATGGGAGGGAAGCTATAAATTGACTGGCCATGCTGACAGTTGGGCTCTTAAGTTTCCCTTTCTGAGGAGAATGATGCTGCCCAGCGCTGAACCTCCACTTATCTCCTCTAATCTGTTGGTTGGAAACACACTCACCATCACGCGCTGTTAACATTCATCATCCCCAAAAACATTTTCAGCCTGCACGCAACAGATAACAGCTCTGTTACAGCAGAGAGAGAGAAAGAGAGAGCGAGAGAGAGAGTAGCCATATGTTTTCCTGTCAAAAAACACCTTCACCCCCCCCCCCCCCCCCCCCCCCCACCCCCGCCATGTCCCCTAAATTTAGTGCGGTGTTCTGGATGGCCACCTGTCCTGCACCCGCTAACATTTCGATTCTGTCCGTCTTTGTCAGAGAGGATGATCTGTCAGGCTGGCGGGCCTGTGGACATCCCTGGGTGTGACATGAACTTTCTGATAAGCTGTGAACAATGTTGTTGCACGTTAATGATCCCCCCCCCCCCCCCGGAAACATGATGTATTACCCCCCTCTAACCCCTCCTCCGTCCCCTCCACCTCCGTCCGAGCCTCTCCCAACAGAATGGAATCATCTCATTGGCTATTAACAGATCCCTCTCTTGCCTGTTGTCTCTGTCTGTAACGTTGGGCTGTAGTTTGAAAAAAAAATGTTTACCAGGAGAAATGTATTGTACACTCTCCTTCCTCAATGATAAAGTGTGTCTGTTTGTCTGAACACTCTCAACATTGAAATACAGTACCAGTCAAAAGTTTGGGCACACCTACTCATTCAAGGGTTGTTCTTTATTTTTACTATTTTCTACATTGTAGGATAATAGTGTAACGATCGTCCTGGAAATAAGGTGACCAAAACGCAGCGTGGTAAGTGTTCATTGTAATTTAATAAATAACCTGAACACTGAAACAACAAAAACAACAAAGAGAGTGAACGAAATGAAACAGTTCTGTCTGGTGCAACAACACAAAACAGAACAACTACCCACAACACACAGGTGGAAAAAGGTTACCTAAGTATGGTTCTCAATCAGAGACAACGATAGATAGCTGCCACTTAGGTGGCGCCTCTGGAGCGGGGACCCTTGCCGCCGACCCCGGACTGGGGACCCTTGCAGTGGGCCCCGGACAGGAGGGAGACTCTGGCAGCTCCGGACAGGAGGGCGACTCTGGCAGCTCCGGGCAGGAGGGAGACTCTGGCCATGGATCATCACTGGAGGCTTCTTACCATGGATCATCACTGGAGGCTTCGTGCCATGGATCATCACTGGAGGCTTCATGCCATGGATCATCACTGGAGGCTTCGTGCCATGGATCATCACCCAGCCTTTCCCTGGGAGCAGCTCCCTGTTTGATCCTCCCCATCCATCCATCCAAATCAAATCAAATCAAATCAAATTTTATTAGTCACATACACATGGTTAGCAGATGTTAATGCGAGTGTAGCGAAATGCTTGTGCTTCTAGTTCCGACAATGCAGTAATAACCAACAAGTAATCTAACCTAACAATTCCACAACTACTACCTTATACACACACAAGTGTAAAGGGATAAAGAATATGTACATAAAGATATATGAATGAGTGGTGGTACAGAACGGCATAGGCAAGATGCAGTAGATGGTATAGAGTACGGTATATACATATGAGATGAGTACTGTAGGGTATGTAAACATAAAGTGGCATAGTTTAAAGTGGCTAGTGGTACATGTATTACATAAAGATGGCAAGATGCAGTAGATGATATAGAGTACAGTATATACATATGAGATGGGTAATGTAGGGTATGTAAACATTATATTAAGTGGCATTGTTTAAAGTGGCTAGTGGTACATTTTTACATAATTTCCATCAATTCCCATTTTTAAAGTGGCTGGAGTTGAGTCAGTATGTTGGCAGCGGCCGCTAAATGTTAGTGGTGGCTGTTTAACAGTCTGATGGCCTTGAGATAGAAGCTGTTTTTCAGTCTCTCGGTCCCTGCTTTGATGCACCTGTACTGACCTCGCCTTCTGGATGATAGCGGGGTGAACAGGCAGTGGCTTGGGTGGTTGTTGTCCTTGATCCTTGATCCATCCTCCATCTGTTTGTCCACGCACTGACGGACCTGAGTAACGGCCTGCAACCTGGCCACACACTCACAGTGCTCTAGACCAGACATTCCCAAACTGGGGTATGCGCAATGCCGTCGGGGGTACGCCAAATAAAAATGTGATTCACTTTTTTTTTTAAACAGTCCATTTATATTTTCCAACGGGGCTATACATTTGGGTGAGGTTTTTTTCTCGCCTGAGTAGCCTCGTTTCACTGCCAAAAATAAAAGTGAACCATTTAGTGTTCAGCAAAATAACAACACAATGTCAAATACAGGTAGCCTAATCAAATAATTAACATCCAATCACATTAACCATTACTCTCTCGCAGGACTTCCACTAATGGACCGTATGTAGCCAAACGTAGCTGCTGCTCATGTTGGTATCTGTACTGATGGCTCAAAAGCCATGATAGGGAGAAATAGCAGTTGCTCTCGACGCCACTTGGGGTACACTGCAGCATCCACCAAGAGGCTCTTGCTGGCAAGGGAATGCCTGACAGCTTAAAATACGTTTTGGACACTACAGTGACAATGGTTAGCTTTGTTAAAGCAAGGCCCCTGAACTCTTGTGTATATTCTGCACTATGCAATGATATGGGCAGCGACCATGTAATGCTTTTACACCATACAGAAGTGCGCTGGTTATCAAGGGGCAAAGTATTGACACGTTTTTTTAAATTGAGAGAGAAGCTTAAAGTTTTCTTTACTGACCATAATTTTCACTTGTCTGACCACTTGCATGATGACGAGTTTCTCACACGACTGGCCTATCTGGGTGATGTTTTTTCTCACCTGAATGATCTGAATCTAGGATTACAGGGACTCTCCGCAAATATACTCAATGTGCGTGACAAAATTGAGGCTATGATTAAGTAGTTGGACAACCTAGCCCTAAGAAGTTAAGAAGTTGCAGCTCTTCTCTGTCTGCATTAACAAGGACAACACACAGGTATTTCCATTTTTCGTGTGCAAATAAACTCAAGCTTACGGACAATGTCAAATGTGATATAGCGAAGCACCTGAGTGAGTTGGGTGCACAATTACGCAGGTACTTTCCCGAAATGGATGACACAAACAACTGGATTCGTTATCCTTTCATGCCTTGCCTCCAGTCCACTTACCGATATCTGAACAAGAGAGCCTCAACGAAATTGCAACAAGCGGTTCTGTCAAAATTGAATTTAGTCAGAAGCCACTGCCAGATTTCTGGATTGGGCTGCGCTCAGAGTATCCTGTCTTGGCAAATCGCGTTGTTAAGACACTGATGCCCTTTGCAACCACGTACCTATGTGAGAGTGGATTCTCAGCCCTCACTAGCATGAAAACTAAATACAGGCACAGACTGTGTGTGGAAAATTATTTAAGACTGAGACTGTCTCCAATACAACCCAACATTGCAGAGTTATGTGCATCCTTTCAAGCACGCCCTTCTCATTAACCTGTGGTGAGTTATTTACAATTTTCGATGAGCAAATCATGTTTAAAATGTAAGATGGTTAAATAAAGAGCAAAATTATTGATTATTATTATATTATTATTTCTGCCCTGGTCCTATAAGAGCTCTTTGGCACTACCCACGAGCCGGAATGTGACAAAAACTCACACTCATTCTTATGTTTAATAAATGTATTGTATAGTGTGTGTGGCAGGCTTACAGTGATGG